>NC_090941.1:816636657-816939688 GCF_040938575.1 Ambystoma mexicanum | reverse complement strand
AAGGAAGACAGTGTTAACATGTGTAGAGACATGAGAATAGACGATCCTCTCAAGCTATTTGGATAAGGTAGATGTGAAATGGCTCAGAAATGAGATGGGAAAGAAGGGTCCAAAGAAGATTTTTAAGGATAGGTAGAATAGAGGGATGTCTGAATGAAGATGGAAACGTAAAACATTGAAGGGAAAAATGAAAGAGGCAAAGCAAGTACAAAGAAAGGCAGGCATAGACTTAAGAATAAGAGAGGATGGAAGCATGTCGAAGGAGAGGCTGTAGGGTGAGCTTTAGAGAGAAAGCAAGAGATGTCAGCAGCAGAGAGGGGAGGAAAGGAGGATATAAGAGGCTGGGGTAATAGGAGTGGGAGAGGGAAGCAGAAGGGAAGAAGACGACAAGACAGTAGCTGAATGAAGAAGGGTGACTTTAGAAGAAACGGAAGAGGCTAGGTCAGATACTCAGAGAGAAGAGGAAAGATAAGGATCATGGGTAGAAGGAGAAAGAACATGATTGAGCACTTGGAATAAATGGCGGCGATAAGAGGAGAGACAGTCAAGAAGGTTGGTATAAAAGTGTTGTTTGGCAACAAGAAGAGCAGTGTCATAGAATGGAGAGGTGAAAGATTACAAAAGTTGGAAGGGGATAGGCATTTCCTCCAGAGGCGTTCAGTGTGACGCAGAGAAGGAGTTAGAAGGCCCAGTGGGGCAATAGATCAAAAGAGAAGTTGTAGAAAGAAGCTTGTGAAACCCGAGAACTGCTACTCAAATGTCCGGAAGTGAGGAAGATTGGAAAGACGAGAAAGTAAGGTAATAGAAGACTGGAAGAGAATACTGACACCACCCTGTGGGCCAAGGCACGAAGGCATAAAATAAAGAAGTAGAAGCAGAGAGTAGCCATGTTTCAGTGAGACAAAGAAAGTGAGGACTGAGATGAACGAAGGTGTTGAGGGCAGAGTGGGCTTTTTTGCAGATGGAATACACATTCTGACGACCAAGACTGAATGGGCAGAGTGAAAAAGAAAGGAGGATAGATGAGATTATTGAAGCCAGGGATGTAGTGCAGGGGCCATTATGATAGGAAGCTAATGGAAGCAACACAGCAGAAAAGAACAACAGATATCATAGATAGCAAAGTAAATAGTACAGAGTAGAGAGTAAGGAGTTGGTGCCATCCGCTGACAGCTGTAGACAGCAGACTTGTCTGAGACTTACCAGGGCTTTTCCCCGGGAGCAGTTTAAATGGAGAAAGCACATTAAATTGGAGAGCATCCAATGAAGTTTTTGCATCTTTGGATTTAAAAGTGTTCTGAATCGACTTTAGATGAGAGCTTTGAAGATTCTGTGTTGAAGGCCTGTGGCTTTTCTAGGCATTACATGCTACTATGCGTTTGATTTATCTCAGTGACATCTGTGATCAACGTCCATGTTTTCAAACAGGAAGTTGATGTGTTAATGTACCGTCTGCATGGTCCTTTCTCTCAATTACTTCGAAGTGTGGACATGTTATATGAAACTGTCAAAATGTAGCTATTTATTCAATTTCTTGTATTTTGGCATCCTCAAAATACCAGTACAAGGGTAAAGTCTACAATCACCTCAGTGGTCCAAAAGATGCTTTATGCAGTAGCACTCACCCTCTGCTAGTGTTCAGATGCTGCTACCAATATGGCAATGTCTGGAACTGTAGTAGGTTTGGGTAAGGAACAAGTTAGCATTAGATATGTCACTACTTGAATTCGACCAAGCACAATGCGTGACTGATGTAAGTCATTGTCGGAATTATAGAACGAGACTTCAGCAGATTGCACAGTATTTGCTCCCTCGGGATGAGGTAGGAGTGGTACTCCAGGCAATGCCACTCACGTCTTCTGAATTTGCGCCTGAGGTAAAGCAGACTGAGCAGACAATGCTTAAATGGAACAGAGCAAGCTAATGCCGTTCTTCAAACCTCTATGTCTATACACAGATTCCAGTAATGTCTTATCCACAAGCATAGAGCAGTCAAAACTGCAAAGTGATTCAGTGTGTGCCATCGAGCAAAGCATTTGCGAAGGCGAACTGGAAAGCATAGGACATGTTAAGGTATCATAGTAATCTATTAGTGAACCACTTGGGAAGGACAAAAACAGCGTTTAAAACAAGGGGCAGAGAGTACTAAAGTATTTCACAAGGGTGAGTTAAAAATCCTAAGTCTTGTACACAAAAACAAACAACTTATTTGGCTTGGAGGCTGAAAAGAACGTAGGATGTTTTAATAGGATGAACTGTAATATGGGGACATTTTCCACCCTCCCCAAATCAGGGGAGCACAATTTTAATTATTAAACAAAATAAATGTATCGAACCTGTGAAATGCCAGTTTGACAGTATCTATTCCCTACATTCCCCCTCCTCTTTTGCGTCAAGAAACACACAGGGGTGCACAGAAGGTCGATTTAGTAATGAAATAGAAATAATCTAATCAATGTTCCATTCAATGTGAAATCCCAGTGGCAGTAGTTACTACAATAAAGAGAGATCAATATGCTGGAACACTGAATTTTTAAAGCTGCTTTTTACTTGAAAGAAGCCCTTTTTAAAAGGACACAAATCGCCAAGGGGCAGATTAAAGAAACGTTACACCATTGCAAGTGCAAAGTTGCATGGTATCAGCACTAGGGCAAAGTTTGCTGTATTTCTGAAATAAAACTGGACATATTAGAAAACCATCGGACCATGGCAAGTGTATTTTGGATGGCATAAGCACAAGGGCAAAAATTGCCCCAGTGCAAAAAAGATACATTTTTACTGCATTTCTGTAGCAATGTAAAGCTTGCTGTAGTGCTAATACCATTACATATTACACTAGGGCAACTTTTGCTCTGGTACAAAAATGCAACGTTTACCCTGGTTCTAATACCATTCCAGTGGTCAGATTATCTAACGTGTGCAAGCGTTTGGAAAAGTGAGCAAATGCTTAGATGGTATGTAATGGAGCAAACAAGTTTTACAATGATTTGCATTAAATAGAAACACTTATGCTGGGGCACAAATAAATCATATTGTTTTTGTACTATGATTGCTGCATAACATAAATAGAAATCTATTTGCTACATTTCTTTTCATGGTTCTCATCAAACATAGCAAATAAAACAGTCTACTTCCTTTTATGCTGTTGTGAAAACAGTTTTAGATAAGACAAATGGGGGCTAAATCTGTTTGCTCCATTCCAATTATCTAAGCAGTGAAATTGGAACTAACTTAATTTTCTCCACTTTTGTGCCAGTGCAAAGCTTTGATAATCTAATGCCGGGCTTTCTTATACGTCCCAGTGTTTTTAAAAATGGTGCAAACTTCACCCAGTCCTAATACCATGCAACTGTGCACTTGCACCAGAGCAAGGTTTTTGTAATCTGGCCTCATATGTACATTTGATCTACCCTGAGCACATATTTATCGTTCATAGAAAAGTGAATGAGGATTCAAGACAAGGCTTTCATTTTCTTTTAAAAAAAGAACAATTAAATCAGAACATCCATGACTATCTAACTATGTAATGTTTTCATGTATTGAACCATCCCTTATTCAGTCGACATGTCAGTATTTCAATCTGCATAACACAAATCTGAATTTAAAAACAGACATTCCTGTGCTTAAATCGCTAGCAAAAAGAAAGGTGACCTTTAAATGTTTATGTTTGCTAACATTTACTTCAATGGTGTTTGTATTGCATTACTGTGTAAATGTGCACATTAGTCATTTTTTAATGGGCAATTTCAAGTGTGAAAAATGGGTGGCAGTTCATCACTCTCTCCCCTTTTCCTTAAATGGTTAAACGCTATTAAAGTGGGCCTGCAAAGTGATTTAGCCAGGGAATTACTCAATTGATATTATTCTACGCATGTACAAAGTGAGATGTTACTTGCTCACATTCTCTGCTTGGCCAATACACAAAAAAGGAGTAAGGGGTTCTCAGCTATGCACATCATTTGGCTCTATTTTATGAGATCCAACATTTCCAGAAGCACATACACTTCTCAAATACCTATGAGTATCCCAAGATGAACAGGCAATTGATATACCTTTCTCAGTACTTTGACACATAAAAAGCACTGGGAGTTAGTCTATTCCATGTTTACCTTGCTAGATAATTATAAATAATTATATTTTCACTTGGCATTATAGTTAAAAGGAATTTCCTTTGGCTGTCTCACGGAGAGACAAGTATCCTTTTAAGGAGTGGTTAAATTCTTCATTTCGAGAAACAGGTGGGCATCAATAAGCAAGATGGGTCAGTGTACCTCTCCTTCCTGGTTTCTCTCCATTTGTGTTGGGTTTGTCTGTTTCCTTTGTCCACCGAGGAAGTTCTGGGGTTAAATTCCATGTGAGATTCTCTTACAGTGGATTGCCAGTAACCCACAATGAGTCCCAGGGAATACAAGCTGTTCTATTCTCTTTCATGTTGTTATCAATGTGCCTTCCTAAATCCTTCTTTCAGTCAATCTGTCAGCCAGCCCAGTCCAGTCAGGGACTTTACCAGTCAATCTTTAATTATTGACATGTATACCTTAGACACCACTCGCTTTAGAGGTGTATATCATTTCTCGATGTTAATTGGACAAGCCATGCAATTACACAGTGTTCCAAAAGTGACATCACCCTAAACAATCCCCTTCATACTCAATGGGCATATTCTAAGGGGGGTAACTTCTAAACCAGTTTCCTGCCAATTTGATGTGATGTCATCTTGGAGATTTCTACAATTGTGAATGTTGAAAACATTATGCTCCTTGCCTGTGATTAAGTTGCTAAATAGTTTGTCAGATTGCACTTATTTGGATGACAAATTAAGTATCATCTCAGCATGATGGTGTGCATGTGACAGATTTAATCATTTTATTCTCTGATAGTTTCACACAAATATTTTATTCCCATCTCAAAATATCGGGTTAGCTGGCACGGCAGCTAGGATTCATAAATCGATAATGTGCAACATTTATGTTGAACAATACCTACATTTGTCTAATTTGCATAATAAACACATTTAAAAAAATGTTTTACATTCAGCTGATACAGCTTTTCACCCTGAACATTTTAAATAAAATAATTGCTACAACTTGTCCATCAAAAGATATTCACGACAAAGTGATTCCATAGATCCAATTTTGAAATTGCAATTATTTTCTTTCCTATGTGACAGCCTCCAAAAATATGAACTGTATTTTCAGTTACTGGCCCTGCAACAAGCTGCGTAATTTTGGTCCATTGGAGGCGCAGAGCTGGGCTATGTTTGACCCCTAAGAAGCACTGCCTGCCATGGTACCATTGTTTTAAGGTTCTTTGAAATTAGGCATCTCAGGCACATTATTGACACATTTCCACATCCCTTAAGTGATTGCATCACTTCATGTCACAGATGTTGGCCTCCGGGTCTCAGCTGGTGTGAACTGCATCCTTGATGAGCATTTCTGATTACTTGGGGCAAGTCCACTGCAAGTCTGATTCTCAAAATATATGCCTAGTATTGTTAGGGAATTGTTGGTCAGACCCATTTGCAAATGGAGTTTGTTAATGAGTAGCATATGTTTTCCTGCAAGGCCTGTTTCCAGAACAAATAGAACATTTTTCCCTTTGTGTGAATCCAGGCAGTGCCATAAAGTGTATAACCTTTCTCCAATGTGTGGGTTTCAGTTACGTAGGATAACATCCCCCCTGCACTGTGGCTGGAGTCAGATAAAATACAATTTTGCTTTCTAGCCCAAAGACGCTGTGTCTTTGAAAAAATGTAAGATAAAAAGTGACTTTCTTTTCTATATTTCCGTATTTTAACTGGGCCTTTAAAGAAGGGCAACATTATACAATGTTTGCAATCTAGCTTCTGTCAATGATCTGCACTTCATTGATTTTATTTGTATCATGCAGGTGCTCAGTCCTGCAAAGAAGAAAGCAGAAATAATGTATGCCTCAATTTTTGTTTTCTCTCTTTTTATACAAGGATGGGCTTTTCACCCCAGAGTAACAGTTCTCCATTGAAAACAGATTACTGTTTTCTTCCAAGTAACTGAGCAGATTATTTTGGGACCTTGCCATATACTGTGCACATTTACACTTTTGTTGTAGCTGGTCTACATAGATCACAATATTTCCTCATGTGTTTATTTCAAATGCTTTGCACACAATGTAATACATGCATCTTTATTGTACATGTATCTTTTAATTTAGAGTTTTGCTTTGCATCCTTTCCTTTTTTATAGATGTCCCTTCAGGAACTAATATTTAGCTTCCCCTATGGGATAATCGTCAGTTTACCAGACCTCAATTAGCATAGGCAAATCTTTTTGCATTTCATTTCAATTGAGGTTGCAACTATTGCATCTTTCCCTGCAAAAAGAACGGATATCCAATGCATCCTGATTGTAAAAATGTAGTCAACAAAAAAGCTAGATTATTTCTCTTAGAATTATAATTCATCCAGGAGGATAGCTCAGCGGCAACGTGCTTGCCTTGAAAACAAGATGACACGAAGCAACACAGGTTCGATCCATTGGTCCGCGCTTAGAAATCTCTGGGTATTAAGCGCATTATAAATACGCAACTAAGACATATTCCTGTAACAGCGCCTCGATGCCCCTGGGCTGTGGAGTGCTCTAAATATGAAAGAAAAAAATAATAATGTACTATTTTCCTAGCTTTTAATTATTTTGTATCTGTCATTCAGTAATTAGTTTAAATATGCTTGTGGGCCTTCTAAATGCCCCAGAAAAAGGATTTATTCGGTCTCACAAGGAAAAATTGCCATAAGCCAGTCATGGATAAATTGGAAAACAAAGCTTTTGTATAACAGAGAGCTAATGTAGACATATCAGTCTCTCAAAGAGACAACAGAGCTGAGGAAAACAACAGTATGGATTGGAAAATCCCAGACTAGAACCCCCTGAGAGAGAAAAATGGCCCTTGCTTGACATGCCCCGATTTGCAGGTAGGAAGACACTGCCTGAGTAGAGGGATTTTCTTTCCACAGCTATTTTATCTTTTCTTTTTAAAATCCTCCCACCCTCATCTTGGCTTTGTGTGTCACTTGCATTCTCCCTTAACACATGCCAGGGATAAACTTTGTAGCTTTGGCATTTTACCTTCAAAATCTATGGAATTTGACATATACCAAGGCATTCGTCCTGTTACAAGTGCACAGACTCAGTTTCTTCTCTGCCCAACAGAAGTGCCAACCTAACATACTCTCAGAGTAGGTGAAACCACAAGTACATCTTTGGGTGACCCATTGAAAAATCAAATCCTGTGAGATGCCAATACCCCAGCAGGAATGTCTTGAAGCTTTACAAGTATTCCTGAAATAGAGAGATGGCATTTATTCTACACCAACAAACTTCATTCTCAAGTGTGTTAGATTAGCAATGTCAGAACATGTTTTTCTTTTTAAAAGCCAGATATACAAGCAGACAAAAGGGGTCCACATGGGGGCGATCTTTGCCCCTGATGTCGCTAATTTATATATGGCTAAGTATGACAACATCTACTCTACTGAGAATCCTTACCGTGACAACATCACATCATGGAAGCAATAGATAGATGATATCCTCCTCATTTGGAAAGGCACCTCCACTAGGCTACTGCAATTCCATAATGGTTGAATTAATGTAACCAACACATTAACCTTACCATACAATGGAATCATCACAGCATCGACCTCCTCGATCTTCACATTTATAGATCAGATGATAAACTTGCAACAGAACTCTTCAGGAAACCTACAGATAGGAAAAGATTACTGCATTTCAGTAGCTATCATCCTGATGGCCTAAAATACAATTTACCATATGGGCAATTTCTGCACCTGAGGCAGAACTGCACAGAACATGAGAAATTCCACTTATATGCGTTGGAATTAAATAAAAGAGTTGCACACAGAGTATATCCAAAGAAAGCAATCAAAGATGTCATGAGACATATGAATTGAAACCAAAACCAAAGGCAGTATGAATCGTCTTGTATGTGTAACCACCTTCAGCCCTTTGAGTAATCTAATTCAGAAAACTGTTAAAAAGCACTGCCACTTAGTCAAGCACCCCGAGACCCTGGAAAAGAGGCCATGTTTTGCTTTTAAGAAAAACAAGAACCTTAAAGAATCATCGGTACACACATTTGTGGAACCTTTGGCACTAACCAACACATTATGGGGCCTCCCACCAGTACAGGGAGACTTCAAGTGTGGCTACTGCATAGCCTGTGATCTCACAGTACAGAAACACATTTTTGAACATAATAATATCAAATGGAAATTACAGAATCACACCAATGGTAACACAAAATTGGTAATCTATGTCATTGAGTGCCCATGTGGGTTACTCTACATAGGAAAGACCATCAGGGCAGTCAAGACTAGGATCTCCAAACACCGCTCCTGTATTAGGAACAAAGTACCGGATAAACCATTTGTAGATCATTTCACTTCAAAACAACATAATGACACAGATATGAAATGGTTTGTTCTGCAAAAATTACCGGCATGGCGCAATTAACGTGTCCGTGCTGGTCACATGCCGCTAAAAGCGACACATTACGACTTCTCGGGCACGAGCTTTGCGCCATGCCGGTAATGTAATCACCGCCATGACGGTAACGTCCAAAAAACGCCACTTACCGGCATCGTATGCCATGCAAATAGCACGTCCCCCACATTAGCCATCGATATCAACGATCACCGCTAATAGCGGTGACCGCAAATAGCGGGAACCGCCATTAGCGGTGACCGCAAATAAGCGGATCCGGAAGTTGCGTCAACGCACAGGAACGGGAAAGAGCATGGCGGCCTTCTTCAAAAACACAATCCATTGCCATCCTCCTCAACCAGTGGACACCTGACCCCCACATCCTCTACAAACCTTCACCTACATCCATCAATCCTCACAATGCCTAAAGTTGTGAAAAAAGGTGGTGATCGGCTGCGGCAGGAGCGCTTCTCTCGGGAGGAGCTTAACATGTTGGCTGAAACACGACAAGAACATGCCGAGGTAGTATTCTCGACAGAGATGACCAGACCGGCGATAGCACAAAAGAAGGCCATATGGGCCATAGTAGCAGAGAGGGTCAGTGCAGTTGGCACAACACCCCGCAATGCAAGAAAGTGCAGGCAAAGGTGGGACGTTCTACGGCTCCACGTAAGGAGTATACTGTCTGCAAACAGAAACATGGGCATGGCAACTGGTGGAGGAGTACAGTCACCAATCAAAATGCAGCCGTGGGAGGAGATATGTGCCGCAGCCATTGGCACAGAGAGCATAGAGGGGGTCGGAGAAATGGAGAGAGGAGCCCCGACATCAGGTGACGCAGGTAGGTGCCTTAAATCCAGCCATGCCAAACTCACTGAAGTCCAGATTTTTGGGAAGTGCAATGATGCCTGACAGGGTTAACGCGACACATTAGCAGAAGACTGCCTACAGGCAGTTCTGACCTCCACCTTGTACAAATGCAGTATGCACACCCTTTCTGTAGGCACCAACATGCCTCCATGCTTCTACCACCTAAAAGGGAGAAAACCTGTATGTCACGGCCTCCAATGTGCACCATCTAGTAATCAAAATGAATGCAGTCATTACAATGCCTGCTCAATGTCCGCAGACCCATCACTAACCCTTTCCCTCCTTTGGTCCACCACAGGCTCTCATTCGGACAGTGCTGACGTAGACACTGCCACCACACCTGCCAAGAAGGCCAGGCCTGATGTCCCAACACACCAACCCTCCACCTCTGCTGCAAAAAAGCAAACCCCCACAGCAGCCGAAATCTATGAGCACAACACAGGCCACGGCACAGATGTACACCAAGTCAAGCACCACGGTACCACCAGCAACAAACATCCACCAAGTGGTGCCCACGAAGGCACTGGGTCTGCAGGAAGCACCACGATTGGCGAGACTGCTGCCATCGCAGCTAGCTCGGACAATGATGTAGGGGATGCTGATGTTGTTGTGGGTCCCCCCACTGGCCACCACTGGCCACCTTCATTCCCCCTACCTGTCCCCATGCAGCCAGCATGGTGATGGCATACAGGGGCAATCCCCTGATGACTCTTGGCCAGCCACTCCATGCCCAGTGGAAGATGTGCAGGAGAGGAGCAGCACAATGGACACGCCACTGGCATTATCCTTATACCAACAACAAATGTCCTCACTCTTGAATCAGCATGTGGCCGAATGTGGAAGTGCAAGGGCGGAAATGCAACAATGTGCAGAAACTGTGAAGGCAGCCATAGAATCCACCTCCAAGGATATCTGTGCAGAATTAGCTGCGGTGCGGCACGTGCTCTCAGAGCTTGCGGAGTACAGGCAGGGGTGCCCCGGGAGAGGGGGGTGCCAATAGAGGCTGCCCAGTGGAACAATCCCACATGATGCACTTGACCACAGGCATCCACACACTTTTGTGGGGAATTGAGGAGGGAGGGGGGATGGGGTGTGTTGGGGAGTTGAGGGGTAAGGGGGGATGGGGTGTGTTGGGGGGTTGAGGGGGGCAGGGGGGATGGGGTGTGTTGGGGAGTTGAGAGGGGAGGGGGGATGGGGTGTGTTGGGGAGTTGAGGGGGGAGGGGGGATTGGGTGTGTTCATTCAAATCACAATTTCAATACACTTTTTGGTTATGCACAAATCACATGTGTGGACATTGCTCATTGTGTACGTGTGCTTTATTGGTGAACAGTCCACAGTGTGCATGTCCCAGACACACCCAGTGCCCCAAGTGCCATCTCCATGTGACACTCACCGTCCATGTGTGCTAGAAGCATTGGTTAATGAGAGTCTGACGCATTGCACGCCCCTCCTGTGCATCGCTTCCTCCCTGAGGTGCTGCCCCATCCCCATCCTCCTCATCCTCATCATCAGGTGGTTGCAGTTCAGCATCAGGGGGCAGGGGCACATTCCGTCTGATGCACATATTGTGTAGCATTACACATGCCATGACGATCTTTGCCACCTTCTCATGGTGGTACAGGAGTGCCCCATCAGACCTGCTGAGGCAATGAAACCGTGCCTTCAAGAGGCCAAATGTCTGCTCAATCACCACACGGGTCCGTGTATGTGCACGATTAAAGTCCTCCTCGTGCCGGTTCTGTGGGTTCCGGACTGGGGTAAGGAGCCACCTCTTCAAGGGATAGCCTGCATCACCTGTATGTGGGCAACAATGTATATGTCAGTCATGACATTAGATTTCAAATCATGACGTGACACCATGGCATGCATTCATCTCTTACTTTGAACCCCATTTCCATGCACGAATGGAGTCACACGATGTGACCGCTATATGTGTATTCCTCTTATGGACTGTTTTGCATGCCATCAACCAGTGTATGCAGGGGGGTCCAGTACCTTGTGAGTGCCCATCCACTGTGTTAGTCCATAGCAGTTGTTTTGGTGATCTGGCAGATGTCCAGTGATATCAATGCTCTCATCAGGGCACCATAGCTGTCAGCCTCATGATGACCTCACTGAGCACTACAAATGTTGTTATGCAATTTATTTGGGCCTCTGTGTAAATGTAGTGGTTTTATTGTTGTTTATGTCCGTCATGTGACTCCTTTGTGCGCAGTTATGGGGGACTGGCATTTCAGTTGATGGTGTTTGGTGCTGTGCATTGGCTGAAGTCATTGCATGTAAGTGCATTTCGTTGAGGTGGATGCGGTCTGATTAGGTACAGTGCAGATGCAGATGGTTGTGTCATGGTTGGGACACATCTTCATTCACATGGTAGGGCTGCTTACATCTGGCATTATGTAGTCAGGTGTCAGCTAAAGTCTGGGCTGCTTTAGGGATTGAGCTGGCTCCATTACCTCTGGTACTTGCAGCCAGGTAAAGTATGCATCTCCCCCCCCCCCCATGTCAGCCAGGTAGAGTATGCATCCCCCCCCCATGTCAGCCAGGGAAAGTATGCATCTCCCCCCCGCCCATGTCAGCCAGGTAAAGCATGCATCTCTCTCCCCCCATGTCAGCCAGGTAAAGTATGCATTGGTACGTCAATCACCTACCCACTTCACATTTCCAAGGCCATGACATGAGACTCACCGAGTAGCCAGGATCTTGGCCCTGCATGTCGCTCCATGTAGCGTGGTATTGTGGAGTTACGCAGGACGATTGAATCATGGGTTGATCCGGGGAATCGGGCACAACAATGTGTGATGATCCTGTTCGAGTCACATACCATTTGTACGTTGATTGAGAGGTATAGCTTACAGTTCGGTACGCTACCTCCATGGCATGTGGGACCACCAATTCCACATGGGTGCAGTCGATGGCACCAATGCAACCAGGTATGCCGGCCAGTGCATGGAAACCCACTTTGGTGTTTGCGATCTCCTGGGCAGACCGTGGTAAGGAAATGTGGTCGTCTGTGTGCTTGAGGAGGGCATTGAGCACTTGGTTCAGCGTACATAAGAATAATGGTTGTGAAAATGCCATGCAAGTGCCCCACTGTGTGCTGGTAGGTGCCTGTGGCCAGGAAGTGGAGCACGGACACTACCTTCAGTAGGGGGGGGATGGCGGTGGGTGTTTCAATCATGCTGACGATGTCGTTGTGTATCATGTCCACAATGGTGGTGATGGTGTCCCGGTCCAAACGGTACAGGGTGTGGATCTGCTCAGCGGTGAGATTGAATGGAGTGGCTCTGATGCGTGGGATTGGGGGCTGCCTGCGTGGTGGCACTGGCTGTGCTGGTGGGGCTTGCTGGCCCTGCCTTGCCCTCCGTCTCCTCCTGCGTCTCCTCTGTGCTGCCTGTTGTTGTAGTTGTTGTTGATGTTGTTGTTGCTGTAGCACTTCCATTGCAATCAGGTCCTCAAGCCACAACATTGCTAGTCGTATTGGAATCATTGTGGAGTGTGACTGGGTGTGGGAAGGGGTGGGGTGTGCTCCTTTTGTACTTGGCCAGTCTGTATTGCCTCCACCTGTGCTGATTGTGTGCACCTGTGGCAGCTGGGAACACTGCACATGGCCATTTACGGTTGGTCCGCGATGGCGGTATTAGCACCATGGCGGTAAGGTACTTTACGGCCTTCGCAAGGGCGTTAAGAGCATGTCCGCTTGACTCGTGATATTCCCCACATTGCACCATGCCGGTATTTATGGCATGCGAGGTCACGTGCCCGCGCGCTTGGTGCTGTTAGTGGCACCGTTAACTACGGTGCCGCTAATTGCACTTTCTCGGGTCATAATCGGACCTAGCGGTAAGCGATGCCGGTAATCCTTTACCGGCATCGTTTTTCACTTACCGCCAGGGTCGTAATGAGGGCCATAGACTGTGTATTTTCATGATGCAATTTGAAACTATTTGGACTGAACAGCTGTTTAATACAGTACACCATTAAATTCTGTAAAGCACATTTCCTGAATTGTTATACGAAACAGATGACCCTGTGCAGACAGGTATTGACGTTGATCTGTGTGCACTGCCATCCTCTGTTTTTCTGGTGTTCCACTCATTTAGACACACAATTCAGAGCTCACACTGCATCTTTATGGGAGTCTGTGAGCAAGGAATTTCTTGTCTATTGGTGGCTCCATAAAACATGTGTCTCTAACCAGCATTAGCCAACCAGATGGCAGATAATCATGTTAATCCCACACCGAGGAGTAGCATATTAGGGTTTATAGAAACCCCACAACACGGAACTTTGGTTGCCATGGAAACCAATTTATAAACAATACACCTTTTATGCATGACTTTGTCAGTTGTCATCTTGGCATTGCCTATAATTATGTGGCTACCTTTTTGGAAGCACATATGAAGCTATGACCTATTTCCTAGCCGTGCCATGTCGACAATCAAAATGGCGACCCTATATATAAACATCGGTCACCATGATGACGGCTTCATCCATTCTATCATTGCCAACCGGCTTAGAGATCTACAGCAATATAGATAAGCGGTTCTCCTGCTGGGCGCCTCTTAGTGTGATCAAATTTAGCATTTACACTGAAGCACTTTGTTCTAATCACCCCCGTAGATACTTACGATCAGGGGATCTGATACTAGAGAACACGTGCGGGACCTACAACTCTTCTGTATGCCCGATTCAAACTGTGCACTGTAGCTCAGTATCCCGAGACAACATAACGTTAAAGTAATTTTTGGGATATGAATAGTTGGACACTTGAGTCAACTCAAGACACACGATTAAATGACATAGTGAGAAGTATGCGAAATATCGCCGAGTCTTAATTACATTTTATACATTACAGGAACCACGACCCTTATCAGGAGGGTATTGACACAGGACAGCAAGCCTGGCTTCCCTACCGAGATTCCCAGTCTGCTAAATATACGCAGTGCTGCCCAGCCCGCGGCATAAGAGGCACTACAACAACATTAACCCATGCTTTCAATTCTCCTCATTTTTTTAAACGCACACTGCGGTTCGCACAGGTAAGCCTACATGACCCAAGTATGGCCTGAGTGTGTGTGTTTTTCCAGTGTTGGTCATATAGATATATATCTGACATGAGTCCTTATTTGTATATTGGATTTCTTCAATTGAAACTATGAATTTCCCCAAGAGGACATCTGATATGTTATGGGTGTGCCACCCTTTCTAAAACCGTGCTGAGTCATCTCACAGACACGTTAAGAAGGAATGTACACATTAATTTGGACACAAATACATAATTAATTATGTTCACCTCCTTACCTATTTCTCAATACCCAAGTACTGACACTGTCCCATGTTTTTCTCTTGTAGGCAGTACACACATAGAACACTCCATCTTTTGAGTTCACCCATCCTGATGAAGGCCCGCTCAAGAAAGGCTTATACTGTAGCCTGCTAGGGCCGGAACACTCTCGTGTAGACTTTCTTAGTTCCGATTTCAGTGTTCATCATTAACACTGATCACATCTGTGATTTCTTAACATTGTGTTATGTTAATGTATTATATGTTTTCACCCCTGTTGTGCTTTAACACAGCAGTAGGCAATGTACTCTGTGGAATGTTTGTATTGAAATCTGAGTCTCAATTGTCTCGAAGATTCATGTTCTAATACATCACACATTTTTTGCATGTCTGTTTTTATCAGTGGAATGTTCTGTGTTTTGTGTGTAACTAGACCATTAGGTCTCTACCTTCAATTATAAACATTTACAGTAACTATGAAGATGTGCCCTTTATATTATATGAAGTAGACTCTTGGGTTGTTTGAATAGGTAGGATTGACCCTGTTCACTTGTGTTTGTTTTTGATTACAGAGTCTTGATGCCAGACATAAATACAGTGTGGAGTGAATGAAAGAGCAATGAGAAAGAAATGTCATCACTCGGCCCTCCTCAGAATCCAAGGTTGCAGTAACGATGACCACATAAAAACAGTATATGGTTGGTGACTGGATCGAATGTTGAAAACACAACTGGAGACCCTGCCCAGTTTAAAGGTGCAACATTCCAAAACTTGTTTGAAGGTAATATTCTACTCAGTGGGCCTCATTCCGACCCTGGCGTTAACCAAGGCGCTATTAGCCCCATTCCAAGGTTGGCGGGGGCGGTAATTCCCCATTCACCATGGGCCCTTCCCCATTCCCATTTTTGCCCCATAGGGCTCAATGGGAATGGGGAAGGTGCTAATTACGGCACCGTAAATTACGATACCGTAATTAGCTCCTAGGTCCCTTTGCGGGTTGGTTTTTTAACGCCTGCAAAAAGCAGGCGTTAAGTACCAACCTGCAAAGGGAACTCGGAATAGGGGGGTAAAGGTTTAACGGCACCGGTCTCGTTATCGGTGACCGCTAACCCTTACCGCCCTACTCGGAATGACCACCAGTGACTGCAGACACCGTACTTCTTTCTACCAGCTCATGGCCTGGCAGAATGCTCACTCCCCTTAACCTGGTGGCTCCAGCCTGGTTCCAAGCTTGAATCTAAACTTTGCATTCCTGCTACATGAGGCAAGAGCTTAAGAATGAACCTGAATTGGCAGCTGAACACATTCTGAGACCTGCAGGTGCAGAAGGTTTGAACATTCAACCAACCTAAACTGCTTCCCTCCCTAAAGGACGCTCATTAAATGCCTTTGGGCCCGGCTCGCTATACAAATAAAGAAATACAAATACAAACACAAATAAAAATACAGATGTGATAACACCATCAATTCTTTAGCCAATAGAGCTCTGCCTCTCTTGGCTGGCTAGATTTGCACTGTTCTCTTGCTGCAGCCCCCCAAATGTCAGCGCTTCCATGGGCTCTCTCATCAAAAAGATCCACTCTTCCTGCTTTCTGATGTTATGGACTACTGAGACCCAAAGTTCAGAACCTCTTCAGTCCTTAACCATAACAAGGCACTATGAAACACTATTCAGTTGTATACGCGCCTAACAAATGCTCAATAAAATAAAATAAATAGAAAACAAGAGCCAAGTTAAACGTGTCACTGGACTTCAAATATCTGACAAAGGGAAGTTAAGTATCACAGGGAACAATGAAAAACCCAACCATTAGTGCCCTGACATCGCACACCATGGAGTCTCCAGTGAGCCTGTTCTCTTATCACACAGTGAAAGAGCTCATCCAATTGCCAATCACCTAGACACAGACTTGAAATTGGGATGTAACCCTAACTGACAATTAAGCTGACAGTGGTCCAACCTCCAGTTATGCTCCTATACAGTGTGCTTTGGAAATACCAAGCACTATTAACCCCCACAATCGCTGCTTTTATTTCTGACCCCGTTCCTCTTGGTCAGGCACCACCAAACACTTCCACCTATCAGTCGCTTACCTTAATTGTACATGCATATTTACCCATCTGCAACAGAATATGTAGTAATTAAGGAGGGTAATTTTACATGAAATGCACATTGCATGCAAGGGACCAGTGTGTATGAGTCCGCCTTACTTTACTTAGAATGTAAATGTTTTACAGGGTCTGATTCTTGGAATTTCAAGCACGGTGCAAAGTCACTTTGCAAAGCCAACAAACAACCTGATTCACAGAACAATGCAGAGAGTATTGTTGTACTGTAAAGTCACTTTGCACTGCAGGAGTACTCTTTGCACTGTAAATTAGGCCTATTTAGCACGGTGCAAAGAGTACTTTTAAAGTGCAAAGTGACTACAATCACACACTTTGCACTGTTCTGTGAATTACAGTGTTTGTTGGCAGTGCAAAGGGGCTTTGCACCTTGCTGAAAATTGCATGAATCAGGCCCACAATGTTTTATTGTCCAACCCATTCCTATCTTCTGAACTTGTTCTTGATTGCTCAACACAAATTACCAATATGTGAGTCAAGAGAAGTCCAGCGAAACCATTTGCTGCCTATATTAGAATTCTATTTGCACCCACCATTCGGGCCCCAGGGAAAGTTCTGATAATCCTGTCATAGAGCAGGTGCAAAACGCACAATGAAAGAAGAAATGTATATAACCCCATTCCTGCATTTGCAGCTCTTTATAGAATCACTAATGCAGAGCATGAGCATAACAATGCATTTTTACGTTTCCACTACTGGAGCACGGGTACAAATGTACACTTTTCATTTGAAGCAAAGGTCGTTTAAGTCCTGTTACTGACATTGCAACCCTGACTCTCCCCAGCCCCTCACACATTCGGTTGGTGGCTTTGGGTGTACAGTTTTAGATGCAAGCCCAGAGTTAACATGTGAATCCACAAGCCTTACCTCCACTTGCAAACAGTACACATGTGTGAATCATGGCACTTTCCTGCTAGGCGATGTCGGAAAGGAATGCAAAGATCACGGTCAATGGTGGACTTGCCTACAGGGAACTCTATAGCTTCCCCTGTGGGACTCTACACCATAAGCCACCTTTGGGTGGCTATCCCTGTATTCTGCTGCTCTTACCTTCTCTCCACACACTTTCCTTAAATTCCTCCTGATTTCCACACACCTGTTGTGGCCCTCTCCTGGACCACATCGCCTATTCCACTCCCCCAGGTGGCGTCTCTGTCATGGGAGGGCGCACACGCACTCATCAGAGCTGCAACCCCCACTTGCCGATCTCCTAGACATGCGGTCCGTGCCGCCGCCAAATATCACTGGCCCATTTGCACCCAACACTTCCAACATGGAGCACATGGACCATCAGCCCCCCAGATGGCCTGAGGTCTTCACTGGCCATTTAGTCACCTTGTCCACGCTCGACAACGAGAACTGCCCACCTCATCGCCTGATGGGCCCTCAGGACTAATGGGCTATGCAGGCCAGTACTTGCACGGCGTTGTAAGTACCGCTGCAGTGTTCGCTCCTCCCCCATCACTGTGTGGAGAACTGGGCACTCCGGCTCGCCTTCGCCCTGTGGTGGGCACAGCCTCACCTGTTTAAATCTGGTGGGTCAGTGAATGTGGGTTCAGTCACTGTTGCCTGTTTTTGCTCCCTCCCGGGACTGCTGCCAGCAGCTGATGGAGATACTACACACACAATGCTCCTTTCAACAGTTTCCAGGTGGTGGGGAGGTGGTTGTTTGCTGGCCGCTGCGTCCTATGTTTCTCCTAACTTCACTGGCTCTGGCCTAGGTGATAGTAGGCCACACCCCTTTTCAGGGCTGCCAGAGCCCGGTGCTCCTTTTATGCGGCTGGAGTGATTTACCTTTATACACCCCTGAGGGACAGGTCAGATGGCCACCCCTGCTTCGTTGGGGCTGCTGATGGCCTCAGTTAACTTCGTTTTTTTTTTCCGTTCTCCGCCGTAGGCCTGGTGATCATAGGCCACGTCTCCATCCTTTGTTCTGTGGGGGCGGCCGCGGTCCTCCGTTCCATAATGCTCCTTTTCTTTTTTCTCTCGCTCCTATCCCAGAGCAATTGTCCATCCATTTGAGGGTAGGTGTCCTCTCCAGGGCTTAAGCGGGTGCAGGCCAGCCGGTCGCAGCACCCCGCACCATGTTTGGCCACGCAACAGTAAACATCTGTGCTTCATCTGGTGCTCCGTAGTGGCCAGCCAGTGCCAGTGGGGATGGCACGGTGCAGGCACACACCAACCCGGCCGCACGAGCAGCCTCTGTAATTGAGGGCCACGACCGGGAGTGGTGCAAATGTCTGCACCCCTTCAAATACACAGCAATGACTGCCACTTCCCCAGGGCACGCGGGACAGCACAAACATGCCCCCTCGCTCTTTGCTGCATCCACCACCGCCTCCTTAGCGCGGTGGCTGCCTCGCTCCGAGTGCACCCAGCAGCAAAACAGGCCAACGAACCACGCAGCTGGCCTCCAAGACTTTCCCGGCCACGCCCCCTTGCTTCACGGCCGAGGCTGCCCCGCTGGTCCCCACTGCACGGTGACAGCCACCTCCACATCCACAGCGGCCGACACCACCTCCTTCACACAGGCATCAGGCGACCCATGCAACAAACATGGGGCCCTGGGACACCCGCAGAACTTCCTCCTTTCATCTGCGGCCAACGTCACAGACATTCAAAATAAAAAAACACACGGGCTTCCCGCAGCCCACACACACCAACATGCAGGGCCCGGACCAGCCCTCGTCCCCATTGTTGTTGCCCGCTCCCAGACCACCGGAGCGGGCCACTTCTGATGTCGGGATCACCCGACAGGGATGTCAGTGCTGCGCTCACGCAGCGGATGTTGAGCAGGGATCACCCTGCTTTCTCCGGATCACCGGAGATACCCACGTGGGCTGGGGGCACCCAGGCCGTGGTTGCTGTTAGGAAAGATTTCATATTTGAATGTCATTTTCCCTCCATGTGTCATCCCCCAAACTTTTTGCTGCTGTTTTACACCCTGGTCTAACCTTTTCCAGAGAAACGCAGCCCTCCGCCGCACTCCTCTGGGCTTTCGCTCTATTCTTATGGGGAAACTGAAATGCCCTTAAAACAGTCAGGATTCCAGTGAGCATTCAGAGGAGTGTCCCAGGAAAGGTGTTGTTGGGCAATGATCTCAGAGCTTTGGGGCTTGTGGGAGATACTGCTGACAGACTCTGCATAAGGTCTCAAATGAAGGCAGCACTGGCCAAGACCAATGCCCTGCCCCAGCCAAAGGGGAAACCCAAGGCTAAAGGAGTCAAAAAACCAAAAAGAGGGAAAGAGAATATTCCCCCTAACTCGCCTACCACTGAGGTGGTGGTAGTTGGTCAATCACCCGGACCTGACGAGGAGGTGGTGATGCCTGAAGTATTTGACCCCAATGACCATCCTGAACTAAACAATTTGTTAGTAGAAGGTGGTCCTGACAGGGAAAAATTCAGTAAAGGCCAACGTGAGTGCCCATCTTTGGAAGGCCTAAGGAGACAGGCCTTCTTCCAGCTTGAGGGTGAACCTCCTGGGAGGTACCAGATTTATTGGGAAGGTGGGCTCCTGTATAGTGAGCCTACAGCGTCTACAGAAGGAGACCATAGGAGGTTGGTGGTACCCCTTGCTGTAAGACCCTTCCTCCTGCAGTGGCGCATGAAGTGCCCCTTGCTGGTCACCTTGGTATCAAGAGGACCAAGCACAGGTTATCCGTGCACTTCTATTGGATCAAGATGGGGGTGCAAGTAGAAAGTCACTGCAGGAGTTGTGCCTCCTGCCAGTTATCCTGTAAGAGTGGTTCAACAATCCAATCTCCATTGGTACCACTTCCAGTTGTGGGGGGGGACCATTTGAGAGGGTAGGGATCGACATTGTTGGTCCCCTTGACCCTCAAACATCCTCAGGCAATAGGTTTATCCTGGTGCTGGTCGACCATGCCACCAGGTATCCTGAGGCCATCCCATTGAAAACTGGGACTGCCAAGTCAGTTGCAAAAGCTTTACTTGGCATCTTTACCAGGGTTGGCTTCCCTAAAGAAGTTGTGTCTGACAGAGGAAGCAACTTTATGTCAAAGTATATGCAGGCTATGTGGAAGGAATGTGGGGTCACCTATAAGTTTTCTTCCGCATACCACCCCTAGACAAATGGTCTGGTGGAACGGTTTAACAGTACCTTGAAAATTATGATTGGGGCTCTGGAAGAACCTCAAAGAAGAAAATGGGATCTTCTTTTACCATGTTTACTGTTTTCCTACAGAGAGGTACCACAAGAGGGTGTTGGCTTCAGCCCCTTCGAACTTCTGTTTGGTCACCCTGTGAGGGGACCCTTAGCCATAGTCAAGGAGGGATGGGAGATGCCCACTCCCCCCATTACTACCAACGTAGTAGACTATGTGTTAGGGCTCAGAAAAAGGATGGTACTCCTGATGGTTCTGGCTAGTGATAAGTTGAAGGCAGGACAAGCTCTGGTGAAACATTGTATGACCAGAAGGCTTCCCTCATTAACTTGACACCTGGTCAGAAAGTCCTGATCATGAATCCAATACAGCCTAGGGCTTTACAGGACAAATGGTCCGGCCCTTACACAGTGGTGGAGGCACTGGGTGAGGTCAACTATTTAGTTGTCCTTGGAAGGCCTGGACATGCTCCAAAAGTGTTCCATGTAAATAGGTTGAAGGCTTTCATCCCAAGAGTTGAAATCGAAGCACTGCTATTGGCTTCAGATGTTGAGGGAGAGGAGTCTGAACCTCTTCCTGACCTATTCCAAAGCAGTCCTTCAGATAACTCCATTGAGGGTTTCCGAGTGGCCCCTCACCTGACTTCTGATCAGCAGGCCGAGGTGGGAAGTTTGCTTAGGTAATTTTCCCCCCTGTTTTCACAGTCCCCTGGTTTGATACCTTGGTGCAAACATAACATAGACATAGGAGACAGTGTACCTACCAAAAGTAGGGGATTCAGAATGTCAGACAAAGTACGGTCTTACATTAAGAATGAGGTCAACAAAATATTGGATCTTGGGGTGATTGAACCCTCTAGTAGTCCTTGGTCCAGCCCTGTGGTTTTGGTTCCAAAAGCAGGTACTTCTGAATTGAGGTTCTGTGTGGATTACAGGGCTCTGAATGCTGTCACCAAGACAGATGCACACCCCTTGCCTAGTACAGATGAGCTGGTGGATACCTTGGACGCCTCCAAGTACCTCAGCACATTTGAACTCTCTACAGGAGATTGGCAAATAGCCCTTGCAGAACATGCCAAGGAGAAGGCAGTTTTCTCAATGCCAGAGGGCCTTTACCAGTTCATGGTAATGCCTTTTGGGTTTAAGAATGCACCTGCCACATTCCAGAGGCTTGTGAATCATGTGTTGAATGGGTTGGACACATTCTGTCTTGCATATCTGGATGATATAGCAGTTTTCAGTGCCACCTGGGAAGACCATGTGAAACACCTTGGGATTGTGTTACAGGCTCTTCGGAAGGCCCACTTGACCATAAAGGCCAGTGAATGCCAGATTGGACAAGGGTCAGTGGTTTACCTTGGACTTGAAGTAGGTGGAGGGAGGATACAGCCTCTACCCAGTAAAGTACAAGCAGTACAAGACGGGCCTACCCCCACTACACAGACCCAAGTGAGAGCCTTCTTAGAACTCACTGGGTACTACAGAAATTTCATGGCAGACTATGGCATCATAGCTGCCCCTCTGACTGCCCTCACTACTCCAAAGAAACCCAAGAAGGTAACTTGGACTGAAGAGTGTGAGAAGGCCTTCCGTGGCTTAAAAGACTCCTTGTGCCAGGCCCATGTGCTCAGGGCCCCTGATTACCAAAGACCTTTTATTGTGCAGACAGATGCCTCTGACACTGGGATAGGAGCTGTACTATCGCAAGTAGATGAGAAGGTTAAGGAACACCCTATTGGCTTCATTAGTCGCCAGTTTAAGGACAGAGAGCTCAGATGGTCCACAGTAGAGAAAGAATGTTTCTCTGTTGTGTGGGCCCTACAGAAGCTGAGGCCCTACCTCTATGGGACCCACTTCACTGTGCAAACTGACCATAAGCCCTTAAAGTGGCTAATGAACATGAAGGGAGAGAATCCAAAGTTGCTTAGGTGGTCCATAAGTCTGCAAGGCTTTGACTTCACTATTGAGGATAGGCCAGGTGTCCAACATAGCAATGCTGATGGGTTGTCCAGAATGTTTAACCTACCTGAACAAGAAACTCATCCAGGGGTGGATTAGTTCCCCCTGTCCTTATTCTGGGAGGGGCGAGTTTTAGGAAAGAGTTCATATTTGAATGTAATTTTCCCTCCATGTGTCATCCCCCAAACTTTTTGCTGCTGTTTTACACCCTGATCTAACCTTTTCCAGAGAAGCGCAGCCCTCTGCCACACTCCTCTGGGCTTTCACTCAATTCTTATGGGGAAACTGACATGCCCTTAAGACAGTCAGTCCTGGGAGACTCAGATTTCCTTAGTCCTTTCCTCATGTTGCAGCTTTTGTGCAACATATAACAAGAGTGCAATGTAACTTACTTTACCGCACCCTTAGGTCTCTAGTCATTCCAAAGGCCCTAGAAACCCTCACTGGACTTATTATGAACTGTGCAGATGTGTCGTGGACAGAACTGGTGGCAGCTATCATTTATCTTATGTTTTGAACCCTTTTTTGTCATGTTATTCGTGCTTACCGCGTTTGGCACAAATAGGTGGCCTGGCTCCAAAGTGGCCATGCCAAGCAATCCTTTGTTCTGTCCTTTGGCCACCGTGCCCCTTCACATTCCCAAGGTTGAGCTGACCCAGGTCAGTCCTTATTTGGTCATGCACTTTCCCGAGAAACCCAAAGTTTTCGCGGGCTTCTGCATGCCTTCTGTGTGTGCCTCCAGGATGTGGGCTGGGATGTCTGTTCCCAATACAGATCATGGGTGCCAGAGAGTCTGGAGTGTCCTGAATGCCTGGGACCACCGTGGTCTGTGATTGGTCCACGTATGGAGTGAGTGTTTGTGAGGAGATCTTCCATTGGGTCCTCTCTGTTTTGGCACAAAGGGGAGGCCGAAAACACCACTACCATGTCGATCTCCTGAGTTCACACAAACAAAGGATAAGAAGCCAATTATCCTGCAACAAGAGGCCGAGTCGAGGAACTGCTGGTGACCCGCTGGAAGGTTTGGCACCCTGAGCCCACTGTTGTCCTGCAAGACCCCTCTGCATCTGATCGTCCTAGAAGGTCTGCGAAGGCGCTTCGACCCATTGGAATAGTGGGACCGACTATTCTCGGCACCTTCATCAAACCCTGCAAGTAAGCCTCTTCGGAAGTGTCCCTGGGCCAACCAGTGTGCTGACCAGCTTACAAGGGACGTTTGCTCTGTCACCGCCGCCGTTTTGAGGAAGCCCTCAGAATTTGGTATACTGCTTTCTCTGTGTTCCCGGCACCCTCACACCAACCTTCGTACACTTGGCATTCCCAGGTCTGAAGTGAGATGAGTGTGCCCGGACTGGAGTAAAGGCGGTTACCGTGTTGCCCTGCTGCGGCAACGACCTGTGCAAGTTTGCTGCACTTGTGACCCCCTTGACCCTATATCCTGCTACTGCGGAGACTACACGGTGTCGTGACGTCCTGATTGTCACATCCGAACCTGCCAGCAAAGTGTGCATGTACTATTGAGCATAAGGCTCCTCTATCCATAGGGCATGGACTGACTCTCAGTTAGGTGTATTTCTGATGTCGAACTGGGTCTAATGATTACTTGCACTGCCTGTTTTCCTCCCCATCTAAGTGGTCCACATATTTCGTGCTTTTTACTCCTTAAACCCCTCGGTCTTGTATATATATTGTATTGATTGTGATGTGTTGGTTTACTTCAGTATTATTGTGATTCTTTGCTATGGTCGATGTTACAAAGGCCTTGTAATAAATGTGTCTATATTTTTAATATAACATCTGTCTGGAGTAATGTGTAAGTGTCCTTGCTTTGTGTGCTCATTGAGGTCTTTCAGTCACCCTCACCCCTCTTGAGACTTAGTCTTGACCGCCACCATCGCTACACTGATTGGTCTGGCTTGTCCAGAGGTTACCCTGTTCCAAGAAACTAGGCTGGCCTTCTGAACCTCTGCCCCTCCAGGTCATCAGAGTTCAGAAATCCATCTTAACAGTTGCCCATGCTGCCGTGCTCACACGGCCAATACCTGAAGGTGTGACGGTGTTGCCCAGCAGGGGCACCATCCTCGTGCAAGGCCCCACCATTGGGCCTCCTGCATGCGGTGTATCACCAGCATGGTGACAGAAACAAAACACCGGAGTCAGCTCATGGTTAGACTGACGAGCCCTAAGCGGCTCGTCCTTTTTATTGGGATGGTCACATGGTAACACCATGTGACCATTACATACATCCTGGGAGCTACCAAGCTCCCAGGAGGGGGTGACATACAACAACATCCATTTGAAGCAAATCGTTTGTTATAAATCTTCCAATATGATGTGTCTCCCTATTAACATGTATGTTATGCTTGTTTTGTGGTATGCTTAATAACTTGGTAATCACTACTTAGTGGCACATGTGCTTTACATTTAATATCTGGACCCATTTTCCAAATTTGTTTGGGCGGGTAATCCCGAAACTGTACTTATTGGGGCTGGGCCTGGTGGCTACAGGCACTGGCATGCTGTAATATGCAGACACTTTGAAAAACATTTCCAGGGACACTTTTGGTTCACAGTCAACTCCCTGTGTGTCTCATTGCTTCGCAAATTATGCTGCATCACTTTGTGATTTCCCCCGAAAATGATCTGGAAACTGTTTTGTTTTCCTTAACGAAATATGTTATTTTTTTACATTTCCAATGTTGAGCTTGTTCAAGTATGACGTCATTTCTGCTACACAAAAACACACTTGCAATAACCAAAGTTGGTGCAAGTGAAGGAAAAATAGTACAGGGGGTGCAGCGCATTTTCCCACTTAATACTTTGTGACAACCTTACATGTATGCTCTATTTGTCCACAGTTGCAGACACGAGTATGTACATGTCTGGGTGTGTGCAAATGTACTTCCTGAATCACTTTGGCTAGAGTGCTGTCCAAATCTACATTGAGCAATAACGGGTTACAAGGACTGTCTGCTATGAGTATGGTTTGAGGCAGACAGTGAGCAATGTAAGCACAAATAGCTGTACTGGGGCTGCATATCTTGCAGTGTTGAAGTGAGGACAAGAGGCAACGGGACTATAGACCCCGTACTGTACATAAAGTAGTCATATATCATTGACCAGTGCCTGAATGAGGATCTATGTGTCCCCTCTGGCACGCAAGCCTACCTTTGCCACAGACGTGCATTGGCTTAAATGATTAGACCTGCATATTCTAGACACTAAGCCCTTGGCACTCTTTCTCTGCGCTTGTGCACACAGCTGCGAGTTCTTAGAGTATCTGTGATTTTCAGACGTAGCAGTGATGCACCTTAGAATGGCTCCTTTTTAACAATAGTGATCGCTTAGTGTGAGAAACTGTCCTTCCCTAGCGTAAGGACTTAGAGGAGAGGGCGACTGAGAATAGTATGTGTGTATGTGTACTGTACTCATCTGTTTGTTCTGCATCGGGTCACGAGTGTAAGCTCACTAAATAGCCACCACCTATCAGAACGAGAGGAGTCTACTTAAAGCTAAGAAAACGAGCAACATTCAGAGTGAATAGTCAATTCTAGGCAGGGCGGGTGCAAGGAATTCTGCCACCCTAGGCAAAATGTCACATTGGTGCCCCCCAGTTAGGCACTTGAACAAATAACTTTCATAATGCACTTGATTACACACATTGAAATGTTGTACTTCAAGGCCCATATTAACACTGCTGTACAAAGCAGAGCTCTAATGTTTCCAATGGCCATGTGTGAGAAAGCCACCCATTTCTGTTTTTGCTTGGAATTCTGGGACTTGTGGTTTTTCTGAATTCCAAATGTGGAAACAAATTTGCTAGTAAAAAAAAAGCAAAACAAACATGTTCATGCTGGCTGCGCCCGTACATCTACATTCAGGCTATATGCAGGCAGATGGCAGTATTACCATATTAAAACTTACTACAATAAAAAAATGTCATGTCACTGTAAGAAACCATGTCGAGGCTAGGTGCACCAAGCCAGTCTAGGAACTTGCCCTAGCGATGCTGTGACTACCTGAAGCATCCTACCAGATTTTTTACTACCAGCACCACTATGACACAGGTTCAATGAGTACCCACAAAATGCTACCCAGACATTGTGATTTGTATGCCCACTCGTCTACGGGTGGAAGGTATTGAGAAACAGCTGGCAGTTGCTGGACTAAGACGCATGGAACAAGAAATCTCAATGTTCCACTCTGCTGAGATTGGTAATGAGAGTGTAAGGCGGACCTTTGTGTCCTGGTAGAGCTGGCCACTACGGACTGCTGCTGATACAGCCTGTATTCTTCAAACAGGCCACATTCAACCATGAGAGGTAAAAGACCTTTCACCAGGAACGCCCCGTGCACCAGGTTATTCTGCATTGTAATGTTCTCTGTCAGTGGCCAAGTTGGGAAACACATTATAAACAAAAGAATATTAGGGTATCAAAGGTAAGTGATATTATTATTTCTGATCATGGTTGCATATTCCTGCTTGCTCGGCTGGCTATTAAGTTAGAAAGAACTATCAAATGCACGCAATAGTTGAACATATCTGTGTTTTAATGAATGTAATGTTTTCTAATGAAAGAATTGGCAAGCAGTCTCAAGACTTTATGATAGTTCAGTAAGCCTACATATTTTGGCACAATAATTATAGATAACAGTGACAGAATATTTGCTTTACAGTCATGGAAAATTAGGTGACTCAACAAGATATGTCTATGCTGAAAGAAAGCACACACACCTAACATCTCTTGCTCGTGTATAACATATTTAACAATGCATTTACAAGAGAGGAGACACAAAGGATACATCACATTTTTGCTTTGAGACATAGTGCCCATTGAAATGTGACCCTAATAAATAAGTGCATGTAAAGATAAAGTCACTGACATATGTATCACTTATCACAGCAATGATGAGGACATTCACCCAATACAATGCCATATAGGAAAGAGCTTGACACATCATTATTGTGCCCCCCAATGACAGACCATGCTGCAGATCAGTGAGGGTTAATGCACACTGCTCAGGTAAAGCCACTTGTCTTTTTGGCTCAAATGGGACATATGTGGTACAGAGAGAGAGCGTCTCATTCTATAAATGTATTGTTAACAGGCATAATATGTTGTGGTGAGGATTTGGTTGAGGAGATGCACTCTCTGCTCGTATTTTCCTTGAATGAATCCAAATATTTTTCCTAAGTTAGGTGCAATCTGTTAAGTCTGTGCTACCAGACTGAAAAACTGAACAAATTGTGAAGGTCAACCATTGTAAACGGAAGACATAACAAATGCACTCTTTTGTGCTGAATAACAACAGCCAAACCGTATCAATAAACTTAACGTGTACAGAAGTGTTTTTTTATAAAGTTGCCCAACACTTTGTGAAAGAAAAAGACACAATTGCACAAATTAAATTTGTTATACTGGAACATGTTATATTACCCAGGAGAGGAGGTAATTTGAATAAAATGTTACAACAAAGAGAGATCTTCTGGATAGAAAAACTTGACAGCATGTACCCGAGGGGTATGAATATGGAATGGGACCTAAATTGTTTTCTGTCAGTTTAAGATTAGGTAGATCTATCCATTTAAAACCTCAGTGAACAGCATATAAATTCTGAGGTGAGACTCAAAACCACATCGAATTGGAATAAACTGAGAGATATGAGGAACCTTATTTAACACAAACCTTTCATGAAATACTAAACTTTTGAAAGGCTGGATAATGTGGATGAAACAAATATTGAGAAAATATGGACTATGAGTCACTCACCCAATGTAGACAGTACTTGAATTCATGTAGATTGTATTGTTAACGAATTAATGCACATAATAACATTCACAAATGTAATGCACTACGTGATCTGCTATTCAAATCATATAGGGGGAAACTAAAGGACAATGTTGATGAAAAATCTAGAACGAGTTTCTTATACAAGATGTACGTCCGTTGATTATGCATTTACAGTAACATTTCAGAATGTGAAATACGTTAATTGTATCGATTTCAAAGCGCTTCTAAAATTATCGCAATGAATGTTTTTGTGTTTAGCCTGTAATAAGTATCAATTGATTGTAGAAGAGAATATGAATATGACTGACTACATCGTTAACTTTCAGTTAACACACTCATCCAACATGGCGATCACAAAGATGTGCCTTGAATGTGAACAGGCAATATAGGAGACAGACTAGTGTAGAATGGTTGCTTAGCAACCCTGTGATGTAGGACCAGGAACACAGAAGTGCGGTCATGATCGGGAACGTTGTGAAGGAATCGGATAGCGGTTAAGGTTATGAACGAGTACAAATGAGTTTGTGACTAGAATCATGACCGTTTAGTGTAATTTAAGCAACACGCTTACACTTTTTAGAAACGGCAACGCGATTGAAATCTTGTAGAGACGTTGTACCGCGAGGGAGTCTCTGTTCTTAACGTACATCCGCAGCAGGACGTGGCGCGTCCTCTTCGAGCAACAGGCGGTTTCCAGCCCCGAACTCAACAAGCACAGAAGGCAGAATTCTTTGGGATTTAACTACACAGATGACAGTGCACAACCAGTGGATATTTGACACAGCATCAAACGGCCGGAACAGAGTTGACCGTGCCCTGACCGATGGGTGAGTGTTACAATATAAGTGAAGTCTTACTTTTCTAAATTATTGATCACAGAGTGGGGCCCAGCGCTGATTTTAGTGACTGGTCCCACTCGTGATCTGACCACATTTATAAATCAAAAACAAGTAGTGTGAGTGCCGGTACTTTTAGAACACATGATTGAATCAGGGCTTCTCATTTTATCTCTTACAGTTTTGAACTCCTGAAAGAGTATAAAAAGATATATGAAGAGATTCGTTGCCATCTTATATAAGCGTGCAAGGTGTTGCCGCTCATTGGTTTACCTGGACCAAGGTTAGTAAAGTGCATAGAGTCTAAATAATGTGCAAAATGATTTAAGATAGAAAGAGAAACTAATGGAGTTACTTTCACATATTGATTTTGTAGAACAAAGACAGGAAAACACTGAAATCCCCGCCTGAAGAAGGGCGAACATATCGCCCGAAACGCGTAGTGGAAGTCCTAGGTTAAAACCCTAGAAGCCCGAAATTGGGCATTTGAATTGGAACAACAGACAAAGGATATCAGGATATTTTGGAATATTTGATTGTATTTAAGTGAAGTTTTGTTGCTGAAAAAATTATGTTGAAAAAATTATGTTGAAAATTATGTTGAATGTGTTATTACGAAGAACCATGTATATGACAATATAAGGTTATATATACAGAATGTTTAAGTTCAATTGAAGGTTAAGTGAGTGAATATAAAACGATTGTATAAAACATTTTTCATGAAAAAATAAATATACACATATTACTGTGTTTTTTATAAAAATAACACATTAAGTTTATAGATACGGTTTGGCTGTTGTAATTCAGCACAAAAGAGTGCATTTGTTATGTCTTCCGTTTACAACGGTTGACCTTCACAACATAATATGTTGTGGTTCCAGAACTCTGATGCATAAAGCTGGCATACTATAGACTACATTGCAAAACTGCATTCCATCTACCTATGTCTCATCTCAGTTGAAAAACCACACATTCATATAATGCTGGTTAAGTGTGTGACTGTCACCTGTTTTATCAAGTGTCTTGCCAGTTATAGGGTTGTTGTGAACAGACACAAAGAAAAGGTGAGGATTTAAGCTCAGTTAGAACAGTCTGCAAATACAGCATGTCCTCCATGCTTAGCCTTGGAAGGCACAGTGCAGCAGGGTGGCTGACAAGACTTGTTGTGGTCAAAGGCAAAGCTGGTGGCAGATGGACAAACACACACCTCAGTGCCAAAAATCCAGGCACAACTGTACTTATGTTTGTTTAGCGCCCAAAGCCGCCGACTGGAGGTTTCGAAGCACAGTAACAATTAAAGACAAGGAGTCGATGGGGGCAATGAGCATATGTCGACAGGAAAAGAGATGGAATTGTTACAGTCAGAGTGTCCGTGTCACTCAGTGTTTGCTTTCCTAGGCTTATATAAAATAGGAAAGCAGTATTGGTAGCTATAGGCAATGTACACAGTTCTAACATCGGCCACGGCCCCTGTCCTGGGCTTTGCCCCTCTGCCTGCTGACCTGTGACCTGGGAAATGGTCCAGCGGACCCCAGCTATTTTATGGCCCATGGCCAAATGAGTCACAATGACACACACATGCATGTATACACTCATTCTCCCGTCCGCTTCCATAGATCTTTTCTCTTTCCCACCCAGTTCAGCTATTGCGGCCCCCGACATTGCGAGGTAGAACAATTCCAACAATAGGACGCCCCTCACCTGCCTGTTCTGTCTGTGTGTCTCTCTCAGCAGGCATGACCTACACTCATGGCCCACAGCTACAGGCTGCAGCTTGTGTGCAGGGCGGGCACGGACAGTCCAGTGCAGAAGATAAAACCAACATTTGCAGGAGCCTCAGTCATGAAGGCATGATGCGCTGCAAATGAGCAGTAGGGGCCTGAGTCCCTGTGAACGGAATAGCACGCCATGCCCACACCCAAGCCCATAGCATAGTCCCGACCCAAACCTCAAGGTGCCTGCTGGGTTGCCTGCTGTTGCAGACAGTGCTGAATGTGCTGCCCACCTCATAACTCAAGAGGGAGAGAGAGAGAGAGAATAATAAATATATGTATACAAAAAATGTAAAAGTGGTTATTGCCTTTGGCAGCATTTGCCTCTCTAACATTTTCATATTATATGCACTCGTAACCTTGCCTAGTGGTGGCACCAGCCCTGATTCTATGCTTAAAAAGTATGTCAGGAAGCACACAAAACACAGATGTTTTCATTTAAAAATATTCAAGTACCGTTATGACGTTTAGATGAAAAATGCTTTCTCCTATTTAGAGAGAAGAGATGAAAATATGGCAAACCAAGTAACTGTTAATACTGCATAATGCACATGCTGTAGTCCCAATCCATTACATTTCCCCAAGGAACTCCGATGTCAGCAATATTTTGCGATATAAACACGCAAATGCTTTTAAAACGGAAGACACAGTCAGCTAAGTTTGCCCAGATGGCATTTATAGCTTGGAGCAACTTTAAACTGCTTTGGATATTTGTTTGTATTTTTCTTTTTCTTCTCAGTTGCAAAGACGTACATTTCTCTTTAGGGAGTCTATGAGAACAGTTTACAGGAGGGACACAGGAAGGGAAAGAATATTCCTAGTCCCAACCTTTGCAGGAAAACTCTTACCCGTCAGACCATGACTGTATGGTGTTTGCAAGCATTGTGTATGTAATGTGCATGCTTCTATACATTTAGCTAAAAACAAGACTAAAAAATACTTAGAATTATAGATGGGTACCTATCAACTATGGAGATGTATTCCATCAAAAGGTTCATGGTAACATCTTTTATGATATCACTCAGAACCCAGAGGTGAAATGCAACTGGTATTTAAAAGCTACCCTTCTGTAGTTTCTTAATGTGCATACCCACTTTTCCCCCATTCCAAACAGTGCACTGTCTTTTATGGACCTGCATTGCAAAGGGTGCAAAATGGAGGCAGGAGGCAGTGGATATACAACATCAATACCAGGTATCTCATTGTGAATTTGTAAGTGTGAGACAAATGGCAATAACATCACAATAATTTAATTATGGCCACTTTACCACCAACATCCTGCAACACCAAATTGTGAGTTGGATGTACAGTGGAGAATATACCTCTAGCACTTGCTTTGGGAATCTCCTACACTTTACCTCAATAAAATGGAGGAATTTCCATGTTTGAAACTACCAAATGCAATCAATGCTCCAAATCCCCAATTGAGCCCTACGGCCGCCAGGAACCGGGACCAACACAACCATTTTGCCGCACGTAATCAGGTGAATTTACCATAATTGCGAGAGATGGAAATGGTGAACATTTTCAGTGGTATTTCAACATTAAATACTATAAAATGTGTAATCCAGTCCAAGTTACCTCTCTCCTCACCCCACAGCACCCGAAAAGGAAAAAGAAAAATAGCTGTCAGAGAAAATGCTGTTTCCCCTGCTGTGTTGTCATAGCAGTTGAACATGACTTTAACAACCCTCTGCCATGCAGCTTTTGGAAATGGGAACAGTTTCTAATGGCCAAACACAACCAAGCAAACCTCACTGCTGCTGTCAACAGTATCTGTTCAACTTTAATAACTGATACCCTGTCAGACAGTTCCTTACTCCTTCTGCACACTGCAACATCTGGAGCATGCACAACCTTCCAATGAATCCAGCAAACAACTATACACTGTCAGAAAACCCAACACTCACCACTATGCATATTCAGCAGAAGCCGCTCCTCTAACCTGGGGAAAAACAGGTTCTAGTTCATCTATCACTTCTTACTAGGTGTCTTCTCGCCCCTCCTACTGCAGAATCATGCAGCAGACTGTGTTCTACCACCCCGCAACAAGCATCTTTTACCAATGAATCCTCTCCCATCTCAAAAACACTGTTTTCGAAATCGACATTACACTTTTATCAGAGAGCCCCAATATATGTATGGGATCTGCAGCAAACTCAAACATTTGTCATTCCTTAAACAAATTCAAGTTCAGTGTTTCCATGGCTTTTCAAGCATCTCCCATCTACACATTCCAGAATCCCACCCCCAAAAACAAAGCATAATTGGAATTTGCCATGATGCCCTAGCTAGTGAAGGTTTAGCTCTAGAAGTTTATATACCAAAACATTTAACATAACAATGTCCATGACCACTTCTGTAACTCAATTTACTTGGCCATGTTTTCTTTGAGCAGGTGGCAATTAAAGTATTATTCGTGCTATTGCATCATTCTCATCTCCAGTTATAAATTCATTCATAGTACTGAAGATATAGCAGGTCTCCATTATAGTCAGCCTTCCCGTCAAGTCCAGGATGTTTAAATGTGCTAACATTTTTTTAATTTTTTTTATTTTTTAGTCTACCTATTGTGACAGTGGTTAAAATAGACCTCTGAATGGTTGATTTCCTATTGTTATTACTAGTTTGTTTTTCAGCATATGCATGTGTCCAATCTTTAAAAAGTCAACCCCCTTCTTTTCTAAACCCTTTTATACCCTTTCTTCTTCTCCACCCTGCCCATTTTCCAACTTACCTCTCTTACCACTGTCACTGACCACAACCCCAGTGCTTTTCCTCAGAATTCCACTTCCCTTGTTTAAAATAAGGATTCATGTGCATGTTAAATTTGAGCATTTATAATGAGATTTGCCATGACTATATTATATCAATTACTTTTTATTTCGTGGTGCATCACTTACATTTCTGAAAATGAATATCTGCCAACCACACCGATCCCCATCTGCCATCTTGTTGTAAGATATATTTTGATTAATATCTTGCTATTTTGGTTGATCATTAAGTGGGCAACCTGATATAGTGCCCACTACTATACAGTCCCACCCCACAATTCTAGGCAAGAAACAGCAGTTACATTTATAAATGATACACAGACATTTGTTTTCCCCATAACGCCAATATGTGTTAGTATCAAGGAATTGTTTCATGTCTCATACCCCCATGTAGATATGGTGATTTGGGCTGCTAACATGGGTGTGCATTTTAAAATATGCTTACAATAACGTGCATTAGAAGTCTGCAGGTTTTGCATTAGGGAAGCTTTGTTACCGACACACACACTCTCAAATCACCCACCCAACCTGGGAAAATCATTATAGGATTTTATTAAAAAAGTTTTCCTCCCTTTTTATTTCACAGGTTAAGTCGCACAAGATGGGATGACAGTTACAAAATTGATATGGAAGTACGAATTACACAAATAAATGTACTTTCCTTTGCCGTTCCTTATTTACTACATATGGCCTTCACAAATATATATTCTCATTAGGCTCAGGTATGGACATCTTCATAGCACATCTTAATGTTAGCTATTTATGACAAAGCACTTTGAGTGCAATTTAATGAGATTATAATTCACAAAGATTTGACCACAGACTGCACAGAAGTGCTATCTGTATCATGAAGCACACAGTTTAAGAATGTATTTTGAGTTGAATGGAATTGACATTTCACGTTTTAAAGTTTCAAATATTCCCATTCTTATGTCATAATAATATCACACTGTGTGATTGGGCAGAGATGGCCCTATCTGAGTCTTAAGACTTTAGATGCTAAATTGTTTTTCTCTCATAATTACTGGTAGTAACCTACCACATTAATGAAATATGGTATTTAAAGATTTCACCTAGCAGACACACTCCTGCATATACAGCGTTTATTTGTGCAATTAATAGTAATGGTTTTTTGGAGAATAATCATGTTATTAATTATTTATAAATTGTAGAAATTGGTGTCACATCGATTAGACAAGTCTCTGCTTTGAAACTCACGAAGTCCCATGTTTGTACCTTGAATGTTTCCAAAGGTTTGAGAAATAATGATTTCCTTATGTCATTGCAACTAATGAGTGCATTTAAACTATAAACGGTGTCTCTCCTGCATTCCAGGGTGAGTCATAAAATAGTTCTCTAATGGCCTCTCTGTGAAACCATTAATCTATGATTGATCAAATACATATGACTAGCCCCTTTGTTGTGCTTGCATTAGTCTCAGATCATGGCTGATTATTATGAGAGAGAAGGGTCAAAAGGTGTCAGCTAATAGATGAATTGCTTTTTGAGGCTCAGTCAAAGGTCAAAGATCACCAGGCCACTCCAGATCCTAATCTTCTAGGAAGACCATTGATTTGTTTGGCCTTGACGGACAATCTACATCTTGGCATAGATCTTCAAGCACCTTTGGTCAGACATTATGTACAATTTAATCACACTGAAAAATACATTGAATGGGCCATGGATGTCATTTGGAGGTTGCCAGGTGCCGCCACTGAGACTCCTGTTTTCTCCCTTGTTAACCATGCAATCTCCTCTACCCCTGTAACAATAAAAAAATAAAATAATTTAAAAAAAAAAGTTTACTGAAGTTCCTGGAGTAGCGGGGTCTGCCGCAGCCCCTGCGGTGTGCGGGCCCTGCCACACCAGGTCTGGGGGTGCCCTGGCACAGTCTTCACCCATATCCTGTGATATATCTTGGGGGTGGGGTCAAATTACATCACTTCCTCTGATGTCATCAGCAGTCATGGGCTGTGTGATGTCACTTCCACTACCCCTGGAATTTTGTGAAATGATGTCCATGGAATGGGCTGTCATTGATGTTATGAAACCCTATATAAATCACATTTCTCCTGTGAATCAATTATAGAAACTTGAGCAAAGATGGATATATCAATTATCATCTCATATTACAGGTCTGAGTGAGGACATTTACTCGGCCTCATTATTTTGTCGAACCCTTGTTGAAACTATACACATGCTTTATTCTTTTCACATTTATTTTAATTTTAAACACAGTATTAGCAAGATCAACATTTCGGTCGACATTGTTTGATCTAACGTGGCCCGAGAGTAGACCTGTGTGTTCATGGCAATATCCAGTGTTGTATTTCTAACATTTTAAAACCATGTAGGAATCAGCAAGTTGTTTTTACAACCTCTGATGTGGAAGGCATGTAGGTCAGCATAACGTGCTAACAGTTACAATACAATAGGAAACAGCTCACTTTAGTTATTCATTTTATTTAACTTTATCATTGAGTGAGAGGCGTTGGAAATGCATAGTACCATCACAGAGTGTTGTTGTTGTTTCTTCACGGTTTTTTGACTAGTGAGAACAGAACACCATGTAAACAGAGAGAAAAAATGTGTTTAAATTCTATAATGATATCATGGTGAAATATTTTTGGCACACTCACTAGTTAGAATAACTGCTTAGTAATGCACTTTATATCGTAATAACTAGCGTAGGTCTCTTTTTCTCTAGCATGTTGTGCCCTGATCCTGTGGACCCTAATGGAGGCTAGGGGTGAACATTTCAAATTTAGGAGTGCAGTATTGTGCAATTTGATCCATCGATAGGAGTACATGATGGTGTGTTCACTTCATTCTATCTCTCAATATGCTATACATAGAAAGCTAATGGTTTCTACAATTGTGATGTGTCACAAGACAATGACAACATTTGTTGTTTTGGCTTAGATGCACCATTCAAGCAAGCTACATTATCTGGAAGCCTTGTCTGGCCTGTGGAAGGCTAGCCCACATAATTAATTTGTTTTTAAATGTACAAAACATAGGTTGGAGTGGAAAAAAAAATACATTTTGAGAACCTCATAAGTGTAAAAATAGTAGACTAGTGCAATGCATGCTTATGAAATGAAAGAACATATGTGCAGATTGAAGTGCTCTATGGAGGCACACATCCATACTTAATGGGATTATTGTGTTTAAATAATTTGTCTGTATTTTTGTATTTGTGTCTAATGATTGGGTGGGAATTATTGAATGCTGCTTATCCTTGTGTGTCGGATGATATATTTATGTGGAGTTCTATTGATGAATTTATAATCTACTTTTAGCAAGTAGCTAGCTATTATGAGATACTCATGAATTGTGCACATTTCTTTATGGTGATTAAGATGTTATTGTAAAAAAGGCTGGATTAGAGTCTTGGTGGAAAACTGTTAAATTGTGCACATTTCTTTTATATGCATGTAAAAGAGGCGTTTTCAAAGGACTTCTGTCTGTTTTTCTTTTCATTGTGCCAGGCAGACATATATTTCACTCAACCTGTTTGCAGTGACTGAGGAACCCTTTGACCCCTGAGAGCACCTGTTTTAACAATGTATTTTTATTTAAAAAGAGAAAAGGTTACTATAGGGATAAGCAAAGGGAAAACATGTCAAGGCCATTAGCTTCGACCTCTTATCCAAGACATAGTTCTCCTTCGGCGACACAAGGATTTGTATTATGGATTCTATGTTTGAAACAAATTCCAACTGTTCAATTTATTTACAAATTGGTTTTACCACAGAATGTGGTGGAAGACCACCCCGCCTCCCACCCCCACCAATACTGTCTGAGGCCAACCCACCATTTACCGTTTTGTGGTAAAAAATTATGAAAATAGTTTGACAAGTTGGAAATCGACCAAAACACGTTTTTTGAACGAAATGTTGTACATAGGAGTTACAGAGGGAGCACAGTCCCTAAATGGGGTACTTTAAAAACAGCATGGACAATGCACAAGTGGTTCACGATTGTGGTGTGGTATAACAATAATAGAACCATCGAATGTGAAAAGAAAGAACATACAATTTATAGTATTTACAAAATTGTCATGTCATGCTTGGTGTCATATACGCCAACTTGACATTAGCATTGAAGGAAATACAGTCAGGGCAGTTGTGCCATAGGTTTTCCGGACAAGGGGCCTCATTCTGAGTTGGGCGGTAAGGGTTAACAGTCTCCGTTAAGGAACCCGGTGCCGGTAAACCCTTACTGGCCAATTCCGAGTTCCCTTAGCGGGACCCGCAAAGGACGTGTGGTCTGACCACACGTCCTTTACGGGTCCCGCTAAGGGACCAGTGCACTAATAACGGGCCCACTATTTACAGGCCCGTAATTAGCGCCTTCCCCATTCCCATTGAGCCCTATGGGGGCTCAATGGGAATGGGGAATAGTTGGTTGAATGGGGACTTAGCGGGTCCGCACAGGTCAGAATGTTACGGTAAGTCCCCATTCAACCAGACCAGAACCGGACCCGGGTTTGGAGGCAGCCATGGCGCTAATAGCGCCATGGCTACCTCCAAACGTGTAACGAGACCCAGGGAGTGACCTTCTATGGAATGAGATTTGACTTTTCAGTGCTGATTTTATTGCAAAGGTGGCACATTTTTGGGCATTCTGCTTCAATGAACTGGGGTAATTAGGGCAAAAAGACACATTTCTGAAGTGTACATTTGATGGCGGCACTGATAGATTGAGTGCGACCCTAGAGGAAAGGGTGTGAGAAGGGTTGTAGTTTTAGCTACATCAGGGGAGCACAATATGTGGATTGAATGCAAGTTAATATAAAACCCATTTATAAGGAGCCAAGGGATCCGGCGTACATTCTTGGGCCACATTCTTCTATGGATTTGGTAGTTTCATGGCCACACATTCTCATGAGAATTCTGCACGTGAGCTGTATAGTTGTTGTCAGGACTCTGAGTTCGAGGATCATTTATTTCTGGAACATTTGCTGTCTTTTATGCATTGTTGGAATTCGAAACCTAGCCCTTCACCTGAGATTCAAAGGGTCAACAATTTGTGAGATGTGTGTATTTGCATTTGGACAAAGTGCTGTCTGCTAGAGGTTATATTCGTAAGTGGGTGATGCATTCTGATTAATTGGTCATCAAAAGAGAAATTGATTGCAGCACTCAAGGCTTCTACCAATGCTAAGCTCAGGTCAGAAAACCTCTAGGTACAGAGATTGGGTCAACAATATACTTTCATAGGGTGCGCCTATAATAAAACAATAACAATAGAGAACTTACTATTGTACATGTTTGCAAATGGGGCTCAAACATGCAGAAAGTTTAGAGTTGCATTAGATAGAGATTCCACTAATTAAGCAGCAGCAAGTGTACACCATGATTTTAAAAAAGACAGAAAAAGGACGGAAAATGACCCCAACATCTCCCTCCACCAGTACACTGATGACACACAGCTGTACCTTTCATCATACTGACCCTCAAGACATCTCCTTTCATCTCCGCTGCTGCTTGGACATCATTAGGACCTGGATGTCATCTGCCTACCTACAACTCAACCACACCAAAACTGAGTTTGTCCTTATGTGCCCCCCTCCAAATAACAGATAATTCAAAACTGGCTGAACAACACAAACCTAGACGGATTCCGACCCCCCCCCACACTGACAGACTCAGCCAAATTCCTAGGCTTCATTGTCGATAGCGGTCTCTCCCTCCAAAATCATGTGGCTAATGAAGCCCAAACTGCCTGGCTCCAAATCTCTGCACTTAGGAAAGTCAATCCCTGCCCCCCTTAACTTTTGTACAGTAGTCCAGGCACTGATCATTTTATACATTGATGGGGGTATCTGTTTGCTGGGCTCCCAACCATGTACCGGGCTCCCCTCAAAGCTGCATACCATGATGCAACTGGTCTTATCATGGGTGCCCGCAGATTCAACCACATCACCCCCATCCTAAATGATTTCCACTGGTTTCCCCTCCCTGCAAGGATTATCTTTAAAACCGTGTGCATCACATACTATCTCCAATAGAACCCCATTTTACTTGGCAGCCAAACTCTCTGTCTCAGGAGGTTCTTACACCTCCCGTAACTCGACTATCAAAAGGTTAGTGTCCATGCTTACATGTAAAGAAAGGACTAGAAAGAGGTCCTTCTCCCATCCCTCTGGAATTCACTCCCGCAGAGGCTCATATAGACCATTCCATCATGCAGTTCAGCAAAATCGTGAAGACATTGTTCTTTCATCGCTTCCTCCCCCAGAACTGAAACCCGGACAACCCCACAGTACTGCGTTACTGTTAAAATCCCTAGCTTGACACTAGCCTCTGGCTTCTCCTGAAATCTGTAAAGCGCTCTGATGCCTATGGGCCAGGTTTGTGCTATAAACAATAAAATAAAATACATTATGTTTTTATTTATTTTTTAAGTTAAGAGCTATTAGATATGGAACACATTGCACAAAGAATAATCTGAAATAAACCAAAACTGTAAAGACATGTTCTAGGTGAGCACCATCTAAAATGACAAAGGCTAGGGGTAGGGCTGTTTAAACATATGAAGTTGTGTTGAAAAAACCCCGGTAAACGTTTCTAAAACACTTGAAAAGTGAATGTCTTGTTATTAAGGTGCACACAAATATGATTGATCTTATAATACAGCTGGCTTGCACCATATCTGGCACAAAGGAGTTTTCTGTTAATGCAGTATGTTAGATTACAGTTCCGAAAGCACAGAAATGTTTGCAATGGGATCTCTAAAAATGCCATCATTTTAATTAGTGTCACTAGAAAAAACCATGCAAACAACTAAAATATCAAGTCAATTCTCTTCAGACTAAACACATTTTTAGAAATTGACTGCATAATCAAATGTACTCGTTTTATCAGCAAGTTTGAGTTACATTGCTACTCCAGTAAATATAAAATAACTGAAAAGACTGTACAGCAATAGATTTTTCTTCGAATCCAATTTTTGGTTGACAAATACATTAGAACTTAAAAGTTTGGTACTATGATGGTGAAATATAAAGCAAAACAATGTAAATATTGAAAATAATAGCAATAACGTGGTATGAAGGGTTCTACTCTGGAATTATCCACTTTCGTAATGTATGGGTAGTGCTTGATCACATCATGTATTTGTTTTGTAAATACATATTCAGAATGCCAACATAGGTACTATGTTGATTTCTTTTTTTTTTGTTGCTATTAAGCACTCATTGCCTTTATGCGTGCAAGTCCACACCCACATTTATAACCACTTGAAGACTACACACACATTTTTGGTCACTGAAAAAGGTTTAGTTGACAGGAATTTATAACCGGATACAGGCGCTATATAAATAACACATCATTATCATTATCATTTACATATCTTGATTTTGCACAGGTGGGTGTGGTGTTGAAAGCAATTAATCTGAAAACCACTGACCTTCACAACTCCCTGGCCCCGATTCTCAATGAGGCACAGTGAGCATGCTTCACTAAACCTTTTCCTGATGCCGAGGCATCACGCTTATTCTGAAGTTAGCATATGTGTCACTGCAGTGCACAACAGTGCACTGTTTGCAATCCGCCAGTTTTCATACATAATGAGCGGATTGCACGTCTCAGCAGCATTTTCACACAAATAGCGAGTTCATCGCAATTTAATAAAAGTGCTGCAGAGAACATGTTGCTCTACTCCCACCCCCATAGTTTTTATTATGGTGGACTTTACAACTACCTGACCCGATTGAAGGTAATCAAGAAGTGCAAATCATCCCTCCCAAATACTATCCCCCAGAATACCGTGAGAAAAATGCAGCCTAACATTGTGGTCTTATTTTGATCATTACAGGGGGGAGACAGAGGAGTTACACACATTCACAGAAAATCAGAACAGATGCAATATTTCCCTCCTAAGCCTACATTGGAAAACGTAATCTCTTCTTTTACCTAAAAAAAAAGATTTAACTTTTTTGCTAAAAGGAAACTCGCCCACTCGAATATGTGCTAACACACATCATTGATTATTGTTATGCACACACCTATTCAGGTACTACCAGCAACTCTGCTTTGGCTCACACCGTGTGGGGTTTTTTCCATCCATGGCACTGATGACTCAATGGGGCCAGCTTATGAGGCCCAGAAAGGGACAGAGCACCTGAACAGAGAAGCATGGAGTTTGAATGAATTAACGAATGAATATACATATCAAAATAATGTGGACAGTGTAAGTGATTTCAATACGGCACTTCACCTAAGTCAATGCATAGCGTGGAATGCACAACTGAAACCCTTATTTATTTATTTATTTGTGTGTATAAGTTCTTTTATTCTGAACGATGTACCACTTATATCACGCCCCTCTCTTTGAATCCCCCACTCTCCGGTCACACTGAACCAGGAATCAGGCTGGTTTGCAAAGTTAAAATATTTATTTAGATATTTTCACAATATATCACACTATTTTTAATGGTTATGAAATAATCACCAACGGGGTTATGTCACAATAAACAATCTCTTTAATCATAAGGAGTAATAATGAGCAAAAAACAATGCAGCATAGAAATGATACTTTTGTGAGTTTGTTCAATCATATGGCAATGTGGTTAATATTTCCCCTGGCACACCCCTCAATCCCCCCAATATGCAATATGAAGAAATAGAAAGAGAGAGAGAACAGGTTTCAGGAATGCAGACTTCAAGCAAATATATCAATCCCAATGTTCCCCCCAGCAAACACAAGAGATAAACAGAACTAATTGGCAAACTGGTTTTAAAGTTGGCTTGGAATGAATAGGTAAAACACTAAAAGTGGTCTAAAGCACTAAAATTGTTTAAATTCTTTATATGGTTGCAGACAAACACTATGAATGATTTGATAGGAAAAAGCAATGAGAAAACTTAATTTTGAGGTCGGGTGCAATGAAAAGCTATTTTACACATTATAGATTTTGGCGACACGAAAAATTTGCGGCAAGCTTTTCCGCACGCAGTAATTGCGATTGCGGGAGAACTATAAGGAGTTGGGATGCGGTTTTGGTTTCACTGGAAAGCTTAGGATTCTAGCTGCAAGCAGAAACTTAAATTTCATTTCTAGAAATTGAAGAAGTTATGTGCGTTTTCGTGGAGGTCATTTTTTTCAGATAGAGGCAAATTGTAAAATAAAGATGCGCTTTTAAAAAGACAAACAGGATTTCTTGACACTAGGGATGGACTATGAAGATGCAAACTACACGACAGCACAGCCACCAGACCAGGACGTCTCTGGATGGTTGCCGAGATGCTCGCCTTCTTCAGAAAAATATATCAGCGCAAAGATCGGTTTAACACTACTAGTACAGAAGATATAATAGGGATGAGATGGAGAGTTCAGGCAAATATTCTAACAATGCAGTTCTGGATATAATAGAGGATGGGTTTGGATAGGGATGACTATGGACAGTACATATGCTAGTGACAGACCTATACTAAGGATGCTCACTACATAGGTTTGAACAGAACCGTCAGGCATTCAGGTCAGATTTCTGGACAGGAATTCTGCTGGGCACACCGGACTGGACAGCAGCAAGGCGCTCTGGTGTACAATCAGCAAGGCGCTCTGGTCACCACACGGTAGGACTGGACTGGATCTGCAATGGCTCTGGTTCACAGCTATCTGGTCACAGCACAGCTCTACTGGGTTGGGTCTTTGGATGCTGGCAATAATTCTTAGCAAGAAAAGCAGTTACAGCACAGCCAGGCTGTCCTTTGGTTAGAAGTATGTGGTAAATTCTGGTTTCTGAAATTTTTAAGGCCAAGCTGAGAATGGTTCAGCTTTAGAATGGGCCTTTCTGCTTGCCAAGTTTCAGGAGTCTGGAGCAAGGGAGATGTCAGGTCCTCTGGCCGGGTGCTCCTCCAGCAATCGGTTGGTGGGTGAATCTGTGTGTGTCCTTCTAATTCCTCAGCTATCTCTATTTATGCATTTAATAAAGGGGCGTGTAATCTCAATTATACTAGTCCACCCCCTAGGTAGTCTATTGGCTGGAATCCGCTCTCTCCCTTGATTGGAGGAGAAAACAGTGTGTCACCATGATGAGGTGGTTTTATGAGGCAAAACCTCCTCCCCTTTGCCTTTTGAACATAAAATCTACATTTGGTATAATACCTATTTACATGTGTGCAATCTGTATACCAATAACATACATAGATCACATATTTTGTGGGGCAAATATTCTTCCAAGCCCCGTTGCTGTGGGATATTGGATCTGGATTTGACAGACTTTTGCACTTTTTGTCTGAGACACAATATCTAATTTGTCCAAAAATTGGAATATATGTGCGCATTGTCTATGGGCATACGTTTGTGAAGTTTCATGCTTCTGACATAAATACATTTGCTGTAAAACCAGAATTTTCACTGTTCCTTCCCTGAACATCGCACAGAGTTTTGGCATCTTTTAAAATTTGCACCCAAAAATCACATTAACAATGCTATTAATTCTATAATTTTTACAAATTTGCACAGTCCTTTATCAGTCTTTTTTCAAAAGTATGTTTTCTGTGCTTTGTGAATCCACAAGTGGTCGTCTGTCCCCGCCTCCTTTCCTCCTGCAGGTCTGAAGCAATCTGCCCCCTTCCTTCTGGGAGAGGCCACTCTTGACACTTCACAATCTGCATATCCTTTCAGCCAAGGAAGGTCCATTGTCTCTTTCTGGTGCAGCCCAAGATATCCTCCCCTGATTTAATTCTCACAAAGGTATGACTTCCTGGCCTTGGTGGGAAGCAGGAGAGAGATGCCTATTGTTGGGGGGAGGCTGTGGAACTTGTTGGGTGGCTTTGAGTCAGCTTAAATTCAATGTACATTTCTTACATTTTTCTTGGTTTAAAACAAAACTTGCAATTTTCACAAAAGCAACTCAAACTCTTATTCCATCTTCTAAACCATGGAAATTAAATAGTTACAACCTAGGTTCCTCTTAATAAAAGGTCACTTAATTTCTAGACATTTGATTTCAATTTCACATGTTTAAACTTCTGATGCAAACTAATGACGGCTGTCATACAGGCGGCCGCTGGTACTGCGCCCATATTTTGACTGATTTTCACAGGCAGGCACACTTTTTACTGTGGATATTTTGATGACAGATTCCGCTTTCCATGACATGACATTGTAGGTTCGTAATGATTTGTTAAAGGAGGTGACGGGTAACACCCAGCATGGATATTGGATGTTTTGTGGTGTTTTGGACCAGTATTTTGTATTTTCAGCAACCAAGAAAAAGTGATTTAAGAACAATTTCTGGGTTTTCATCAGTAAAGCACTGCCTTTCATGCAGTTTCCATTTTTACTTGGTGGGCAGCGAAGTGGCACGTTTCAACCGTGAGGTCTCTGTTGCACCACTGACGCAGGCAAGGTAGATTTGGCAGCCATCTTTTTGTGCTTAGTAGAGCACAATTTCCTTAGGTTTTGGCGCGCATGGCGTTTTCGCTGCCACCAGCACATAGTGATGCCGCAGTGGGTTAAAACATCCCACAACAGCATGGCCACACTCTGAAGGAATCGCATGTGCTCATTTGAGTAGCTTTAGATGCTCATTAAAATGACCACCATAATGCTCAGCCATCAAATTTTGATACACATTTTAAAAGACTGCATTTGCCACCAGTAAACCTTCAAACAATTGGTAATCAGCCACTTGTTTGAAAATGATTGCATCGAATTATGAGCAGTGCCCCAGTTGCCATAGTACATTCCCCTAAAACAAAATGGTATCTGGCCCACAGCCTGCAAAGAAGGTCCTGTTTGTTCTTCTTGTGACACTACCACAGGGAATTCTGATCAAGAAACTCTCGGAGGAGACTCCACCTCGTAAGAAACGTTACATTGTGTTTGAATAACACCTGCCATTTACAGCGCGTAGAAGCGGATAGCAGCCCTTTGAACAAGTTCATGTTACACACAGCAGTGCAGGCCCCTTCACCTATCCTCACAGCATTAACACACCCTAAAGAACCCACCCTTCCCTGTTTTCACCTCACACATGATGCCTTCTGGGGACCCTTCCTCTTCCCTCTTTCCTCAGAGGATCTACCATGCCCCAGAGGAGGCATCACTCCCTTTTCTGAGTTCTCATCGCCTTCCTGCTGCGCCTTGGACTCACTGCTGATGCACCCCACGCTACCTGCACTAGAAAGACATCACCGCACTGCACGTGAAAAGACACCAGGCACTACCCCACAGCTCTCGCCATGCACTCGAAGTCGCCCAGATAATTAAACACGCGCTGGTCCGTATGTTTGATGCTCACTGCTGATGCTGCGGTCTAAGCACTCGCTGTTGTGTCACGACCCCCAGGGCTGCATCACAAATCTGTGCTCACCATTCATTTGTTTAAACATAACTCCATCACCAGGGCTGCGCCACTGTGGCATACAGAGTTTTAAACAATCATGATGCAGCTCCCGCATAGTGCTCACTTCCGAATGCAAACAGCTTCGAGGCGCTGCTTACAATAGTGTCATCATTTTCCCAAATGGACGGTTCTCATTTCCTATACCCGGAATGTATGACAGGCTAAATCAATTAGATCCTGTGAATATGGGCGACATCTTCAGGCCAGACATACAACTGTGTTATGCTTTCACGAGACAGAAAGAAACCATTTGCCAGAGCGCGACATGTTTTCTATTTCAACTCAAAACTGTACTGGAAATGTTCCCAGATAAAAACTGGAACATTCTGATATTCTGCAACATGAAGCCAACACAACAGTCCACTACACAATGAGTACAGTGTGCTAGGAAGTGCATCATAAGAGCCTGTGCTATCTGCGGCATTCCACCATAACAGAGAACTGAACGACACCAAATTGGTACCGTATATGGGCGTCACTTTTTTGCACTCACAAAAGTGGAGGAGAGCCACGAGAATCGGCATGTAAAATTGCTGATAACGAAAGTGCTGGTTGCTAGGTTGGTTTATCGCCCTTCCTAGCAACCGGCGCACATATTCCAAAAGTGGCGCATTCACTACCACTTCAGAACAATGCACCATCTTCAGAATAGGTGTTAAGTACCGAAAATGTTGCAAGCACTTTCTGCAACGTTTTTGGTGCTGAACACCATGTTCAGGATCGGGCCCTCGTTCTTGAAAAGACTGATTAGAGCTTTGAAAAAAACTGGGCATCAAGAAAGTGGTCACCATTGACAGAGGAAGCCACATTGCATGTTTTTTGTAGGCAATGGCAGAGATGCTTTGCCAGGGTGACTGAAGTAGTAACGTTCTCACCTGTTCCTCTGATTTCGCTGGAAAGGGGCACCTGGGATAAGGGTAGGAAGGAGAATGCAACATGGCAAAGGACTCCTCATTTTGCTCATGGGCACACTAGGAGGAGATGGACTTCGGTGTGGACCCGGCACAGACCTTTGGTCATGCCTCTAGTGTGCAGGGGAGATATGGCCACCAGGGAATTTGTATCACCAAAGGCGCCATGGAAGCCAGCTAATCGCCTAGCCTGAGCATGGATGGCATGCTGGAGGCAGTGTGCACTGGAATCTTCACCCCCCCCCCCAAGCACAGGAACCACATAATGCTCGTATGCAATAATGAGGGTCCTCCTGGGTCAGAAGAATAAGAATGTCCAAGCATTATGTAAAGCGTATAGAAATGCAGTGATTACCACTGAGTCTATGCCTAAGGCAGGCATTGGGATGTGCCATTGGGATGGTGCAGCATTACCATTAAGCAAACATTTTGCAACAGGTGAACCAGCCATGTTTAGGTAGTTTGGTTCTAGTAATCCCGTGGGTGTTTGTGAGGGGTGGAGTAACAGTGTGTGTTTTGCTCATGAATTTAGCTGTATTTGTGGTCATGCACTCCTCACTAAAAATCTGGTAAATGTCCGACATCCCAGTTGTCTTTGGCAGCGGACCAAAATACTGAAAACCTATACGTTATGTGTCTTGGTCGTCCAAGGAACCCTTTCCCTGGTCTCCTTAAAAGTGAGAAAAAAACGGTATGACCACCATCAACCTCGAGTGTGGCATAGTGTGGCATAGTGCATATATGGGTGCCACTATATATCAGGTGCACCAGTGACATGTTGGTTTGTGTGCAGTATTCCATCCTTTTGCAGAATGACAATGGGGCACTGGAACACACAAGTGATGTTCCAGTTCACGCCTAAGAGGGAATGATATAATTCCCATAATAAGATCTTGAGAGATATCATGCCCTCCACCGGGATCTAGCAAAAACCTGGGTAAATAATGGTCCATGGGTACCACGCCATACACAATATGAGCCACCACAGTTCATTGATAACAGCATATTGCTTTGTACTGGTATTTTCAAACATAGTTATTGCATATGTATTGACATTCTTTTAAATAGTATAAACCATGTAGAGAAATTGAGATTTCATAGATTTAAGCGAATGTTATTTGGGTTAGGTGAAGTTATATTAATATGACCACATTGCTAGTGGTCACTTTCCTTTATGTGAAATGGTGCACGGAAGTGGTTTGATGGAAATCAAAATCAAGGTGGTACTTTTTGCTTAGGGTCCTCATTACGTGTCCCATAGCGGTCAGTCTCCAATCTTCACATATGGTCATTCGTTTTTCCACGTGCAGGAAACAGAAGGATCCTTGAAGAGTTAGGCTTTCCCACCATGGCAGAAGTAGAGCATACAAGAAGTATGAGGATGCATTTCTGAATACCCGCATATCCTGGACTGGCCCCTTGAACAAATATCTTCCCATTCCATCCATGTACCAGGTATCAAAAGTGCTGAGACGGGCCTGTGTAGACCCTTCCCTGCATCTTACAGCAAAAGTGGTAAGATGGTCAGAAGGTGTGTTATATACCTGGTGGCATTGTGGCCTGCGTGACTCGGCTCAAATGGAATATATTCTTTCATATTTCCGGTGAGGGTTTCTTCAAGCCTGTTAAAAGCCAGCAATACTTTATTGGTATTATGTATTTATAAATAAATATCTGCATGGATATTGTGTTAGTTCTCTATCACGGCAGCAAGGTATGTGCAAATGTTATGGGGATTTCGTTAATATCTGAATATCTAAAGAAATACATTGACCTAACTCAGGCTAATTTCAATACAACATTTGTACACACATTGGTACAATGATGAAGAACTAAAACATCATGGGCCTCATTAGGAGTCTGGCGGTATCCCTGCCGGTGCTACCGACGGGTTGCTGCCGAACTCTTAACATTTCACTGGCCCCTGACCTCAGGGTGCCACCAGGAGATTCCATGTCCGGCACCCAGGAAGGCAGGCGCCAGTAAAATGTAAGTCCCCATTCTCATAGGACTCTATGGGAGTGGGGACAGGGAAGTACCAGCACTGTTGCTAACGGTGCTGGTGCTTCCGTGCCTACAATGGCTGCTGCGCCCGGCAATGTCAGACCTGTCGGGCAAAGCGGCTCTGGCAGGCATACTCAGAGTTTGCCTATCCGGAATCAAGGGTGCTGGTGAGCTTCCCGGCATGCTTGTTTCCAGACTGGCACACTTAAAATAGGCTCCACATCTACCTAGAAACTGTATGTTAATTATGTGAATTCGTTTAGTACATTAGATGTTTCATAGATTTTTAGACATAAAAATTGCATTCTTCAAGACAGAAAAATGCTTCATTCTACAGCGAGGTTAATTCATACGTCATTGTGCATGAGTCAATCATCAAACTGTAAAATTAAACGTGTGCATATTGTGACTGGTAGACACAATTCATTTTATGTATGCTATCGACTTTCTTTTAACTACGAAACTTTGCTAAAACAGGACGATCATTGCTTGAAACGTTTAGCATCTCTCGCCAAGTGATTGGCTAAATGGCCCTGTCTGATTTATACAGCTGTTCGTGATGAGATTGTGACCAAAAAGCTGTGAAAGCTGCGGAGTGTAATGTGCTTAATTCACTATGAAAGAATTGGAGGTAGAGGCAGCGAGGTTTATGAGCTGTTACCTCTATGAGATGTGTTTGCATGAGTGTATCCACCTATTTTGTCTAGAAATGTAAAAATTCTGTGAATCATGTTCATAGCATTCGATTAAGGCCTCCTAAATGGCTGCACGGCCTTCGCACTGGCTTCCATTATCGCTGGATAATGAAGATAGAGAACACAATACAGGTGCATATTGTGAAGATGCTGGGATTGTTTCGGAATGCTGATGTGCAGCGAGTTCATTATTACACAGCAGAAAGTCACGCTGATTTATTTATGTATTATTATAATTGTATTTTAAAAGCTGTACTGCAGCATGTATGGTTTAGTTGGCTAATTAGTTGGCAAATTTTACTATTATGCATGCCTTCAAAAGAGAAACATATATGATGGATACAAGGATATTTCTATTTTAAAATGTATGTATTTTCATAAACACGGTGCTTCCATGTATTGAGCTGTACACCGTCTGTTGTATGTGTAAATCTGTGTTGTTGACCTAGCTGATTGTAACAAAACATGTGTCCCCCTTTGGTTTTAGATGGAGTGGTCTAGTGCAATAAGAATTCATGGATTTTGAAATTCAGGTGATCCATTGAAGATCCATTATTGAGGTAATTTACTTTTAATTCCAATTTATGCTGAAGATTTGTTTTAATTGTGTTTTTGTGAGCATTGGGCTATGTTTTGATGTTGTCAGATGGTAATAATAATACGTACACTCGTAATAGCATCACTCATGTAGGTGCTGCCGTGTTCCGCTATACTTCAAAACAATGCTGTTGTGCTGTTGGTTGCCTAATTTGCACCACTTCAAACCAAGCTGCCTTATACTGTGCCTAGTGAACTGTTTTGCACTGCTGTTGGTTGCCTAATTGTGCCATTTCTAATCTAGATGTCCCTGTACTGTGCCTATTGACCTGATTTGCACTGCTGTAGGCTGCCTAACTGTGCCATTCCGAATCTAGACGTCCTTGTACTGTGCCTATTGACCTGAGTTATACTGCTGTTGGCTGCCTAGTCGCGCCACCTTAAATCCTTATACCCTCTGTCCTGAGCCCGTTTAATTACATCCCCAGGCCCTAGAGAAATACAAGCTGAGACATGCAGCTAAGAACTTGTGTCAGCATTGACCTTATATTCACAGTCCTTTTAGGACTATCAGCTTGGCTGCCTAGTCACGGCACCTTAACTCCTTCTACCCTCTGTCCTGAGCCCGTTTAATTACATCCCCAGGCCCTAGAGAAATACAAGCTGAGACATGCAGCTAAGAACTTGTGTCAGCATTGACCTTATATTCACAGTCCTTTTAGGACTATCAGCTTGCACTGCTGCCAGCTACTGTGCAATCAACACTAAGACCTTCCATATTCTCCCTTCAACCATGCTCTACCATCCAGACCCTCCATCGAACCCCTACCTCAATGACCCAGCCCTTTGGCTCAAGCACTTTGCTACCAAACCCACTCCAAACATCCCATGTACTCTACAACAAAGGAATAGCAGACTTAGAACTAGACCGCCCAGACCACCTTGTATTCTGCACTATCGCTCTGCCCTTCCATTGCCCAACTCAACCGCAACGCCTAGTCCTCCACTCTCCACCTCACCCATCTCAGCACTAAAGGGAGCCCTTATCAATGCAAGATCCCTCACGGCTCACGCCCTTGACATCGCAGACCTCATCACTGTCCAGAACCTTGACTTTCTAGCTATTACCGAAACCTGGTTACATGATGCCTCTGGCCCACTCCTCGCTCTATCCCTACCCAAGGGTTATACCATTATTAGAAATGACCGCCATTCCAACTTGTCAAAAGGAGGAGGAGTCGCTTTCATACACAGCGAGAAAATCGTTATGAGAGCTGCTCCCCACACACAACTTAGTTCTGCAGAATCACTCTCAGTGAAACTATCGCTCTCTCCTACCAACACAGCAACACTCCACCTTATATACAGACCTCCAGGCCCACTGGGCTCATTCATTGATGATGTTGCATCAACCCTGTCGACTAACACTAAGCCCAACTCTCAGATACTGCTACTAGGAGACCTCAACCTAGGCCTCTCAGATCCCAAGGAACACATGGCCGCTGAAGTAGACACCACCCATTCCAACCTAGGCTTCCAGCAGCGCATTCGTGATCCTACACGCATCAAAGGTAGAACACTCGACTGGCTAGCCGACCTTAACTGTAACACCAATGTCATTTCTAACGATGCCTGCGCCTGGTCCGACCATCATGTTATTACCTTCCTCCTGCCAGCCACCAACCCCCAGCCCACACCTACCATAGCCCCCACTACACCTACCAGAAATAAAAAAGATATCACCAGGGAGAAACTGCTTCCTCTTATCCTCCCTTGCTTGAACACTCTTGATGCACAGCACAAGGATAAGGACCCCACTATCTTAGTAGACACTTATAACAGCCTAATGACCAATGCCATTGAGAGCATAGCTCCACTAAAGATCCGCAAAGCCAAACAACAGTCCCACCTGAACTCTTGGTTCACCCCGCAGCTCAACGCTCTTCGCAAAGAAAAGCGCAAGGCCGAAGCCCTCTGGAAAAGTCACCCCAGCACAGCTAATAAAGCCTCCCTTCTAATCACCTCTCTTTATTACAAGGAGGCCATATTACAAGCCAAAAAGGAGACTTACAATTCACGAATATCCCAGGCAGAATCGAACACTAGAGAATTATTCAAAATCCTCAAAGAGTTAGACTCTCCCTCACCTGCCCCGGACACGTGCACCAAGGACAGCACCTGGTGCAACAATATACAAAATGCCCTTCTTAACAAAATATCCACCTTAAAATCCAAAATCAACGCCAAACAAAATACCATCCACACCCCTATATTCAGCAATACCAGGCCACCTAAAATAACTACCCCTGACTCCCCGGTGCCGTTCAGCTTCACACCGCTCACCGTTCTGGAGGTTGAAAAAATCATCTGCAACTTAAAACCTTCCAACTGCCAAGGGGACGCTTGTCCAGCCCCGAACATTAAGGAGTCGGCTCATGACCTAGCTCCTTTTATCACCACTTTTATCAACGCCGCCTCCTTTCAATCGGGAGTGGTCCCTAATAACCTGAAGGATGCTTGGGTTATTCCTCTCCTAAAAAACCCCACCTTAGACCCAGAGGTTCCAACCAATTACAGGCCCATCACAACGGTCCCATTTCTGCTAAAAATCTTAGATAGAGCAGACTATCTTCAGATACAGAACTATCTGGAATGAAACAACCTACTAGGCACGAGACAATACGGCTTCAGACCGAAGCACGGTACGAAGACAGCCCTCCTCGATCTCAAAACCCAAATTGAGGATCTCAAAGACAAAGGTAAACTAGCACTGTTACTATTAGACTTATCTGCTGCCTTTGATCTGGTTAATCACCAAATCCTCTGTCACCACCTGAAAACTTCAGCTCACTTCTCTGACATGGCCACAAACTGGATTCAATCCTTTCTGGATAACAGACAGATGAGGGTATTCTCGCCCACCTCCGCAGCTGACCCTGCACCAGTCCCTTGCAGAGTCCCCCAAGGATTGTGTGTACCCCCTACTCTCTATAATGTATTTACTAAACCCTTATTTGATGTGCTCAACTATCTGGGTGTCACCTACACAAATTATGCTGATGACACCCAGATACTCATCCCCATCACGGGTGATTACACAGTAGATTCAAAAGCCCTAAATGACGTTTACCATGTCATTCAAACATGGATGGCCCAACATAAGCTCTGTCTCAATGATGACAAGACAGAGCTCCTCATCCTAGGTACTCAGCAAAGACTAAACAAGCTGAACCCTATGTTCAGTTCCTTTAACATCGATGGAAATCGAATAAAAGTCTCCAAAGATACCAAAACGCTTGGAATCTACCTCGATTCCACCCTCTCCCTTCACAGACAAACAAATGCAGTTGCGGCCGCCGCTGCCTATACCTGCAAGCTGATCACAGCATGTCGCCCTTTTCTCGCCATCCACAACTGTACTACCCTTGCTAGGACCCTGGTCATGTCCAAACTGGACTACTGCAATGCATTGTACCAGGGCACTAATCAGGGTAACCTAGACAAGCTCCAGATCATACAAAATAACGCCATCAGGGCAGCCCTCAACATCCCCAGATCTGCACACATTTCAGATACCAGGAAGAACCTTCATTGGTTGTCAGTCACCCAAAGGATCTCACTAAAATCGCTTGCCCTAACCTACAAATGCAGGAATAACCTGGCCCCCACCTATCTCTCCTCACGATTCACGCTGTACACCCCAGTTCGCTCACTTACATCTACCCTGAACCAGAGCCTACTGATACCTAGATACAAGCTCCAAACAGCTGGTGGATCCAGCTTCCCAGTCCTGGCAGCCAAAGTGTGGAACGCTGTCCCCTTGACTATTAGAAACCTCCCCTCCTTCAACCTTTGCGAACATAGAGCCAAATGTTGGCTAGTCACTTCCAATGCCCAAGCTACATTCTGAAAACGTGATGCAATAACTTTGTATGGATGTACTATTCGACTACTATGTATCACTGTACTACTTACCTATGCCTATTTCTATGCTATATTTATTGTTCGATATATAATCACTGTTTGCAACCTATGTAGCCATTGCTCTCAAGATATGCGCCCGGTAGCCTCCGGGCCTGGTCTGCGCTATACAAATAAACAAATACAATAATAATGATGCATGTGCATGGTCTTTTAAGGAGACAACAACGTCACTTCACACAATAATGTTCTATTGCATGAACCAATTTATCCCAAAAGTGGCATTAACCAATGTTAGGTTATGTTACGTTATGTTATGTTACTGTGATTTATTGCATGGACTTTGAATGACATTTGAATGTTCTCTGGGCACATAAATAAAAGAGAGAGGTTTGGGGGAGGTTAGTGTGGAGAGAAGGAAAATGCAAGATAGCCTTGATGTTGTGTGTGTGTTTGTGTGTATGCAGAGTGGAAGTGCCATGAGCCCTGCTTAAGGGCGTGTTTCTGTGTGGTCTGTGTCAAGGTCATAGAGTATGCAGGCATCGACAGTAGGGGAAAATCTAGCAAGGGAATCAATATGTGTACACGTCCTGACCCTGCTTCGACTCCTGGTTATGAAGAAGGACTTGGGCACCTGTTTAGGGCACTCTGAGATCATGGCTGATCCCAGGAGTGTGTGTACACGAGACACTCTACCTCTTGTTGGAGTCTGGCCTGTTGAGGCTCCTTTGTAAATGCCCTGTGCCCCAATTAGGAATCTTCATGGACTGTGCAGCATGAAAATGCATCTTTAATTTTATTTGGAGAATCCCTGAAAGGGGGCTAAAAGCGACATTTCAGATAAGGACCCTTAACCTGAAATGGCAATGCGGGTGGAGGCGGCAGGCCTGCAGATGCAAGAAGGCCTCAATCCACCTTTCCACAGTGATTCTGAGGGCAAATAAGCATTTTAGTTTTGCGCATAGCCTGACACTTACATTTGCATTTAGGCCAGTGTACTGACAGTCCTGAACTCCCTCTAAAACCAGGCCTGGGGTAAATGAGCAGGAGGATATTCATGTAAAGTATTCTTGCTGCAGGATGTAATGGGTGTAATGATCACTGCACCGTGCATGCGGCACAATTAGAGAACTGGCCCCCCAGATTCTAATCGTTAGTTGTTGCCTGGAGAGACCTACAGTGAATAAACAATTTGTATTCAATATTGAGGTTAAAAATTAACAGAATTTAAGTTATGTGGTTATTTGCTGGATGCTAGTAACAGTGTGCCCAACATGAAAGTATGAAGAACCCACCAACACCTCAACAGGTGGACGTTTCACTGACATTAACTCTGGGGCTCCTTATCTATCTTCCATGTACCAGAATCATATGTAAGGACTCTTAATAGAACCAATATACTGCTTTGTTTGGTATAATATAAAGATAAATGTGTCAGTATCCTGGGTAGTGGAATGCTGGTTCAAACCAACTCATAATATGTTATGGCAAGAACAATGTGTGGTATTTCCCATAATTCAATTTTTCGTACAGGCATTGGTCTATCCAGGAACATGTTTAGATTTCCTTTCAATAGAAACAGGCAACCTATGAAAAATAGTTGTGTCTATTGTACAGGCATTAGAAACTCATGTGGCGAAGAAGATATAGGTTCAGGATAGAGGCTGGGAATGGTGATGCATTTTCCAGTTTCCGTGTCCAGGATAAGGTTTCCTCTGTAACTTAAGCTGTTGAAGGTTGAAGGAGATTAGCATGACAGAAGAGTAGTCAAGTGGAGTTGCTGGAGAAACACCACTTGAATTGAACTCTTTGTACGTTCCATCAGATGCCGAGTCCACAAAATGTAAATATCTTAGATGATGAAAGATGCTTGTAACAATCACATACCTTTGAAATCTATTCTCTATATGTCCTTGTAGGATGGCTTGTTCTTCAGATGTAAACCGTTTAACTCTAATCTTCAAAAATCATTAGAAATTATTTCAAGTGAATGTGTAATACCTTTAGTCAAAACGAATCACCTTCTTATAGCCTGTCTTCACAGATCAGTCAATCAGTCAATCGCAGTCAATCAGATCCGAAATCCATATCAAACTGCTTCTAGCTATTGAAATAGAAAAATAGAAAAATATACACCACTTTGCTTGGTCATCATGGATCAAAGCCTTTCTGGCTTCCCAGATTCAAACCTGGGACCTGTAATTACACGTAGCTCTCAGCAGGAGGTGCCTTAATCCACTGAGGTATCTCACCGTGCTAGCATTCTTGGATAACATTCACACATGCACATGACTTTATTTCCTCTTGATAATCCCCCCACACAGTCTCAACCTAGCTACATCTTCCCCTTAACTTTCTCTCCCTTCCTTTAACTTTTACAGTTATTTTGTTTATATTGCTTCCCAGGGATCAGCCTAAACATGCCCAAACCTCTTCCAAACTTTCCTGAAGATGTATGGCTCTAGCAGGAGATTCAGGCCGATCCGAGCTGAAGACAAAACCATGGGAACCTGCACACCTGACTACATCTTAATCGGAAATGTACAGGAAGCCACAGATCACTTTGCAAACCTTTGCCAAGGCTTATTTGTGTGCAAGCGCAATTTTCAAAGTTAGGATGAACTAATGCATATTAGCAATGCCTTGTGGGTCAATTGTGACCTCAGAAAGGTCCTTCCCAACACTCTCTACAGTGCATCAGGAATGACCTTTTACAGCCCATTAAACTGAATTATTCTCTCAATCGCTAGTGGCAGCTGGCCACAACACTACACCCACCTGGATGATGAGAGCCAATGCCTAGCTAGGTATTGAGCATGTGTGCTCATTGCATAGCTGTTCATGGTGACTAGAGTGGGTATTTTTGCACTGCTTACTAAGCCTGCAAAGTAAGTGCATTTGTTCAAAAACTGGCATCCCTTTAATGGCTCAATTGTGATTCGCAAAGATTGACAGTATTAAATTGCCCTATAATTTTTGTTTCTCAAAATTGTTATTTTTATTTAAGTTTGACTGTCAATTTAGTAGTTATGAAATTATGAATGTATATGTTGCCATCTCCATCGTCATAGTCTGCCTGTTTATAAATGTTCATGCTATTGATGATGTATTCATACATTTTTTTGACATCTAGGGAAGACTTTCTGTGGTGTTGAGAATTTTTGGAGATAATAATTACTCATTGGTATTCTCGTCTAACCTGTAAACCTTCTAGGACAACAGTCTCAATGTCTAGGGACATAATTAGCACAAACAATTCCCAACTAAATCCACATTTGACATTTTAAGTGCTGTGTATGCACTTTCTTATTTCAGTGGATTCCAACTCAGAGAATGACATGACTGGTCTGAAATGCATTTCCAAGTCACTGGTTATATCTGTAAATATCTTTTGGAGGTGAAACTTCGAACTGTTTTTTCTGTGAGTAGCTTTACTTTACATTTACTTTAGTTTATTTGTAGTGTGCATCCATGAACTCTAAGGCCTGAGGGCGCAGACAGAGAACAACAGAAACCAGTTACATAGAAGAACAGGGCAAGACTGCTGAGAAATAGGCTGAGAACTAGGGAGGACAGATTGAGGCCCCATGGCCTGATCACTGGAACAACAAGGTCTTAAGCTCTTTCTTGAAGAGGGGAAGGGAGGACTGGCCCCGCAATGCTGGTGGCAGCAAGTTTCATGTCAAGGGAGCAGCACTAAAGAAGGCTCCCATCTGTACCTTCCTAGTTTTGCATCCCAGCAAGAAGAGATAGTTCTGAATACTCAACCTCAGATTTCTACAATTACGTTTCTCCCTGATATGATCTTGCAGGTAGGTGGGCATAATCCCCAGTCACCATTTGAAGGTGAAGACTAAAGGTCTAAATGGAATACGTGCTTCCACTGGAAGCCAATGTAGTGAACGTCTAGCCTCTGAGACGTGGGCATGGTGGGTAAGCCCAATAACAACTTTGACTGCAACGTTTTGTACCACTTGGAGTTCATTGATGACTGCTTTGCTGACTCCTACAAGAAAGCTACTGCAGTAATCGATGTTCACCCCTGTTATTGCTTGTGCAATTGAATCTGTGTGGGCTTGTGAGATGTACGGTCTGAGGTGATCAACATGAGTACCCAACTTAAAATGCACTCGTCTTCCATCTTCTGGGAAAGCCTAAACTCGTATGACTTAGATTAATAAAGCGTTCACTAACTCTTCATAGGAGCCCACTTGTTCAGCTTGTATTCTACCTTTTCGTTATAGAAGTGTTTTCCCTCATTTACACACATCAGAAGCACATTATGACAGTGTGTTTTAAATACCACACACCATGAAAACGTATTCGCTACAAATATTTCTCTAGTGCTTTTCCAACTAAATTCAGCACAGGGGACTAGTTTACGGAAACCTATATATTTCATCTCACTGCCAATATCGTAATATGTGATCTTTTAGTTCAGGCAATTAAATGTACATCTAGGATTTCCTTAGTCAGTGTTTTTTAAAACACTTTATTTGTTAGGTATGTTCCTTACTGTATACAGTCAGAGTGCTGAAACACGTTCCTGTACTCCCTCTATAAATATGAACATCAAAAAATAAATAAATAAAAGAGTATTGGTATCTCCGATTGAGTGACACAGTGGGGGTTATGGAGAGGACTGGCCTGCGGCTTGAACGCAGCATTGCACAGAGTACAGTGCATGATAGAATCCACTATACATCGAGGCCTACACTAGATGGATAGCACAGGCCAGAACAGAAAGTCGTGGACATGTAATTCACATATTTCAACCGCTGGCCTAGTCGAGGCTGAGGAGTTTCATTTGGAAGCAAGGTGAAGATGGCAGAGCTTATATTTGTGGAAGTGTTAACTAATGTGTCTATGACATCGGTTGAGATGAGTATGATGAAAAATAGGGTGGCTGTAAACATCTTTATATCAGCTAATGAAGTATGTTGTGGTCAGCGCATATTTCCTAAAAAGAAAGCACTAATGATAGTGGGACAAGCACTGTAGGAATGAAAACCAACAACCTGAGACCCTTTAAACAAAGAAACTGGTCAACTTGTCATATATGAATTGATGAATGACACCAAATGTACCCTTTAGAGGTAATGGTGGATTTCAACTAAGAGGTTAATTGAGGGAAGGATATTATTTGGCCATCTGGATGAAAACCAGAGGTTTTTTTTTTATCACACTGAATTCAGGTGGGCAGTAAGCTAAAGGTTTTTGCTGCGAAAAATGAAATAAAAAACACTACAGTGTAACTGAGCTAAAATCCTGTACAGCCGTGAAAGAAAAGATGGTGAAGGTTTTAATTAATGCAAATAGGGAAATCGCCTTGTGTTCGAAGGACTTTATGGGGATTGGGAGCACTGGGTGATGTTTAAAGTTTTTTTTTTTTTTAGTATGACAAAGAGGTTTCATTATAGAATCGTGAAAAATATGGACAACAGAAAAACAAAATAAATCAAATGCTACATTGCAGGAGCATCCATTCATGAAAACGGTATGGTATCAAAAGTGGCATCCCGTGACTCTGAATCCATAGGACGTCGCAAGAATAGTGGAACCAAAGCAACCAACACACATTACAAAGGGTATGATTAATAAAATAAATAGTGCTAATGCGGAAAAAGTCAATGTCAGTTTCTAATCATAAATTAACTGCAATACTACCATGACAGGTGATAGATGAAGTCGTTGTATGCCCTGTCCCATACAGCTGAAAATGCTTTATTATGCCTGTGCAGCCTCATATGGCCAGTTACTACCATTTTGGATCTGTTAAAGCCTCACATGCCAGGTATAGTCATATAATGGTTGGCACTGCCTCACACACCGGGCGACGTTATAATTCTGTAAGTGCAGCATAATATTCCCAAATAGTGTCATTTTTTGCCAGGGTAAGCCTCATAGGCCAAATTAGTCATCATATGCAATTTAAAGCCTGACCAGCCCAAATGGTGTGATCATGAGTCAAATGCAGCCTCAGTTACCCAGTTATTTTTATCTTATGACTGGTAAAGCGTGATTGGCTAGGAAAATGATTGAGATTGCTTTTTGTATAGTGAAAAATGAGCTGCATCACTTCTAGGTGATCACAGATTGGGAAATTAAGGAACTTCAGTATTTATGAGGTAAAGTGTGTTACCCGGTATCACACATATTGGTCAAGTGGAGAAGCCAGAATGTGTGTCCATGTGACCTGTTTGACTGGGCCTGGTTATCGGTTTATAAACAGTGCACACTGCAAACACAGTAATGTCACGCACACATGCACACACAGACCACATATGAACATTGAAATGCAGCTCCCTAAAAAATAATAATTATGCAGATGTTGTGGAAAGTGGTTTCTGGAAAATGTGTATTGCTGTTATGCCAATGGACACACATGTTCTTGCAGGAATAACTGTTGATGGGTCACACTGTAAATGCAGCAATACTTTTGAATAGTTCACTGGTACAAAATACATTTAGAGTGCCAAAACTAGAGTGATGTATTTCAGGTCAACAGTGTTTTTCACTTTGTAACACATCCTTCTTGGTCATTTAAGTGTGTGGAACAGGATACCAGTGGTTGCGAGGACAGAGGCAGAGGTACCCAAAGATTGCCTGGGGTAACAGTGCATGCCCCTCACGTCTCCCAATTAACGTCTGTGATGCAGGTTTGAAGAAAGCACAATGTTGATAGATGAATGCAGCTCTGATTACACTTTGAATGGCTATTGAAATCTAGTAAATGATTGAACAAGGTAGTTTTAATGATTTACTTATTTAATCACAATCAGGGATTACCTCAAAGATGATCGACGTTGTGGTAAGGACATATATTTGTTGTCAACATTTGTCAAGGTATGGATACATGTAGATTGAGAGAATTTTGTTCAAGACTATTTGGTTTATAATTACCATAATAGAAGTGAGTTGAATCAAAAGGCTGAAAACGTGTTTAGGATCATGATGTGAGAATTTACTTGGTAATTTATCACATTAAAGGAAGTGGGCACACTTTATGACAGTAAATAGGGCACCTGTGTTTAGCTTCTGTGTATTGCTATGTAGAGATGTACTATTGTAATTTACATTAAGAACTACATGTATTCAGTTGTTTTGGAGATTACTTTCCACAGTGCTTGATATGCATGACCACAATCTTGTATAATGGAGATGTATGAACATGCTATATAGTCAGCGAAATCCCTGAATACTGGCTTTTGAAATATCTCAACTTTCAAAGAGATAAACTAGTCGTGGGTAACCCTGTTTGCAAACAATTTGAATTCGGTGCATTTTTTGGGTGAAGCAAAGTTGACCTGATTACTGGTCAATTTAAAGGATGTGGGAAAAAATATGTTAGTCCAGGGCCATCACCAATCTCCAGTAGACATACAAATATACAATGTCTATTATGGACCCTGGAGAATTTAAACACATATATGCATTACTACCTTTTGAAGGAACGCTGCACCCATCTATACACGAAGGTAAACATTCATATCACGGCTCCCTTGGCAAAGGCTAGCCAGATTCCATGCCTCTATGCCATGATGTCTTTATTAAGAGCTTTTAAGATTTCTGCAGCTAACAGATAAGTCCCATCCTCTGCAAAGGAACCACATTTGTTGTGTGGATATTTATGAAATACGGCCTAATTAGCCATTGCAAAATGCAAAGTGGTCTTAAATAATCTTTAAACTGTCGAGGTGGCAAGTGTGTAGTGCTCTACAAAATAAAAGTTCCTTGTAACCCTACTGAAACAGAAACTTTGTATTGGCTCAAGGGCAATTTTGCACGGTTAACAGGTGGGCAAAGCCAGCCCTAATGCTGACACATTTTTCTTCACTACATTTTTGCACCAGGCCAATTTTTACCCTAGTGTCAATACTGTCTGAAATGGCACTTGCACCAGTGCAAGGTTTTGTAGTACACTCCTAAATGTTTTCTGTGGAAGCTCCCGCCATATGATTCAGAAATGCTAGCAATACAAAATGGCCTCTAGTATCTAATGCATCAGACATGTGAAAGACCCTATAAAAGGCACTCTTCATTTCTCTGGCACTGCAAGCCGTGTTCCTAAATCAGGGGTTCAGATGTGCTCATACACCTCTCTTGGTGAAAACATGACTGCAAATCACAAACATGTTTAATTCTACAGTTGAATTATGAGTCCCCTAACCCACCATGTCGGAAGATCTTGCATTCATCAAAAGTGGTTATAGTTCTGTGTTGCTGACAACTTGCCCTATTAAATCCTTCTACCTAAAATGTGAGAGTGAATAGGCCATTTCAGCTGCCATATATAATTACTACATTTCTAGAAACGTCTTCCAGTGTGTTTGTTTCGTTTACATAGATATAATTATATGTTTATGTCACATTTCACAATTCTCTGCCATCACTGCTTGGCGGTTTTCCAAGCTGAAGCCTAATTAAAGCGCAGATGGAAAGTAAGTGGAACACAAGTGAAGAAAACAATATTATTTACAAAATCACCAGTGTAGTAGTAATGGACATCAGAACCAACGCAAGAAACTCTGTTACATAACAAGAGAACAATTAAGCAAAGCAGGTTGGAAATGGTAGGTCTACATGTTCAAGTTCGGGGTACATTATGCGAACATCAGACAAAAAGAAAACTACTCTAACAATAGGCGAAGCAGACATCTCACGGTTGTGACGGCTACCAGTTTTTCAATCAACATAAGGCATCCCCCACAATAACACAGGAAACTGGGCTGGAGCAGGTGCGCAGAACTATGGCATGTTCTTTGCTAAGGTGAGGGGGTGACCGAAACAGCCCACACATTATCGGTTGTACTGGCATTTCATGAATCTCACAATTCCCACATGCATTGAGTGTCTTACATGCAATGAAAGACGATCAAGAACATGTATGTGCTGTCCAATTGCCTCCTTTATGGATGCACCAATATGCATGACATATATTGTTTGGTTTCAAGGTGAAGACTTTCTAAGTGTGGAAGTCCCAGAAATGTACTGTTTGAACAAAATATGGTAATGTTGAGTACCAATGAATAGTGGGGCCACTGGCAACCAGATAAGGTGAGCAAAATTGGAAACATTTTGTGATTTGTCAGGATAGAAATCTGTCTTGCCCTATGACCATTCTGATATAGCAATACATTAGACTTGCAAAATGCTCATGCATCGTTATGGACCAAATCAAAATGATACAATCAGAGGCACCTTCTAAATCTGTAGGAGTACTTCAAGATGATTTCTGCATGCTGGAATGTTGCACTTGTGGTTAAATGTATGTCGGTTCCTCATACAACCCTCACTCTGCAGGCATCTAAGGGCTATAGCTTGGCGTTTAGACGCCTAAGACTGGAAACGTACCTGGTATCAGTTGCCATCCATCCAGGGTGAAGAATTCCCCATGTTTCTTTGAGCAAGTCAGTTTAGTACAAGGCAGTCAATGACAACCTCCTTAGCCAATCAGAATGTTTGGGGTGCTGTTAATACATGCGGATATAGACTGCTTTCTGAATACTCCGACGTCAAAGGCAGACAGGGAAATACAAATGTACAATTCTGGGAAAGCTTTTTGTGTAGCAAGGCACTCTCTCCCTCTATGGATATTTTTTTACTGCAACATCCAATTCACTGCACAAAAGCGAAAGCTAAATCATGGGAACATGTTTTCACTTTCTAACAGAGAAACTGTTTACTTTTACATTTCGACGTTATGCCTGATGCAGTAGAAACCTGTACACTTCAACCAAGTTTGCATTTAAAAATCTTGAATTCATAAAGACAACCAAACCTTTATTTTTCAATATTACAAAATAAAAGCACATTTGATTTATTAATTTGATTTATTGTCCACTTTGCAAACATAAACGTAAAACCCATATTGCTATAACAATGCAAATATCCCTATTAATATTACTAGATCTGTAGGTCGCTTTCGACACCATAGATCACACCATCTTCCTTTGCAGGCTGTCGTTAGCTGGCATTTCCCAAGCGTTGCTGGATTGGTGTGAGTCTTTTGTGGTTAATCGTTCACAAACTATCTCTCTTCGGCCCTTCATGTCATCTCCTTGTGCACTGTCTTGTGGTGTTCCTCAGGTGTCGGCACTCTCTCCCATTCTTTTTAATATATATGTCCAGCCCTGTTCTCATTTTATCCAGTGTTTTGGTCTGTGCTGTTATATGTATGCTGATGAAACTCAGATTATAGTTCCTCTTAAATTGGAAAACCCCTCTGGGGCTGCAAACCTTAATACCTGTCTAAAAGCGGTTGGGGATTGAATGTGGCAGAATTGGCTTTAATTGAACAGCAAAAAAACAGAGGTTTTGTCAGGCCACCATAGGTTGTCTCCCTATTTGTGCCTGACTACTGGCTCCCGTCCCTAGGCCCTTTTTCATAGCCTGTGCCAATGATAAAGACTCTGGGTTTTAAGATAGTGGTCGCCCTCTCTATGGAGGCACAGGTTAGTGCAGTTTGTCATCAAGGTCATTTTACACTCTGAGTCCTGTGCAAAGTACTTCAGGTTCTTTCTACTCCATTATGGGAACCTGTGGAGGCCTCACTGATTTTGAACTCACTGGACTACTGCAATGCCCTCTATCTGTCTCAACCTGCCTACTTTTTGGATCGACTACAGGTGCTTCAAAACACTACAGCATGGCCGTTCCTGGGCACTCCTCTTGTGACAAGCCAGGACTGCATAGCCTCCACAGGCTCCTGGGTACTCAAAAAATTGAGTTCAATGTGTTGTGCCTAGTCCACCGTGCCCTCAATGGCCAAGGCTCTGACTCTTTGCACCAAAAGTTATGTCACTATGTGCTGGCATGACCACTCGTCTCCTCCTTGGATTTCCGTATATCTGTGAAAGGAGTCCTCTGAGCTAGGTTAAGTGGTAGAGCCCTCTCTGTCACAGCTGCACAATATTGAAATGGGCTTCCTTTGAATCTTCGAAATAATACAGATCACCTGGCCTTTTGACGCCATCTTAAAACCATTCTATTCCAGTAACTCTGAATGTTCTAATGCCCTGCTGCTCTTACTGGATCTCTATAGCGCCATGATGCCTCAGGGTGTAAGATGCGCTTTAAAAGATTGCTTAACATGACATAACAGAGGAAACCAAGCGGAAACTCGCTGATGAGGTCCAGTAAGGCTCCTATTTCTTAGCTGAAGGAACTTGGCCTAGCAGTTCAGGCAGGATTGCCCCCATTGGTGCATTTGGATGGATCCATTCCGCAACATCGCACTGGAGCTAAGAAACAATTGTGATGAAGTTTTCCAGAGCAATGCCAGTAGTTAAGATGAATTCATAATCTTCCACTCATCAAATCGTTTGTTTATATTTTGTCTCGATTAGTGAGGAGGGTATACCCAAACATGGGATCCTTGCTCGCAGTTCCAAAGCAAATCAAGCCGCACCACATTGATGAGGCCCAACTAGGCTAAAACAGGACTGGGTTTGCTTATGTCTCCATACAGAAGGGTTGTGGTCTAGCGGTTTGGGCTGGACTGCTCCGTTTGGGGGTGGGACAAAAACTGATTTGCATATGGCTTGTGCCCTTCTGCAGTCTAAAGAATGATGCTGTGGAGAGTTGCCAAAGGCAAGGCCAGTGGTTAATATTGCTTTGTAACAGTCCACCAACTGATTTTGTTTGGTTATATTTTTCAGTCATGTTTGAACAGAATTATGGATTACTTCAATATTGCAAACAGCACCTGATTACAACATAATCAAGCTCAGTCTGTATCCTATTTTAGAAGAGCAAGTCATTAGTTGTAAATAGAGTACAACATTGTTGTTCGTTCCCTAAAAATAAATGACATTCATCTGGAGTCAACAAATGGGTGCAGTATAATTTGGTGCTGTGATATACATCCACAAAAATCAAATCTGCCTGATCCAGAGAATTCTATATCACACACATTACAATCAAATGTCTGTCTATGACTATGATGGCTGTATTCAATTTGGAGTGATGTCCACAATTCACCTCTGTTGTTTGATCGTGATATGGATAATCTGATGACAACGTATTGTAGTAGAGTTGTTTCTCACATGTTCTGGCTGTTGCCATTTGCTTCTCTTTAGCAGAGGATCTAGAATGTTTGTGGTGCCTCAGTGTGAAGTAGTATGCTCATTAATCATATGAATAATAGAAAAAGTTTTCCTCCAAAAGTAAAAGTGAAAAGACTGGTTCCTAAATAATAAGTTATCAATTTCGACCTCCTGCAATAACTGAAGCTGCAAGCACTGTGTGCAATTGCCATTAATAGTTTGTGTGAGTATGTGTGCGTGTGCCAGTGGGTTGTGGGTTGCGTGCGTGTGTGTGTGTGTGTGTGTGTGTGTGCTTGCTACAAGATACCATCATGATGCTGGAAATGCCTTATGGAGGTACAGGGCCTCCTAGTACTTGTCCGAACACTTCTCTGTGTGTGTTTTACTTATGTTTTCTGCCAGCGTGGACCTCCTGCAGTGCAGCTCTTCATTTCATCTTTTGGTGAACAACACCCATGAGATATCCTTATGGCACCAATGTGTGGGGGTACTGCCTTGTACCACTTATGTGTGTTTTGAGCACCTTTGTGTTATCCACAGAGCAGGGTATTGGCTGGTGGCAGCTACATGCTGACTGGGCAGTGGCTCTGAGTATCTTCCATTTTGGGACACCGGGGTCCTGCCATAGGAATCAATGGATTCCTAATAGTAGGTAAGATGGCCCCTGTGGGGGTGGCGCTGTTGTGTACGACCAAGATGGCCACGTAGAGCCGGAGCTCTGTGCCGGGGTTATCCTTTTTGCCAAATTAACCCGTTTTGGCTCTGAGACTGACAACCAGACCTTGCTACTGGGGTCGAGAGATCACAGTACAGCTGCTGGCCGAGTTTCATCCGAGAGTGAGCTGACGCCAGAAAGATATCACAGCCTACCCTTATACCTCGAGAGACCACTGAGGGAACCCGTGTCACGGCTCCAGGCGGAGCTTCCTTTCTGCCACCTGAGACTGCGGTGCAGGCGGCCTGATGGGGGGAGGGGCGCCGCTGGCCTAGCACTTGAGCAGAATGTCCACTCCTCTCCAGCAGTGCAGCCTGACTGTCAGGTCCAGTTGACGGCTTCCCTGTCACCTGCGCTGCCGCCCGCTACCACTTGCTTCTGGGGACCTCACTCTGGGTGGCCCCTCCAGGCCTCCTACACCCTCCCTGGGTCACCGCGGAGTGCCGGAGAGACTACAACACCAGACCTCCTGCAACAGAGACCTTCACATGCGGGCCAACTGCTCAGAGTGGTCGAGCCCCCGGCTGCACAGCAATCCACCAGCACTGGTGGGGAGACCAGCTGCCACGATACCCTGCTGGTGAGGCGCTGGGAGGGAGCACAGCCTGCGGATTCTGCCGGGTGCACTAGACCGCAATCCGGCAAGAGGATGACACATAACATGCCCCATCTAGACTATGGAAGGGGTTCTGAACCTGCTTGCTCAGACACCCTGCATGATTAGCACACACTCTACAGCTGTAAGCCTTCTCCGATCATCCCCAGTCCCAATACCCCACACTGGATGCATGCTCATGAACTGCTGGGCCCGGTGAGTGTGGGACAGTCCAGTTATATTAGCTGGCTGTTCCCCCTGTGGGGTCCCCAGCTAACACACGCTATCACTGGCATCTCAGGTCATATCGGGGCTGGCCCGCATATTGTATCCATCTCCAGGCTTAACCTGTCTTTGCTGGCAGACATCACAATGTTAGCAGAGATCACAACCAGCCTACCACTAAACGAGGAGTGTCAGCCTTGTGAAGCCACATTTTCACAGCTCTACAAACTAGACAAGTACTGTACCAGATCACTATACCTATGTGGGAGGGCACAACCCACCCTAATATAGCGTATATATCACCTGGAGTTGACAAGTATTTCCCTGGGCTGCAACAGCCTACCAAGCCGGAGACTGAGGTGCCGGGGATCCCTAAATCACTTAGAACGGGCCTACCATACAGTACCTTTGGCCCAGCAATTATCAAGTCACCCTCGGTACACTGTGATACTTTGAGTGAATCCACGGCTGGCAAAAACGCACTCAGGCAGCATGCCCAGCAGAAATAACAACAAAAAGCAGAGAACAATCAACTTGTTTACAAAGGCGGCGCAGGGGTCAGTGGGGCTGCAGTTGGAACCTGACATGTCATCGACCCCCGACAACCAAGACACATCTAAAATGTTAGAATACATGCGGGAGGGGTTTACCACCCTTCACTCTAAATTGAGTGGGACAATTTGCTCGATTAAAGCACACATGTAGAAGATGGACAGCCGTGTGACGGAGGTCAAGAACAGGGTGGGCACAGCGGAAGACATTGACTCTCTCCGTGCAGAGGTGAGCGCTTTGTCCAGAAAGGTCCAGGAGGTCAGTAGGATGAATGATGACCTTGAATCACGCTCTAGGTGCAACAATATTCACATTATCGGGGTCCCAGAGAATAACATTGCAGCCCCATGAAGGAATATGTAGAACAAACCCTTCTATCCCTACTGGACTCCCCCAAACTATCTCCACAATTCACCATCGAAAGAGTCCACTGAGCACTCATGGCCAAACCTAAACCGGAGCCCTTCCCTGGCCAATTATAGCAAGGGTGTTGAATTACCGTGACAGGATGCTCTGCTACGCACAGCGAGACTCAAAGGTGAGCTGCTCATAGGATCCTCTAGAATCCACCTTTATCTGGATTTCTCTACTGCCATACAGCAGGAATGTAAAACCGTCCTATCCGTCACGAAGAAACTCTGCGACCTCGGCGTGAAATACTCCATGCTGTACCCTGCCAAGCTGAGGGTCGAGCATGCAAACCGGATCTTCTTCTTCACTATTCCTGAGGAGGCAACTAAGTTCATAGAGGAACATTTCTGTGATTGACCCTGGTATAGTAAAAGCTCCTATAAACTTTCCTATCTGAGTACCCCGAACACCAGTTTTCTACTTCTAACTGAATCTCCTCCTGCAGGTCAGAACTTGCATAGGTTTGAGACATACATTCTGGTTGTGATGATCTCGTTGCACAGCGACTAGATCCCGCAGGGTTACACCTAGCTACAGAAATGAAAATATTGCCTCAGTTAATATGTGCTATAATACCCTTCATCACCCCAGCACGAGTGTGCTAATGTTTGGTCAGCTCTAAGACCCCCAGGCGATGTTACCAATCGGTGTGTTTTGTTTCTATATGGGGTTGGGGTTCATTCTAACGATTGGGGGGAGGGGTGTGCGTGGGGGGGATGAGAGTCATCCCTAGGTTTTCAAAGGGGATTTGCGGGGGGGGGGGGGGTGAGTTGGGTTGTTACGAGGAAAAATGCTTAACACGTGCATTAGGGGTGAGGTGTGAGATCACGCAATGGAAGACACACGTGCCTGATGGGCATAATTTGCATCACTTACACTGGGCACATAGCGTATGGCTTCAAAGCTTCATGATACTCCTTTTCTGTATGCGCTGCCAAAACTGATAATAACCTACCGTATATGAGCTGGAAAGTGAGGGGACTTGGTAACTATAAAAAGATGAGGAATGTACAATTATATGTGGAACGACACACTGTTAAAATTCTATTCTTACAAAAAACACACGCCAGATCTGAAGGTTGCCTGAAATTTGCGAAGTCATGGGGCCCGCAAAGGTTTTACACAGACTACTCTATTCAGAACACAGGTGTCATTATTTTATTCCACAAAACTGTCAAGTTCCACCTTATTACCTCTCATATAGACCCTATGGGCCGATACGTTTTGCTTTATGTCAAACGGCATGATAAGAGATTGTATTTCTTAATGTGTACAGACTTAACATTGACGATCCAGAGTTCTACTCTCACCTCCCTGAATTGCTATCTGGATTCCCCCTGGTTTCCATCATTTGGGGCAGGGACTTCAACACAATCCTCGATGTTGATTGGGATAGATCTGGCGGCAGGCCTCGACAACTCTCTAGGGCTGCTAAAGTCATCCTGGAATCACTGTCACTACTAGAGGTATCTGATGCATGGAGAATGGTACATCCCGATTCCCGAATGTACTCATTCTACTCCTCTGTGCATGACTCTCACTCCAGGATAGACAGATGGCTAATATCCAACATACACCTTAGGAATGTTACACATATGCTGATCCTTCCCAGAACATACTCTGATCACTCCCTGGTGACTATATCTCTCGCCTGGGGCACAGAACACAATATAACCCGCTTGTGGAGACTTAAACCGCAGTCACTATTAGACGTGGCCTTCAAGGCTGACCTAGAAAATGCCATTGAGGACTACTTTGCACAAAACACTGGGTCTGTCCTCACACAGGCTACCCTCTGGGAGTCGTTCAAATCCTACATCAGGGGGATAGCTATCTCCAAGGAGTCAGGGATCCTCAAGGTCATCCGCTGAGACATATCAAACAGTGAAGCAGCACTCCCTTGAGACACAATATTCCCAACATCAATATTCAACCATCCTTTCTAACATTAGCGTCGAGCTAGACATGTTTCAGGCCCACGCTGAAAGGGAGAGGAAATTCATAGACACCCCCGGACTGGTGAGACGGTACGGGGAGGGTCCGTGCCCGGGTCGTGTTTTGTTCAGATTTCTCCATCAGGAGACGGGATCACTGCACATCCCGGCCATAGAGAGACCTGATGGCTCTTTAGCACTTCTCCCGCAGGACATCAACACACTATTTCAATTGTTCTACTCCACCTTATACACCAATGTTGACACTGTTCCCTGGTCAGAAATAGATGAGTATCTCGACAGCCTTTCTTTGTCTGTTCTCTCCAGAGACACTAGCACCACTCTAGACACGCCTATTACATCTGAAGAAATATCCAAGGCTATTCACTCTCTTGCTTCGGGTAAAGATCCTGGATCTGACGGCTTCCCAATCAAATTTTACAAACACTATAAACCACACCTGAGTCCCCACCTCTTAGCATTGTGGAATGAATCCTGCAAGCTGGGCGCACTACCTCCCACCCTTCGCAAAGCCGTCATAACCGTCCTGCTCAAACCGGTTAAGCCTCTGACTCAATGCAGGTCATATTGACCCCTTTCGCTCATAACTTGTGATGTAAAGATTTACGCTAAAGTCCTGGCCTTACGGTTGACCCCATACATGCCCCACATCATACATCCAGATCAGTCCGGATTCATTCAAGGCAGATCCACTTCTCTCAATTTACGCTGTCTCTTTAACATTATCAGTCGGATCAACCCCAAAGTTCATACAGTGGCAGCAGCCCTTGACATGCAGAAGGCCTTTGATTTTGTTTCCTGGAACTACCTCTGGTGGGTGCTTGAAAATTGCAAATTTGGACCCGATTTATTTCATGGGTTAAACTATTGTACTCTGACCCAGTGCCCAGGGTATGCACGGAAGACAGGTGTTTGCCCCCCTTCTATATAGCTCATAGCACGAGACAAGGCTGTCCCTTCTCACCTCTGGTCTTCGCCATAGCAATTGAACCCTTGGCTGATAGAATACGGCAGGCACATTCAAACTGTGGCCTCCGTTTATTGGATGAACCTGATATCATCTCCCTGTACGAAGATGACTCTTTACTCTTTATCTGCTCCCCTGAATGCAGCCTGGCCCCGATTCCTGAAGACGTCATATACTTCAGACAATTGTCTGGTCTTAAAGTTAACAGTGAAAAATCAACACTTTTTCCACTCACTGATGCCACTCCCTCTTCCCCCGACCTCATGGGATTCACCTGGGAACAATCGGAGTTCACTTACCTTGGATCGGCAGGGTATATGAGACCAACTACCTGAATTATTTAACCACGCTCACCAGGAAATGAATGGGATTGCCCAAACTTCTGCTATCTCTCAGAGGTAAACTAGGGGTCCAGAAAATGGTTGTGCTCCCCCAACTTCTTTATCATTTTCTTAATCTTCCCCTCTGGCCAGGCAGGGATTTCTTCAAACTATTGAATCGTACACTCAATAAATTCTTGTGGCACTCCGGTGCCGTCTGCCTCAAGTACGCCACGTTAGCCGCGCCATTGGAGAGTGGTAGTTTCGGTGCTCCCGACTTCGAAAAATACTGGCTAGTAGCTCTAGCAGAATTTGCATCATACTGGTTCATCACCGCAAATCCTCCTTCACATATACGACTCGAGCGGCGTGCTGTTGGAGATCGTGACATCCGCCCCCTAGTTCTCTCTCCTCCTACCCTTAATTGTGGCCCTCTCGACCTGGCGGGCACCTCGCTTTGGGCTATTTCTAAAATATGGAAGATGTCTGGTGGCTCCCGCTCTTTTCATGGCTGTTTGCCCCTCTGGAACTTCCTCCCGGGAGCTCCCTGCATTTCTCAATCTGAGGTGCAGAGCTGGGCAGGATATGAGGTCATCCAGGATATCTTTGACCAGGGCAATTTCCAGGAGTGGCCTGACCTGCCAGCAGACTTGCGCTGGAAATCACCCATCTGGCTCCAATACTCTGGCCTTCGTAGAAGTCTAAAGAGGAGATATCCAAACTTTCCTGTCATACCTCCCAACAAACCTATTATGGCTGACATTATGAATACTACAACCAATAAAGGAAAAATCTCCAGATTGTACTCCCTATTACAGTCCAAAACCACCCCCCACATTTGATACGCTGAGACAATCATGGGCTAGGGACCTGGGTCTAGATATAACCGCCCATACACCAGAGGTATCGTTCAACTCCCGCTTTAAAATTATCCAATTCAAAGTCTTACATAGACATTATTACACACCAATTCGATTACACCGGATGTTACTGGACCACTCTCCCAGATGCCCCAGGTGTAGATCTGAAGATGCAACCTATATCCACATGATCTGGACTTGTCCCCATCTCACTCAATTCTGGTCTGAGATTTGCTCCACACTCTCCACTATCCTGGATCACAAAGGTACCCCATCTCCACTGAAATGTCTCTTTAATGATTTCACTGGCCTCCACCTTGACTCTCGAAAACTTGCTGGGTTGTGTATGCTACTTGCAGTACGATGTATCCTGTTGTGTTGGCTCTATCCCTGAATACCCACACATGCACAATGGATATCTGCCGTAACTTGGGCCTCCGATACAGAAGAGGCATGGGGGACACAACTCCCGTTAATTTCTAGACCTAGAGATGTGTGGTCCTGATTCCGCTCCTACCTTGCCTCTATCTCAGCTGAGGCAGACACCCCTTCATTTATGCCATCACTTCAGATTGAGCTCCTACATGAGCGATGGTTCTGAAGGCTATTTCTAATATACATGTAACTGATCCTCGCTATGTTACTCCTTTGCTCCTATTGATATTGTTATGTTTCACCACAGCACTTCTACAGTCAGAGAAATCGTCGACCAGGAGAGAGCACTGCGAAGAGTAAAACTGCTGCACTTCAGAAATACTTTGGTACAATTTTTCACATGGACTCAGCATCCCAGTGGCTCCAACCTCCAAGGGTGGGGGGGAGGGTCCATTCGCAGAGGTAATCATTAAATTCCAGATTTGTCTTGTATCCTGTTCTCCTTTGACCTCTCAGATACTTTGGGGTGGTAGAACCTTTTAAAGAAAGCAGAAGCTTATTGAACTGGGTTGTAAAAGACAAGATAAGTTATTCCCTAACTTTTCCATTACAGGTTGAGCAGGTGGGGGTATCTTCACACGTAAGTATTTTCAAGTACAATGTGTTATTATTTAAATGTATATATATATATTCAGTGAAAGAAACTTTGTTAAAGGGACGTTATGGTTAAGTTGTGCTACTAAAAACCTATGAAATTCAGGGAAAAAACTTTGTTAAAGGGACGTTATGGTAAAGTTGCGCTACTAAAAACCTATGAAATTCAGTGAAAAAACTTTGTCAAAGGAACGTTATGGTTCCAAGTAAAACCGAAAAACCCTTGAAATTCGCCAGTTATGGTAAGCTAAGCAACCATAACTTGCGCCACCACCGTGCACTGCTAAGACTAACACCCAGGACATCAAAGATGACATCACAAATGTAATTGATGACATCACTGATGACATCACATGTCTGGCTCACTATTTTTTCTTTTGCTGACATATCTAGGCCACATGGTTTTCTTCAGTAACAGTCAGAAACTAAGAATTTTATTTTATTTGTAGAAATATCCTTCTAGTAGTTTCTTACAGTAATTCCCTTAGAGTACAGTCACATCATATGAAACATATACATTTGGGAAAACACAAGCTTGAAAGACAGCAATCCTTTTTGTGCATACAGATAATCACTAGACTTATGAGCACTTTCTGATAGTTCTGTTGTTTTTTTATGGCTGCACCTTCCCTGTATATGGTCATATTTGTATACATTGTACTCACACTACTTTCCTTAGGGTCCAATCACATCAAGTGATACATATACATAGGGTAAATAGCAGCTTTGAAACAGAGCAATCATTTCTTTGCATGAAACTAATCAGTTAAGTTATGAATTGTTTCTGCTACTACTTGTGCTTTTTTGCTAACTTCACTTTCCCTGTATAAACCCATACTGGTATGTGTTCTTGTGTCTTTGTGTTTTGTCTATAGTAATGCAATTATGTAATACATGGGTTTTATTAGCTACTTATTACATATGTCACAGTACACAAAAATATATTAAGAAAACAATTATCATTTCATTATTCAACATATTAACATTACGAATATCATACCTTCATCTTGTACGCTGCACACAATGTTATGTTTCTGTATGAGTAGCTTAGTATTCTAGATAGAACCCCATAATAGGATGCTATTTATATCAATGCATTGTTCAATGCACTTATTAGGGTATATTTCTTGCAATGATTCTTGACACTTTTTTCGCAACATAATAAGAATCCCTTCTACACATATTTCATGAGAAGTACATACACATGTGATGTCATAAGTGATGTCATCAATGACATTTGTGATGTCATCTTTGACGTCCTGGGTGTTAGTCTTAGCAGTGCACGGTGGTGGCACGAGTTATGGTTGCTTAGCTTACCATAACTGGCGAATTTCAAGGGTTTTTCGGTTTTACTTGGAACCATAACGTTCCTTTGACAAAGTTTTTTCACTGAATTTCATAGGTTTTTAGTAGCGCAACTTTACCATAACGTCCCTTTAACAAAGTTTTTTCCCTGAATTTCATAGGTTTTTAGTAGCACAACTTAACCATAACGTCCCTTTAACAAAGTTTTTTTCACTGAATTTCATAGGTTTTTATTAACACAACTTAACCATAATATCCCTGACATGTAACATAGAACATATTAACCCCCTCGTAGTGATTTTCATGTCCGTGGACTACCGCCATGTCCGCGGACACATCGAAAATCTGAGCGTGGTGAATGTAAATTTAAATAGTGTGCCCCATTTCCCCTTTAAAGTTGGCTCTGAAAAGAGCCGTTTTTTTTTTTTACAGATGCTTGACAAACACCTGTTTTTTAATATTATTTTTCTTGTTTTTTTTTCTTACTTTACTCCTAAAATCTTCACATAACCTTCTCCAAAGCAACCCTTACATTTCCAAAATAAAAAGGCATTTCCGGTAAAAGATAAAGAAATGCCATCTTCTTTAAAATTAACAGCATTACTGGCACTCTAAATTGAGTGGGACAATTTGCTCGATTAAAGCACACATGTAGAAGATGGACAGCCGTGTGACGGAGGTCAAGAACAGGGTGGGCACAGCGGAAGACATTGACTCTCTCCGTGCAGAGGTGAGCGCTTTGTCCAGAAAGGTCCAGGAGGTCAGTAGGATGAATGATGACCTTGAATCACGCTCTAGGTGCAACAATATTCACATTATCGGGGTCCCAGAGAATAACATTGCAGCCCCATGAAGGAATATGTAGAACAAACCCTTCTATCCCTACTGGACTCCCCCAAACTATCTCCACAATTCACCATCGAAAAGAGTCCACTGAGCACTCATGGCCAAACCTAAACCAGAGCCCTTCCCTGGCCAATTATAGCAAGGGTGTTGAATTACCGTGACAGGATGCTCTGCTACGCACAGCGAGACTCAAAGGTGAGCTGCTCATAGGATCCTCTAGAATCCACCTTTATCTGGATTTCTCTACTGCCATACAGCAGGAATGTAAAACCGTCCTATCCGTCACGAAGAAACTCTGCGACCTCGGCGTGAAATACTCCATGCTGTACCCTGCCAAGCTGAGGGTCGAGCATGCAAACCGGATCTTCTTCTTCACTATTCCTGAGGAGGCAACTAAGTTCATAGAGGAACATTTCTGTGATTGACCCTGGTATAGTAAAAGCTCCTATAAACTTTCCTATCTGAGTACCCCGAACACCAGTTTTCTACTTCTAACTGAATCTCCTCCTGCAGGTCAGAACTTGGATAGGTTTGAGACATACATTCTGGTTGTGATGATCTCGTTGCACAGCGACTAGATCCCGCAGGGTTACACCTAGCTACAGAAATGAAAATATTGCCTCAGTTAATATGTGCTATAATACCCTTCATCACCCCAGCACGAGTGTGCTAATGTTTGGTCAGCTCTAAGACCCCCAGGCGATGTTACCAATCGGTGTGTTTTGTTTCTATATGGGGTTGGGGTTCATTCTAACGATTGGGGGGAGGGGTGTGCGTGGGGGGGATGAGAGTCATCCCTAGGTTTTCAAAGGGGATTTGCGGGGGGGGGGTGAGTTGGGTTGTTACGAGGAAAAATGCTTAACACGTGCATTAGGGGTGAGGTGTGAGATCACGCAATGGAAGACACACGTGCCTGATGGGCATAATTTGCATCACTTACACTGGGCACATAGCGTATGGCTTCAAAGCTTCATGATACTCCTTTTCTGTATGCGCTGCAAAAACTGATAATAACCTACCGTATATGAGCTGGAAAGTGAGGGGACTTGGTAACTATAAAAAGATGAGGAATGTACAATTATATGTGGAACGACACACTGTTAAAATTCTATTCTTACAAAAAACACACGCCAGATCTGAAGGTTGCCTGAAATTTGCGAAGTCATGGGGCCCGCAAAGGTTTTACACAGACTACTCTATTCAGAACACAGGTGTCATTATTTTATTCCACAAAACTGTCAAGTTCCACCTTATTACCTCTCATATAGACCCTATGGGCCGATACGTTTTGCTTTATGTCAAACGGCATGATAAGAGATTGTATTTCTTAATGTGTACTGACTTAACATTGACGATCCAGAGTTCTACTCTCACCTCCCTGAATTGCTATCTGGATTCCCCCTGGTTTCCATCATTTGGGGCAGGGACTTCAACACAATCCTCGATGTTGATTGGGATAGATCTGGCGGCAGGCCTCGACAACTCTCTAGGGCTGCTAAAGTCATCCTGGAATCACTGTCACTACTAGAGGTATCTGATGCATGGAGAATGGTACATCCCGATTCCCGAATGTACTCATTCTACTCCTCTGTGCATGACTCTCACTCCAGGATAGATAGATGGCTAATATCCAACATACACCTTAGGAATGTTACACACATGCTGATCCTTCCCAGAACATACTCTGATCACTCCCTGGTGACTATATCTCTCGCCTGGGGCACAGAACACAATATAACCCGCTTGTGGAGACTTAAACCGCAGTCACTATTAGACGTGGCCTTCAAGGCTGACCTAGAAAATGCCATTGAGGACTACTTTGCACAAAACACTGGGTCTGTCCTCACACAGGCTACCCTCTGGGAGTCGTTCAAATCCTACATCAGGGGGATAGCTATCTCCAAGGAGTCAGGGATCCTCAAGGTCATCCGCTGAGACATATCAAACAGTGAAGCAGCACTCCCTTGAGACACAATATTCCCAACATCAATATTCAACCATCCTTTCTAACATTAGCGTCGAGCTAGACATGTTTCAGGCCCACGCTGAAAGGGAGAGGAAATTCATAGACACCCCCGGACTGGTGAGGCGGTACGGGGAGGGTCCGTGCCCGGGTCGTGTTTTGTTCAGATTTCTCCATCAGGAGACGGGATCACTGCACATCCCGGCCATAGAGAGACCTGATGGCTCTTTAGCACTTCTCCCGCAGGACATCAACACACTATTTCAATTGTTCTACTCCACCTTATACACCAATGTTGACACTGTTCCCTGGTCAGAAATAGATGAGTATCTCGACAGCCTTTCTTTGTCTGTTCTCTCCAGAGACACTAGCACCACTCTAGACACGCCTATTACATCTGAAGAAATATCCAAGGCTATTCACTCTCTTGCTTCGGGTAAAGATCCTGGATCTGACGGCTTCCCAATCAAATTTTACAAACACTATAAACCACACCTGATTCCCCACCTCTTAGCATTGTGGAATGAATCCTGCAAGCTGGGCGCACTACCTCCCACCCTTCGCAAAGCCGTCATAACCGTCCTGTTCAAACCGGTTAAGCCTCTGACTCAATGCAGGTCATATTGACCCCTTTCGCTCATAACTTGTGATGTAAAGATTTACGCTAAAGTCCTGGCCTTACGGTTGACCCCATACATGCCCCACATCATACATCCAGATCAGTCCGGATTCATTCAAGGCAGATCCACTTCTCTCAATTTACGCTGTCTCTTTAACATTATCAGTCGGATCAACCCCAAAGTTCATACAGTGGCAGCAGCCCTTGACATGCAGAAGGCCTTTGATTTTGTTTCCTGGAACTACCTCTGGTGGGTGCTTGAAAATTGCAAATTTGGACCCGATTTATTTCATGGGTTAAACTATTGTACTCTGACCCAGTGCCCAGGGTATGCACGGAAGACAGGTGTTTGCCCCCCTTCTATATAGCTCATAGCACGAGACAAGGCTGTCCCTTCTCACCTCTGGTCTTCGCCATAGCAATTGAACCCTTGGCTGATAGAATACGGCAGGCACATTCAAACTGTGGCCTCCGTTTATTGGATGAACCTGATATCATCTCCCTGTACGAAGATGACTCTTTACTCTTTATCTGCTCCCCTGAATGCAGCCTGGCCCCGATTCCTGAAGACGTCATATACTTCAGACAATTGTCTGGTCTTAAAGTTAACAGTGAAAAATCAACACTTTTTCCACTCACTGATGCCACTCCCTCTTCCCCCGACCTCATGGGATTCACCTGGGAACAATCGGAGTTCACTTACCTTGGATCGGCAGGGTATATGAGACCAACTACCTGAATTATTTAACCACGCTCACCAGGAAATGAATGGGATTGCCCAAACTTCTGCTATCTCTCAGAGGTAAACTAGGGGTCCAGAAAATGGTTGTGCTCCCCCAACTTCTTTATCATTTTCTTAATCTTCCCCTCTGGCCAGGCAGGGATTTCTTCAAACTATTGAATCGTACACTCAATAAATTCTTGTGGCACTCCGGTGCCGTCTGCCTCAAGTACGCCACGTTAGCCGCGCCATTGGAGAGTGGTAGTTTCGGTGCTCCCGACTTCGAAAAATACTGGCTAGTAGCTCTAGCAGCATTTGCATCATACTGGTTCATCACCGCAAATCCTCCTTCACATATACGACTCGAGCGGCGTGCTGTTGGAGATCGTGACATCCGCCCCCTAGTTCTCTCTCCTCCTACCCTTAATTGTGGCCCTCTCGACCTGGCGGGCACCTCGCTTTGGGCTATTTCTAAAATATGGAAGATGTCTGGTGGCTCCCGCTCTTTTCATGGCTGTTTGCCCCTCTGGAACTTCCTCCCGGGAGCTCCCTGCATTTCTCAATCTGAGGTGCAGAGCTGGGCAGGATATGAGGTCATCCAGGATATCTTTGACCAGGGCAATTTCCAGGAGTGGCCTGACCTGCCAGCAGACTTGCGCTGGAAATCACCCATCTGGCTCCAATACTCTGGCCTTCGTAGAAGTCTAAAGAGGAGATATCCAAACTTTCCTGTCATACCTCCCAACAAACCTATTATGGCTGACATTATGAATACTACAACCAATAAAGGAAAAATCTCCAGATTGTACTCCCTATTACAGTCCAAAACCACCCCCCACATTTGATACGCTGAGACAATCATGGGCTAGGGACCTGGGTCTAGATATAACCGCCCATACACCAGAGGTATCGTTCAACTCCCGCTTTAAAATTATCCAATTCAAAGTCTTACATAGACATTATTACACACCAATTCGATTACACCGGATGTTACTGGACCACTCTCCCAGATGCCCCAGGTGTAGATCTGAAGATGCAACCTATATCCACATGATCTGGACTTGTCCCCATCTCACTCAATTCTGGTCTGAGATTTGCTCCACACTCTCCACTATCCTGGATCACAAAGGTACCCCATCTCCACTGAAATGTCTCTTTAATGATTTCACTGGCCTCCACCTTGACTCTCGAAAACTTGCTGGGTTGTGTATGCTACTTGCAGTACGATGTATCCTGTTGTGTTGGCTCTATCCCTGAATACCCACACATGCACAATGGATATCTGCCGTAACTTGGGCCTCCGATACAGAAGAGGCATGGGGGACACAACTCCCGTTAATTTCTAGACCTAGAGATGTGTGGTCCTGATTCCGCTCCTACCTTGCCTCTATCTCAGCTGAGGCAGACACCCCTTCATTTATGCCATCCACTTCAGATTGAGCTCCTACATGAGCGATGGTTCTGAAGGCTATTTCTAATATACATGTAACTGATCCTCGCTATGTTACTCCTTTGCTCCTATTGATATTGTTATGTGCCAACAGTGCATGCTATTATTGTTATTATTGATTGTTATTCACTGCTTGCCCTATGTTGCTGTGTCAAGTACAATAAATACATTTTTTTAAAAAGATGGCCCCTGTGGCCTCTTTGTTTTTATTGCTTTTTACCTTTTTTACAAAGTCCTGGGAATCCCTACTCTGCCTTTTTCTCCTAAGTGGCTGTTGGGTGGAAACACCATATACATCTCTGTTTGCTTCCCTCCTGACTGGCTGTTAGGTGGTAATACCATATATGGCTTTGGTCTGCCTCCTGTAAGACTGACTGGAACCTTCCCAGGGGATGTGTGTTGTGTGAATAGCCTAGGGGTGGGACCTGCATGAATGGAGTCTGAAGTGAACTCACATTCTGTGCTATGGTGTCTGGTTTCTGTGTGTGTGACACAATGAATGAGACAGCCCTGACTGAAACTGACATGAATGCAGTGTAGTGCTGAAACGCTGGACACTTCTCCCAATCCAAATTCTTTGTTACGGGTGTCTTGGTGGAGTGAATGGCCTGAATGCCACTGAGTCTGATTGGCTGCCTGCCTGCATGAATGCCCTTCTGCATGATTGGCTGGCTGAGCCTGTCTCAACCAGAGTGAATGGCAAACAAATGTGTATATCTGGGGACCACTCACCAATTTGTTGAGAAGCTGAAGTCGAAACTGAAGCAATACAAAGCTATTTCTTGAAGGCCAGCTTGAGGAGATGTCTGCTGCTGCATTTCTTTGTGTAATCCAAAAGCTGCTGCGTTCTACCAAGGACTGATCCAGAGAGAACCTGCAAAGGAGACCCCTCTCCCCGAGACCATCGTGCAAACTGCTACTCTTCATCGAAGTACTCTGGAAGCCAGTCCCGTGTGCCTGCCATCTGGAGAAAGGGTCTTCATGAGTCCTGAAGAGGAGTGCCTGGACATCTCGAATCGAAGAAGTCCATTGGTGTCACCTAGGGTCCAGAGGTGCATTTTGTGACCACTGGAAGCCGTTGCTGTCGACCGCCCAGAATAGGGGGTAACCTGGAATAGTGCTGCTGGACACCCAGAGCTGTGAAAGTTCCAAACTGCTTAAGAACATTTCAAGGGACATTGTTGCAATCATCACTGACCACTTTTTTCCCACCAGAGAGAGTCCAGAATCAGTGAGTGCCAAGGAATGTCCGTCGGTGGATTTCCTGACACCAGACATGCCAAGGGTCCTGACTTGGTGAAGGTCTGAAGTCCACTCCAGTGGTCGAGTCCGTGTCGCCAAAAACCATCCAGACATCTATGCTGCGACTGCAGCACAAAAGAAACAAAAATCAGAAAGCTGACATATTCTTAAACCTGACACCAAAAGTGACCTATGCAACTGTGCCAGCAGAAGTAGTCAAAGGGTGCCAGGGGTCTTAGTCTCATCTGTCAAACCTTTTAGGAGCCCACAGCAAGTTTCACCACAGCACTTCTACAGTCAGAGAAATCGTCGACCAGGAGAGAGCACTGCGAAGAGTAAAACTGCCGCACTTCAGAAATACTTTGGTACAATTTTTCACATGGACTCAGCATCCCAGTGGCTCCAACCTCCAAGGGTGGGGGGGAGGGTCCATTCGCAGAGGTAATCATTAAATTCCAGATTTGTCTTGGATCCTGTTCTCCTTTGACCTCTCAGATACTTTGGGGTGGTAGAACCTTTTAAAGAAAGCAGAAGCTTATTGAACTGGGTTGTAAAAGACAAGATAAGTTATTCCCTAACTTTTCCATTACAGGTTGAGCAGGTGGGGGTATCTTCACACGTAAGTATTTTCAAGTACAATGTGTTATTATTTAAATGTATATATATATATTCAGTGAAAGAAACTTTGTTAAAGGGACGTTATGGTTAAGTTGTGCTACTAAAAACCTATGAAATTCAGGGAAAAAACTTTGTTAAAGGGACGTTATGGTAAAGTTGCGCTACTAAAAACCTATGAAATTCAGTGAAAAAACTTTGTCAAAGGAACGTTATGGTTCCAAGTAAAACCGAAAAACCCTTGAAATTCGCCAGTTATGGTAAGCTAAGCAACCATAACTTGCGCCACCACCGTGCACTGCTAAGACTAACACCCAGGACATCAAAGATGACATCACAAATGTAATTGATGACATCACTGATGACATCACATGTCTGGCTCACTATTTTTTCTTTTGCTGACATATCTAGGCCACATGGTTTTCTTCAGTAACAGTCAGAAACGGGAGGGGGAAAGACACACGGGGCAAGAGCGGGGGTGGGCGGGAGGGGGAAAGACACACGGGGCAAGAGCGGGGGTGGGCGGGAGGGGGAAAGACACACGGGGCAAGAGCGGGGGTGGGGAGGCAGACACACGGGGCAAGAGCGGGGGTGGGGTGGAGGGAGACAGACACACGGGGCAAGAGCGGGGGTGGGGGGGGGGAGACAGACACACGAGGCAAGAGCAGGGGTGGGCGGGAGGGGGAGAGACACACGGGGCATAAGCGGGGGGTGGGCGGGAGGGGGAGAGACACACGGGGCATGAACGGGGGGTGAGCGGGAGGGGGAGAGACACACGGGGCATGAGCGGGGGGTGGCCGGGAGGGGGAGAGACACACGGGGCATGAGCAGGGGGTGGGCGGGAGGGGGAGAGACACATGGGGCATGAGCGGGGGGTGGGCGGGAGGGGGAGAGACACACGGGGCAAGAGCGGGGATGCGGGGGTACAGGAGACAGACACGGGGCATGAGCGGGGGGTGGGGGGCAACAGGAGAGAGACACGGGGCATGAGCGGGGGGTGGGGGGCAACAGGAGACAGACACGGGGCATGAGCGGGGGTGGGGGAACAACAGAGACATACACGGGGCATGAGCAGGGGGTGGGGGGCAACAGGAGACAGACACAGGCATGAGCGGGGGGTGGGGGGCAACAGGAGACAGACACGGGGCATGAGCTGGGGGTGGGGGGCAACAGGAGACAGACACAGGGCATGAGCGGGGGGTGGGGGGCAACAGGAGACAGACACGGGAATGAGCGGGGGGTGGGGGTAACAGGAGACAGACACGGAGTATGAGCGGGGGGTGGGGAGAACAGGAGACAAACACGGGGCATGAGCGGGGGGTGGGGGGCAACAAGAGACAGACACATGGCATGAGCGGGGGTGGGAGGAACAGGAGACAGACACGGGGCATGAGCGGTGGGTGGGCAGAACAGGAGACAGATACGGGGCATGAGCGAGGGGGTGGGGGGCTACAGGAGACAGACAAGGGGCATGAGCGGGGCTGTGGGGGGCAACAGGAGACAGACATGGGCATGAGCGTGGAGTGGGCGGGTACAGGAGACAGACACGGGGCATGGGTGGGAGCAAGAGGAGACAGACATGGGGCATGAGCGGGGGGTGGGGGGAACAGGAGACAGACACGGGCCATGAGCGGGGGTGGAGGGTACAGAAGACAGACACAGGGCATGAGCGGGGTAGTGGGGGGCAACAGGAGAGAGACATGGGGCATGAGCGGGGGGTGGGAGGGGGTACAGGAGACAGACACGGGGCATGAGCATGGGGTGGGGGGCAATAGAAGAGAGACACGGGGCATGAGCGGGGGGGTGGGGGGGTACAGGAGACAGACACGGGGCATGAGCGGGGGGTGGGGGCAACAGGAGAGAGACACGGGACATGAGCGGGTGGGGGCACAGGAGACCGACACGGGGCATGAGCAGGGGGGGGCAACAGGAGACAGACATGGGGCATGAGCGGGGGGGTGTGGGGTTACAGGAGAGAGACACGGGGCATGAGCGGGGGATGGGGGGGTACAGGAGACAGACACGGGGCATGAGCAGGGGGGGCAACAGGAGACAGACACGAGCATGAGCGGGGGGGTACAGGAGACAGGCACGGGGTATGAGCAGGGGGTGGGGGGCAACAGGAGAGAGACACGGGGCATGAGTAGGGGGTGGGGGGCAACAGGAGACAGACACGGGGCATGAGCGGGGATGAGGGCAACAGGAGACAGACACGGGGCATGAGCAGGGGGTGGGGAGAACAGGAGACAGACACGGGGCATGAGAGGGGAGTGGGGGGCAACAGGAGACAGACACGGGGCATGAGCGGGGGGTGGGGGGCAACAGGAGAGAGACACGGGGCATGAGCGGGGGGTGGGGGGAACAACAGAGAGACACGGGGCAGGAGCGTGGGGTGGAGGGCAACAGGAGACAGACACGGGGCATGAGCGGGCGGTGGGGGGTACAGGAGACAGACACGGGGCATGAGCGGGGGGTGGGGGGCAACAGGAGACAGACACGGGGCATGAGCGGGCGGTGGGGGGCAACAGGAGAGAGACACGTGGCATGAGCGGGGGTGGGCGGGAGGGAGACAGACACACGGGGCTAGAGCGGGGGTGGGCGGGAGGGAGACAGACACACGGGGCAAGAGCGGGGGTGCGGGGGTACAGGAGACAGACACGGGGCATGAGCGGGGGGTGGGGGGCAACAGGAGAGAGACACGGGGCATGAGCGGGGGGTGGGGGGCAACAGGAGACAGACACGGGGCATGAGCGGGGGTGGGGGAACAACAGAGACATACACGGGGCATGAGCAGGGGGTGGGGGGCAACAGGAGACAGACACAGGCATGAGCGGGGGGTGGGGGGCAACAGGAGACAGACACGGGGCATGAGCAGGGGGTGGGGGGCAACAGGAGACAGACACAGGGCATGAGCGGGGGGTGGGGGGCAACAGGAGACAGACACGGGAATGAGCGGGGGGTGGGGGTAACAGGAGACAGACACGGAGTATGAGCGGGGGGTGGGGAGAACAGGAGACAAACACGGGGCATGAGCGGGGGGTGGGGGGCAACAAGAGACAGACACATGGCATGAGCGGGGGTGGGAGGAACAGGAGACAGACACGGGGCATGAGCGGTGGGTGGGCAGAACAGGAGACAGATACGGGGCATGAGCGAGGGGGTGGGGGGCTACAGGAGACAGACAAGGGGCATGAGCGGGGCTGTGGGGGGCAACAGGAGACAGACATGGGCATGAGCGTGGAGTGGGCGGGTACAGGAGACAGACACGGGGCATGGGTGGGAGCAAGAGGAGACAGACATGGGGCATGAGCGGGGGGTGGGGGGAACAGGAGACAGACACGGGCCATGAGCGGGGGTGGAGGGTACAGAAGACAGACACAGGGCATGAGCGGGGTAGTGGGGGGCAACAGGAGAGAGACATGGGGCATGAGCGGGGGGTGGGAGGGGGTACAGGAGACAGACACGGGGCATGAGCATGGGGTGGGGGGCAATAGAAGAGAGACACGGGGCATGAGCGGGGGGGTGGGGGGGTACAGGAGACAGACACGGGGCATGAGCGGGGGGTGGGGGCAACAGGAGAGAGACACGGGACATGAGCGGGTGGGGGCACAGGAGACCGACACGGGGCATGAGCAGGGGGGGGCAACAGGAGACAGACATGGGGCATGAGCGGGGGGGTGTGGGGTTACAGGAGAGAGACACGGGGCATGAGCGGGGGATGGGGGGGTACAGGAGACAGACACGGGGCATGAGCAGGGGGGGCAACAGGAGACAGACACGAGCATGAGCGGGGGGGTACAGGAGACAGGCACGGGGTATGAGCAGGGGGTGGGGGGCAACAGGAGAGAGACACGGGGCATGAGTAGGGGGTGGGGGGCAACAGGAGACAGACACGGGGCATGAGCGGGGATGAGGGCAACAGGAGACAGACACGGGGCATGAGCAGGGGGTGGGGAGAACAGGAGACAGACACGGGGCATGAGAGGGGAGTGGGGGGCAACAGGAGACAGACACGGGGCATGAGCGGGGGGTGGGGGGCAACAGGAGAGAGATGGGGCATGAGCGGGGGGTGGGGGGAACAACAGAGAGACACGGGGCAGGAGCGTGGGGTGGAGGGCAACAGGAGACAGACACGGGGCATGAGCGGGCGGTGGGGGGTACAGGAGACAGACACGGGGCATGAGCAGGGGGTGAGGGGAACAGGAGACAGACACGGGGCATGAGCGGGGGGTGGGGGGAACAACAGAGAGACACGGGGCAGGAGCGGGGGGTGGGGGGCAACAGGAGACAGACACGGGGCATGAGCGGGGGGTGGGGGGCAACAGGAGACAGACACGGGGCATGAGCGGGCGGTGGGGGGCAACAGGAGAGAGACACGTGGCATGAGCAGGTGGTGGGGGGTAGGGGGAAAGACACACGGGGCAAGAGCGGGGGTGGGCGGGAGGGGGAAAGACACACTGGGCAAGAGCGGGGGTGGGCGGGAGGGGGAAAGACACACGGGGCAAGAGCGGGGGTGGGCGGGAGGGGGAAAGACACACGGGGCAAGAGCGGTGGTGGGCGGGAGGGGGAAAGACACACGGGGCAAGAGCGGGGGTGGGGGGCGAGGGAGAAAGACACACGGGGCAAGAGCGGGGGTGGGTGGGAGGGGGAAAGACAGACGGGGCAAGAGCAGGGGTGGGTGGGGGGAAAGACACACGGGGCAAGAGCGCGGGTGGGCGGGAGGGGGGAAAGACACATGGGGCAAGAGCGGGGGTGGGCGGGAGGGGGGAAAGACACACGGGGCAAGAGCGGGGGTGGGTGGGAGGGGAAAGACACACGGGGCAAGAGCGGGGGTGGGCGGGAGGGGGAAGACACACGGGGCAAGAGCGGGCGTGGGTGGGAGGGGGAAGACACACGGGGCAAGAGAGGGGGTGGTGGGCGGGAGGGGGAAAGACACACGGGGCAAGAGCGGTGGTGGGCGGGAGGGGGAAAGACACACGGGGCAAGAGCGGGGGTGGGGGGCGAGGGAGAAACACACGGGGCAAGAGCGGGGGTGGGTGGGAGGGGGAAAGACAGACGGGGCAAGAGCAGGGGTGGGTGGGGGGAAAGACACACGGGGCAAGAGCGCGGGTGGGCGGGAGGGGGGAAAGACACATGGGGCAAGAGCGGGGGTGGGCGGGAGGGGGGAAAGACACACGGGGCAAGAGCGGGGGTGGGTGGGAGGGGAAAGACACACGGGGCAAGAGCGGGGGTGGGCGGGAGGGGGAAGACACACGGGGCAAGAGCGGGCGTGGGTGGGAGGGGGAAGACACACGGGGCAAGAGCGGGGGTGGGCGGGAGGGGGAAAGACACACGGGGCAAGAGCGGGGGTCGGCGGGAGGGGGAAAGACACACGGGGCAAGAGCGGGGGTGGGCGGGAGGGGGAAAGACACACGGGGCAAGAGCGGGGGTGGGCGGGAGGGGGAAAGACACACGGGGCAAGAGCGGGGATGGGGAGACAGACACACGGGGCAAGAGCGGGGGTGGGGTGGAGGGAGACAGACACACGGGGCAAGAGCGGGGGTGGGGGGGAGGGAGACAGACACACGAGGCAAGAGCAGGGGTGGGCGGGAGGGGGAGAGACACACGGGGCATAAGCGGGGGGTGGGCGGGAGGGGGAGAGACACACGGGGCATGAACGGGGGGTGAGCGGGAGGGGGAGAGACACACGGGGCATGAGCGGGGGGTGGCCGGGAGGGGGAGAGACACACGGGGCATGAGCAGGGGGTGGGCGGGAGGGGGAGAGACACATGGGGCATGAGCGGGGGGTGGGCGGGAGGGGGAGAGACATACGGACATGAGCAGGGGTGGGCGGCGGGTGGGGAGAGACATACGGACATGAGCCGGCGGCGGGTGGGGAGAGACAACACGGACATGAGCGGGCGGCGGGTGGGGAGAGACAACACGGACATGAGTGGGCGGCGGGTGGGGAGAGACAACACGGACATGAGCGGGCGGCGGGTGGGGAGAGACACACAGGGCATGAGCGGGGGGTGGGCATAAGGGAGAAAGACACACGGGGCAAGAGGTGGGAGGAACAGGAGACAGACACGGGCATGAGCGGGGTGGGGGACTTACTGTGCAGGCGGGATACAAAGCCTCTCATGCGAGGAACAAAGATGGCGGGCGTCTCTGAAGCCAGACGCACTGCACGCTTCCACGCATCCAATGAGAGAGCACGTCAGATGTCCGCGGACCTCACGCAAGCTGCTGGCCCAATCACCGTCCTGTCCGCGGAGCGAACAGGGAAGTGTGTCCGCGAAGCGAACACAGATATCACTAATTTTTTTCACTTACATTTTTGTCATTTTTTTAAAAACTACTCGACGGATTTACACCAAATAAAGCAAAGCACGCTTTCGGAACCAAGCCACCGCTCCTGCCGCTAATTTGGTGTAAATCCGTCCAGCGGTTTGGGCTGTAGGCGTGAGCAAAGTTTTTTCCCATTATGTCTATGGGAAAAAAAAAGTTTTGGGACCCCCCTATAACTTTGCCCCCCCTGGACGAATCCTCACCAAACTTTGCAAAAAAATTCAGAGTGATCCAACTACTTTATTTGCAAAGTTTGGTGAGGATCCGTCCAAGGAGAGCGAAGTTATAAGCCGCCCAAAAAGTGCTCTTCCTATGGAAACAGCAACTTAACCATAACTACATGGCCACTACCGTGGCCATGTAATATACATAGATCAATGAAAAAACTTTGTTAAAGGGACGTTATGGTTAAGTTGCGCTACTAAAAACCTATGAAATTCAGGGAAAAAACTTTGTTAAAGGGACGTTATGGTAAAGTTGCGCTACTAAAAACCTATGAAATTCAGTGAAAAAACTTTGTCAAAGGAACGTTATGGTTCCAAGTAAAACCGAAAAACCCTTGAAATTCGCCAGTTATGGTAAGCTAAGCAACCATAACTCGCGCCACCACCGTGCACTGCTAAGACTAACACCCAGGACATCAAAGATGACATCACAAATGTCATTGATGACATCACTGATGACATCACATGTGTATGTACTTTTCATGAAATATGTGTACAAGGGATTCTTATTATAATGTAGGCGTGAGCAAAGTTTTTTCCCATTATGTCTATGGGAAAAAAAAAGTTTTGGGACCCCCCCTATAACTTTGCTCCCCCTTGACGAATCCTCACCAAACTTTGCAAAGAAATTCAGAGTGACCCGACTACTTTTTGTGCAAAGTTTGGTGAGGATCCGTCTAAGGAGAGCGAAGTTATAAGCCACCCAAAAAGTGCTCTTCCTATGGAAACAGCAACTTAACCATAACTACATGGCCACTACCGTGGCCATGTAATGCCTGAATCTTATTGTATATAAAGAAGCTGTGTTATCACCTAACGTAGTGTGTGGGCATTTGTTTGTGGTGGCTTTGGGGATTCACTGTACTTAAGAACCAGCCTGCATCAGCTCCTGAAATATATTCTCTGAAAAGAAAACGGTTTCTGCTGTTTCCAACAACATGGGTTCATTATACATGATATTGCACTGCTATCTTTACGATCCCTACTGTTAACCATAATTAAAAGTGAATAGCCACCCACTGTCTTCTTTAATTACTGATGTTTTCTCCTAAACAGCAGACCAGTTTTTGCCTTTTGACAGCAACTCAAAAGAGTAAAGATCAAAGTCAATAAGAAAATTCGAAAATAAGAAATGTCTACTCTATTACAGTGTGCATTAAACCTTTGAGTTCCCACACAACCTATACATAGACCTTACACATACTTACCTCCTCCCCAAATAAAGGGTAACCACAGGCAAACGTTTTCTTTCTGTTCCATAACTGTGGACCACCAAAGTTGCAGGCACTCAAAAGGGTCAATTTCGTTTAGCCCTTAATAATAATGAGCATTAGCACTGTTAACAGACTTAACTGACTATTCTGTCCATTCTATTACATATTATTAGAAAATAATCCTCATATGAGCTTTAACATGCTCTGCATAAAGATTATTTTACTAAATCCTCAGGTATAGGTGACATGCTGCAACCACACATTTCGAAAAATGTATGCATTTATTTATTCAATCAATAAGGCACTTACACCTAAACACTTTACAAAAATTACAAAAAAAGTGGGAGTAATACAAACATGAGTAGTCTGAAGGAAATCAGCATGCTGTTACATTCATAATTGTTAGACGACATGAAAACATACGTTTTTAGACGAGATCGACATAAGCAAGAGTGAAGATGCACAGAGGGGGATTGGAAGTGAATTCCAGAGTTCAGGAGCAAGAAGGAAAAAGGAATGTGAAGTGGACTAGAAAAATGGAGTGCAACGGTTCGCTTTTTTAGGAAAAGGAGATGTTGAATGCAGAGGCAGCAGAGAACAGTAAACCGAGATGAGAGAGGAAAGATAAAGCAGGAGCAAAACCATGAATATATTTATTGTGTATACAAAGGCAGTACACTTTAGTTTGTCTGCTGTCTAAATGTTGCGCGCTGATGCATGTGGGCTTCGGCACATTACAAATAAACAAATAAATAAATAAAGCTGAAAATGGGCTGAAAAGTTATGCCCACCAAACGAGGCTAAGAAAAACAAAAAAAGAGATTAGGACTGCAGACAAAATAGAATATGAATGTATTGGGGAGAATTTTCAGTTTAGTGCTAAATTCCTCCCACCTTAGAGACCCCTAGCTCTTTTGCTGAACTTTGAGACTTTATACTTTTAATTCTATGTGTTTTCTGTGTTTCTTTTGGTTATGAAGTCTGAAAAACTCCATAGGCATCATCATTGCATTGTGACACACAGCACCTTCATTACAGTGACACAGGGAAGTCTTTCAAATTTCCCAAAAGGTTTAAATACCTTCTCTCGGAAAAACTACTGTTTCCAAGAGCAGTGTAATGAAACTGACTTTACTTACATTTGTAACTGTCTAGACCCAGCACACACTATCTTACAATAGGGTGCTCATGGGGTTACTTAGTATCCCCTTTTGTCTAGTTTCTCGTGTAACAGTTTTATGTTGCCCTTTCTACAATTAATGGCTGATAGCAGTGGTTTACTTTTAACTATCATTGGAAGTTTTTACCGCAGACTGCGTTTGCAGCTGCAGTAAAGCACCCATGTATGTCCATTCTGTCAAAATGGCACCGGTCTTCTTTTTTCTCCATTTCTTGTTGGAAAGGCCCTTCTTGAGATTTACTCTGCACGCCAAACCAGGTTTCGTCACTTTGTTCATTTTGTCTTTGGCGGGATTCATGTGTGAAGCCCGCCTCTGGCTGCAGTATGTATGGCAGGGGCAGGAAGAGAGGGTGGTGCCCCAAACTCCCTGTGCTTAATCCCCTTGGTTACAGGAATGCAACAAAAGGTGATCGGCCGGCTGGCTGTCTGCAAGGACATCCCCCCTGCTGTGTGATTGACAGCTAGGCTGGAATTAATGGGAGAAACCTGCATAAAAGGTGAGGCTTTTGGGGCGTGGCCTGGAGCACCATCGATGTGGCTGCTCCTCCAATGGCCTCTGTGTGAAACCCGATTTGTGATGGAAATACTACAGTTCCTCTGTTCATATCTGCCATAAAATTGCACGTTTAAGTATTGGAATGCCTGGTGCACATCTGACAGAAGGCTGGACCCTTAACACTCTGTACTTCGCATGTTTGAAGTGTTTTTTAGGACCGCCTGCTCGTATGTCTTGCAAGATGGAGGGCGGCATCTTACACCAGAGAAAAGAGGACGCTGCGACCCTCAGTCCAGCTGACCTGCACTGAGAAAGCCAGAGGATCAGGAGAACCGGAGGGGCTGTGGACTAGATCTAGCAACGTATGCTTGATTTCAACAGTATCCCGCTACAGCAGTGAGGTGCTCATGTCACGCCTGGCTTCCCGCAGTGGAAAGATCTCAGTGTCATCCTACGTCAGATGAGAAATTTCACCCTGTGGTGCTGAGACGGACCACACAGCTGAGGCCAAGCCTGCGCTCCATGGTGGCATCCGGGCTCCGCGAACAGCCACAGCGACAACCTGCCGGGACCTGCCTGTCTCTCTCCACCACCGATCCTCTGCGGATTCTCTGCAGCAACGTAACGAAAACACCAGCAGCATAAACACAAAATGGAAGACCCCGGCCTCACGCATCAGGTGTGGGGGATGGACCCTGGCCCCCAGCCGGCCGTGCTGGATGTCTGAATCCTGTGGCTCTTGACACTGACTGAGCCTACTGCCCTAATTTGACACCCGACCCTAAGGTGGGCTGTTTCCCCCCCTCCACCATTCCTCGGCTCAGCTTGGATCTTGGTGTGCGGCTGTACTGCCCCCGCGCACCCACACACTAACATAGATGCAGGAGGAGGAAGACCTGCAATGAGAAACACCGCACTGAGGGGCGGCCCTGCCATTTGGCCTGGACCCTCTGAGGGGCGGTCCTGCCATTTGGCCTGGACCCTCCACCTCTTCTCCACTATGATAACCTTGCGCCCCCCACATCGGCTGGTTAGGGGAAGGGATCCCTGATGCTAAGTGTTACACCAAAAAGCTGCTTATCCCTCCATCAATAAGATTTCAGCAGGGCTCACCGCTTCTCCTCCACCTCAGAATGTTGGCACCTTGATTGATCTGCTGTAATGAGCAAGTGAAGCACAACCACCCAAGCCTGCTTCCGGACACCACAGGAGATGGGTCCCCTCCTCAACAGGGGATCCCCCAGCCATGAATTGAGGCCTGCATTAACCAATCCCCCAGGTAACAGAGCAACCAGTATTAGCATCAACCTTAAGTCTTGGGGAAGGGAAACCCCTCTACCCCCTGGAATGCCAGGGCTCTGATCGAGCAGCCAGGCCCCTTGGCACTCTTTTCACCTCTCCTCCCTGATGCCTGGGGGCCATATGAAGTCCCCTTGGGATCAAATGACTCAGCCTAACCACGATAAACCCAAGCTCAAGACCTTTACCATCTCTGGTGGTGCTCAACCTATGCATCGGAGAATCTGTTCCACGAGGCTCTGGAGGAGAGACCTGCCCCCCCCTCCTTGAAGAAGCAGGAGCTTGGGCTGCTTTTAGCTGCCTCACCTGGCGAGCCATTCCTGGAATCCCATCAAGATCCCGCAAAAATGTCCAAACACCTTAAAGCTTCTATAGTGCAGACATTTCCACAATGCTACTTCCGGCTGACAAGGGGAAGAAATCTGAAGCACTGAAGTCCCCCCGACAAACATCCTCTGAAGGTATGACTCAGCTGGCAACCAAAGGGGACATTCAAGCTTTCATGCTGTACATGAAAGCAGAATTTAGATAATGTATGACGGAGCTCACTACTAAACTGGAGCAAACGGAGCAGAGGGTTGTGGAGGTGGAGCGGAGACGGAGGGAAGTGGAGGACCTGGCCCAAGAACACTCAGCGACGCTCCTAGAGTTGCAACATGCTATTCAGACCCTATCTAACAAGAACGAGATCCCAGAGTATAAACAGGAGGACCTGGATAACAGAGCCCGATGGAACAACCTCTGCATTTGGGGGGTGCCGACCTCGATCTTGGACCAGAACCTGGCGGAATACGTAACAGAACTTTTCCAATCTTTGCTACTACACCTGGACAAATGTCAATTGTCGCTCGACTGCACCCACAGGCTACGGCTTCGGCGAGGTGTGGACACGGACCTCCCACCGGATGTTATCACCCGGGTCCCCTTCTATACCACCAAAGAAGCTATCATGGCAATTGGGTGCTCTCGAGATGTACTGAACTTCCAGGGCTCCCCTCTCCAGATCTTTCAAGACCTGGCCATGGCGATGATCCAAAAGCAGAGGGCCCTAAGGCCCCTGACGTTGTTCCTGTGGGATCAACACGTTAGATATCGCTGGCTGTATCCAACGCCCCTCCAATCTCTTACAAAGGAGTATCTCGAACTATCGGATGACTGGAAGATGCAGAGTCAATCCTACGTCCCAACCCACCTGAGGGGACCTCCGTTGGTTGGCCCAAAAGGTCTCCCCTGAAACCAAACTGCATAACCTGGACAAAGGCGCAGAAAGGTTGGAGTGGGAGATGATCCCTACCTGAAACTCAACAGCCTATATGGCGATGGGCCCTCGCAGCCTTGACCACTAATTCACCCCTACATTTCTGATTTGGAATACCGAACCACCAGATCCTAAAATCACTAAGGAACACAGAAGTAACAGGCTTTAATAGCGGGCCTCACACAGCTTGGACCCAACTCCAAGGTTGATGCCACCTGAATGCGCCTGGAATGGTCTACAAACCAAGTCCTTTCTGTTAATTCAGGAGATTGTTGATAAAGAAGAATCAACCTACTATAGGTTCCCTGTTAAAGCTTCATTTGGAAGCTCAAGTTAAAACCCTGGCAGCCCTATGGAAATAGATCAAGAGAGAATACGGATGACGACTGAATTACACCAGGCCCCATGCCCCTACCAACAGACTGTAAACGCTCATGAAGAGCCCTCTCCACATCGGAAGTTGAAGGTCATCTCATGGAACATAAACGGCCTAAACTCCCCTTTCAAGCAGAAAGCGGTGCTGAAATGGCTCAAAGATATGGAACGTTTAATAGTCTTTCTGCACGAAACTCATTTGCTGCTGACAGACTTTGCGCGCCTTCGAAGTACAAATTTCCCACTCCAGTACTATGTGATTGATGGGACCAAAAGGGGGGGCACAGCCATCCTATTTTCCAGGGAGTTCTAGTTCCAAGCACTGGACACAGAGGGGAGATTCACAGCGGTTAAGGAACTCATTTATGGACAGCTTTATTCCTTCGTCTCGGTCTATGCCCCCAACGAGAGCCAGGAAGCATTCTACAAATCTCTGGGCACCTCCATTCTACCCTTTGTTGAGGAGCAAATAATTATAGCGGGAGACTTCAATGGGGTCCCGGATCCCCTAGAGGACAAATCGCACCGTCCAGCCCCCTGAGACTTCAAACTTGCTGTGACACTCCTGCAGCTATTACGGACACTGGGGGTGGTGGACTCATGGAGGGTCCTCTACCCAGGTGAGAAAGACTTCTCCTTCTTTTTAGATGTGCATAGAACATTCTCCCGTATAGACATTTTGCTGACCTTCCCGCAAATGTTCTACTTTGTAGACGATGTAGCCATAGGAGCAAAACTGCTCTTGGATCATGCTCCAGTTATTTTGACATTTCAAGCCCATGACCCTTACCCACCTCTGCAGCACGGCTGGATGCTATATGATCCCATCCTGAATGAGATGCCACTGAGGGATGTTATCGCTAACGAGATCCGGAACTTCTTCAAGGAAAATCCTGCAGAGTACACAGCCCCTTCCAAAACATGGGACGCTATGAAGGCGGTGGTGAGAGGAGAACTGATTGCACAAGGGGCGGCATATAGATATCGCAAACGACTGGCACGCGCAGAACTAGAAAATTATGTACTAAAGGCTGATACCCAGCATAGGGAGAAGGGGTGGTCCCACAAGACCCGAAACGCAGTACTGTCTGCCCGGAAGAAGCTGGAGGCCCATTACGCCAAGGAAACGGCACACCTGCTGGCCAAGTCCAAGCAATGCTATTACGCTAAGAACAATAATGCAAATACATTTCTAGTACAGAAACAGACGGCAACGAAAAGGAATAACACTATAGTGGGCCTTCACGACCCCGAAGGCAGGACTAAATATGGGGAGCGTGATAAACTCCAACTGGCGATGACCCATCTTGCGGAAACAATGTCTGCTATGCCCCGAGAGGAATCAGAGAAACACATTATTTGCATGAAGCCACCCTCCCACAACTCAGCGAGACCGACAGAGAAAGGCTAGATGCTCCGATTTCAGGTGTGGAGGTTGAGTCTGCCATCAAATCTTTAAGGCCTAGAGCCCCAAGCCCCAATGGGTTCACAACAAGGTTCTGTCCTCAATTGGTGAGCCCACTAATGTCCCTCTTTAATTCATTTGGCACCTCTGGCTCTATCATGCCACCTATGCAAGAATCTATAACCACGCTTATACCTAAACCCGGCAAAGACACTAGGGACAATAGTTCATATGGGCCGATTTCCCTACTCAACATCAATGCCAACATATATTTGAAAGTCCTGGCTAATCTTTTAGCCTCTGTCCTACCCGCTTTGATCGACCCGGACCAGACAGGGTTTATGATGCATCGGTAAACCAGAGACAACATCCGTAGAGCACTAAACTTAATAGACATTGCATCCCAAAACTCCCATAAATTGGCCCTTTTTGCACTGGACACCACCAAGGCCTTCGACAAAGTAGATTGGGCCTTCCTACGACTGACTCTAGAAGCCTTTCACCCGGGCTCATACTTCTGTATATTGATTCTGGCTAACTATCCGTCCCCAAAGACCCTTCTCTGGGTTAATCACTGCCTTGCAGACCTAATCTCGTTGACTTGTGGTACTAGACAAGGATGCCCACTGTGCCCCCTATTGTTTGCCCTAGTAAAGGAGCCTCTCACCCAGCAGATTCGAATGGACCCGAATATTAAAGACCTTCCCATCGCACAGCCCAACACAATATCTTGGTCTATGCTGATGACGTCCTGCTGTCCATAACTGATGTCTGCCCTTCCCTCACTTCAGCCCTCCAGGAACTCCACATGTTTGGGAGGGTCTCAACATTTCTCGTTAACTATGGGAAATCGATGGCCCTGTGAGTGGGCCTGGACCCATAGGAACAGGAGTCTCTTAGGCCCCTATGCCCGATCCACTGGCATGAGAAATCTATTCCATACCTGGGGGTCGAGATCCCAGCCCATCCTAGAGATATATATTCATGAATTTCCCCCCACTCTTTAAGGAATTGGAGAGGGACCTAGAATGTTGGACCTCGCAAGAGATCTCCCTCAATGGCCGGATCACCACCTGCAAGATGAATCTCCTCCCTCATTTCCTCTACGCTTGTTCATCCCTATCAACGCTGATCCCACTCCCCCCCCCTTAAGCGGATGCAGAGGAAGATGTTGGGGTTCATATCGAGGGGGCGGAAGACAAGAATCTCCCAGAAAGCTATGATGCACAGCCCCCCAATGTAGGTCTAGGGGTCCCTGACATACGTAAATACTGTGCAGCTGCTCAACAAGCATATACACAGGACTGGATTGGAACTACTGAGCCCCCAAAATGGGTAGAACTAGAGCAGTCACGCCTTGAATTGCCCCTCCGGTCCCTCCCACACATTCAACTCCTGGTGTGGAAGACTTGGGCGGGGATCCTGGCCGCCACCAAACATACTCTTAACATGTGGGACTGGTCACTAAAATACAAAGGCGTCCCCCGTAGAATCAGCCCCCTACCCCCAATCTTACATAATCCTGCCTTTTCTCCTTGGTTCTACCCGAGACGCATTGTGAACTGGGTCGTGGGAGAGCTTGAATGCCTGGGCCAAATATATGAAAATGGCCTGCCACAATCCTTTGAACAATGTAAACTGACCTTTCAACTAACCGAGGCGGACAGATTTTCCTACTCCCAACTCTGACACTGGTACCCTAGCCCACAAACCCGAAAGGCAGCCACTCGGGCCCCCATGCCACTGGAACTTACCTTGATAGCGCTCCCACATAGATGGAAAATCTCTACTCTTTACAAACTGCTGCAACATGATATCCTCGCCGCCAGACTCCCTTACATGGCACAATGGGAGGCTGACCGGTGACACCCTCTTGAAGACCAAACCTGGGTCAACATATGGTCCAGGACCGATTCCTCATCCTTTTGCATTACCAATCAGGAATATGCTCATAAACTCCTCTTGTGATGGTACTACCCCCTCCACCCGCCTGCATAGATTCAACCAATCCCTTGATACTCAGTGCTGGCGCAAATGTGGTCAGCTTGGCACATATTTCCATATGTGGTGGGCCTGCCCTACAGTAGAAACCTTCTGGAAACAATGCCTCGCCGCAATAGAAGACATCACTCATGTGAATATTCCCAGAGAACCCGAGTACATCCTGTTGGGCGCGCCAGTCCTCGAGAGCTGCCCAAGATCAGGCAGGAAAGTCAAACTCCTCACCCAACTCCTATTGGCAGGAAGAATCACAATTGCCCGCACTTGGAAAACTGCCAAGTGCCCCTCCCTGATTTTGTGGTGACTCAAACTTTGGGATATCCTAATAGCAGAAAAAGTGATAGCAGCTAAAGCAGGCCTCCTACACTGGTTTTCAGTCATCTGGGCCCCGCTTTTGGAATATGATAGGAACTTCCCAGCATTGACTTACAAACCTCACCCAGCCAAATTGGCTCTGCTGGCAGACTCAGATCTATCCATGGATGCACCGGCTCCACTGAGTCAGGGAGGTGCCTCACCTGAAAACAGAGGGGAGAGGGGGATTTGGGGCAACCAGTCCATTACTACTTAAGCCTCATCACCGATGATCCTCAGCTGTACTGTATGTCATGTCTGTTTGTATTTCTCCTGTTGTGCTGGCGGTTTAAAATAAAAGGCAAGACTTTTTGGCTTGGAAGGCAGAGACGACCACTCGACGAAGGAATCTGTAAGAGGATTCAATTCAGCACTACAGCTAAGTCAACGCCTAGTCTATAATACTGAATGAAAACCCTTATTGATATATCTTTAGGTCCAGTTCATGCGTTCTGGATGACTACCCCTATATAACACCCCTCTCTTGGAATCCCCCTGATCCCACTGAGCCAAGAAGTAGTTCTGTTTTGCAAGTTAAAAGGTTTATTTGATAATTTAAACAAGAGATGTATACATCACACCTTATAATAAATTAATAATTGAATAGCACACTTAATCTGATATGATAAAGATTAACAACGGAGAATCTGGCACTAACACGCTTCTCTATAATCAATAAGGAGTTGACATGAAATGGATAAGGTAGCACACAGGTGAATAGGAACAAAAGAAGAAGGTGGTACAAAATGCTTTATAGAGTTCAAATGGATGCAAGGTTGAATGAATGAAATGTAGTATAGAAAACAACTTGATATGATTTCAGAAAAACAATGTAATCACTTTTCTCTGGCAATCCCCTCCCCCCCTTGATGCAAGGCAAGGAAATGGAAGGAAACACACAGTTCTCAGAAATGCAATCAAATGTGATTCAGTTCACCCCAGCAAGCTTAGACAACAGAAGTTTAAAAACACAGGCCCAAATTGCTTTGATATGTGCTGGCAATGAATTAAAAAATATGCTAAATTGCTTTTAATTCCCCTTTCAGAGGTTCAGGGTGAGTGGTATCTAATTAATATTAGTCCAGGCTCACACTAGCAATGAGGCAGGGATAGTTAGCAGGTTAAACGAATTTCTGGCAAATGGAAGGCAAGCAGCAGCAGTTTTTACATGTGAAGAAATTTGCAAATCGCGGTAAAATTCGCGAATGCGTGTTCCGCGATTGCGGTAAAACTATAAGGGGTAGGAATGCGGTTCTAGGTTCGTAGGAAAGCCACGATTCTAACCTCTCAGATGAAAGTTATTGCAAGTCGGTTGCGGAGATATGAGCGATTTTGTGAAGGTTGTTTTTCAGATTTGAAATTTTAAAGTTCAAAAAGACAAGTGCAGATTTACAAATGACAGGTGACAGTTAGGAGGCAGTTCTACTTAGATTAAATAGGTTGAATTATATTATTTTAACTAGGAGATTGGATCTGCACAGTTTTCTAGGTACTCACACTATATTCTTGAGTGAAATGGGCCACGCCACGGATCTGGTCAGATTTTAGACTCGCCTCTGGTCTCTGCACTTCACAGTGATCTGGGTCAGCTCTCTCTGGTTCTGCTAACAGGTCAGCTCTACTCTGCTTCTGGTCTGGCCTGATGGATTTGAAGTCTCTATGTTGCTCTCTGAAGGTTTGATGGAGGTAAGTATGGATTTTTCCGGCAGAGCGCGTTGCAGCAAATGGAATTGAAGGTCCCTATCTGTCCTGTCTGTCTGCTTTTATGTGTTTAGAATGTGGGTGTGTTCTAGCATCACTGACCCTACCTCTCTCTCAGCTTCTAATTGGTCAAACTTCCATTTATCATTTGATTGGGGAATGAACTGTGAGTCAGAGGGATGTCATTTTATGGCTTGCAGATAGGACACTCCTCTGTCAGATTGCACACATTCTATATTTGATAATAAAAGACATATTTCACAGTTACACAGTTGCTTGAAATTACATATACATGGTGTGGCTGAATTTAGCCATGTCTCTGTCCAAATCTGTTGTTTCTAAGAGCTTGCATTCAGAAATGGCAACTTCTAGCACTTTTTCATGTGCTAAACAACATTGGATCTTCATTAAATTTTATACAACTGTTCCTCACATATCTACCCACATACCAATGCATTTTCGTTTGTCTAGCTGAAACAGGGAGTCTGTAATATTAATAAACAATGGGGTTTTGCCCCAGAACATCACACAAATTGGAGTTTGGGCTTGAATTAAAGGTACATTTTTTAAATTAAAGCTCTCAAAGTTATACATTTCTGTCATTTGATTACAAAGAGTTATCAGTGTTTTTGTAAAATATATATTTTACTTTCAATTCAGTCCTCAGAGTGTTGAAGTCCGCCTCCAAGACTTGGGTGGGTCAGTCACAGATCTCTGCTGGCTGGCAGATCTTTGTTGACAACAAACATCCAGAATTAACATATTCCTTTCAGAGGAAAGGGTCCTTTGTGTGGTGTCTGGCAAGCTCACATCAGGAGGCCAGGGGGCCACTTTGCATTTAATTAACAGAACCCTGTTATTTCCTGGCTTCTTGTGTTGAGTTCTGAAGTGTCAAGAGTTCTCAGGACATGCAACCCCTTTGAACCTTTGATGAAATAAGACCCCTTTCTTTGCACTCATGCAGTTTGCAAGCCAGCTCTCCTGTCAGAGTTTAGACCGCTAGCGCCACCATCAGGATTTTGTGGTTACTGCATCCATCCTTGGGATTTTTTTTTTTTTAGATTGATTCCTTTCAGCAAGTGATATTATATGGAGTAGATTGTCCATGTTCAGGACATGGCATTGGTGTGTTTCTGCAGTAAAGTAATTCTGTGCCCATGATTTTGTCATATTTGACATTCAAGAAAAATGAATTCCCAACAGTATGGGTTTGCTTTTGGCAATCAGCATTGCATCTCTGAACTCACAATATAGGCAAAATGGGATTTTCCTGTGCATTTTCTGGGGAGCTCTGGCCATTATGATGTTTTCAATGCCAGTACTGCACAGTTTTGAGGTAGGGCCCGGATGCATGGGTAAATACATCCCACAAGCCCCCCTTCTTGCGGTGGCCATCTGATCCTTCACTAATGGGACCCGCAAGATCTGGGATGTAGTTCTCCTCTTCTTCCGATAAATGGCACAGTTCAGCATCTTTTCCTCATTCCGGTCGGATCGATCGGTTCTCCTCGCCGGTCCAGATGGGAGTATTGGGTGGTCCACTGGGCCCATTGGATCTTCGTTCCCGGTCTCCGGATCGTCCTTCTTGGTCATTCTTCATGGTTTCATCTCTCCTAGGATGATAAAGCAAAAGCGGCAATATCTACTCATAGACGATTTTTTTTTTTTTCCCACCACTGTTGAGATAGTGGGGCAGCATATGCATTTTATCATAACGAAACATTACATTCTTATTTTAATAAAACAGTATGACTAAGAGACAGTTTCATACAAATCACAGTATGTAGAGACTAGATGTGGTATGTTTTATGATTGGAACAGAATTAGTCTGAGACAGTACCCGCTAGGATTCCAGAGGATTCCTCCAGTTGTTGCAGAGTGTGCCTGGGATGGCAACATTTCAACTGGTTTATGTGGACCCACTTGTCTTCCCCTGCTGCCAAAGGGCCTTTGGGGATGTGGATTTTGTAGGCCACAGGGGAGATCTTATCGACGATCTCAAAGGGTCCCTTCCATGTAGGCAAAAATTTGCGCTGCTTGGCCTGGTTCCTTTGGAAGTTGTATAGATAGACCCGGTCCCCCACCTGATATTCCTTCCTGGAAGTTTTCAGGTCATAATGGGTCTTCATGCTATCAGCCGATCTTTCTAGATTCCGCTGAGCATAAGCAAAAGCATGTTGGAGGTGTTTCCTTAAATTCTCTACATACTCATGAGTAGTGGAGGCATTTATCAGTGTCTGCTCTTGGGTCCTGTAGAGCAAATGCTGAGGAAGCACCATCTTGCGTCCAGTCATCAACTCAAATGGTGACATTTTGGTTGCAGATGAAGGGGTAGATCTGATAGCCATTAGGACCAGAGGTAATCGGATATCCCAACTTGGCCCAGAATCTGCCACAAACTTCTTTAATATGCTCACAATTGTCCGGTTATATCTCTCTACTGCCCCAGAAGAAGCTGGTCTATAAGCAATATGCAGCTTTCTCTTGACCCCCAGTATCTCCCACATCTTTGTCATTACTTCACTGGTGAAGTGGCTGCCTCTGTCTGACTCAATCCTTTGAGGTAGACCAAAACGGGAAAAGATGTGGTTAATCATCAAGGCAGCTGCAGTTTCTGCCTTGCAATTTGGGGCTGGGAGACATTCCACCCACTTGGTAAACAAGCATGTGACGGTCAACATGTACTTATTCCCCCTAGCCGAGCGAACCACGGGGCCTACAAAGTCGATTTGTAAATCTGACCATGGCAGTGTCATTCCCCTCTTTTGTAAAGGCGCCCGGTGTGTGAGGGATGTCGGCTGAAATTGTGCACACACAAGACAACCCTTCAAATATTGGTTGAGGTCCTGGCCCATGTGTGGCCAGTATGCAACCTCTCTTAAGATTTCCAGTGTTGTGTGAAACCCCCTATGACCGGCGGTGGCCGCATCATGGGCGTGACTTAACATCAGGCTTCGGAATGAGGTAGGAACCACCCACTGATCGTGGCCAGCTTTGGATTTCCTTACCAACAAACCGTCTTGGATTCGGAACATTTTTGGACATTTCATCAACACTCTTAGGTCCTCTTTCCCAATGTAATCGGTATCCGTCAGGGGAAAGTTCTCAGGGTCCTCAAGGTGCTGGTAAAATTTACCAATTATTGGATCCCCCTTCTGAGCGGTAATCAAATCAGCATCAGCGGTCTCCTTACTCCATTGTGCAATTGAAAGGTCGTTGTGAGCATTTGTCTGGGACCTAGTGATGGCAGTGACCTGGATTTCCCCCAACAGGGACTCAATCTCAATTAGATCCCCTTGGATGGCTCCGGTTTTGGTCAGCTGATCAGCTAAGTCATTTCCAGTTTTGTCTGGTCCCTCTACTTTGGAATGACCCTTAATCTTCTTCCAATAGATGGTCATCCCATTCGATGTGACCAGATCATCAATGTTTTGGATCAACTTCCCATGTTTCAAGGGTTTGTTGTTAGCACATAACATGCCTCTGGTTTTCCAATTAACCAGGTGCTCCACGAACCCGTTCCGTACATAATCCGAATCTGTGATTATGACCAGTTCGTGGAGTTGATGCTGGACAGCGGTGAGGATGGCCTGATGCACAGCCATCAATTCTGCCACCTGACTACTTCGGGGACCAATTTTGTATCCAGCGGAGGGTTCTGGGAACTCATTCACCCATGCATTCCCTACGCCGGCCACCAGTTCTTTCTCCCTGTTGTTGTCAACATGGTAAGAGCATCCATCCACATAGACAGTGGGCATTCCCTCACACTTGTCCTCTTCAAAGACTTTGTGTGGGGAATTAAGGTATGCCTCCGTGTTGTCCTTGATTTTTAGACTTTCGTCCTCGAGACAGTTTTCTCTGGCACAATCATGCAAGTCAGCCAGACCTTGCGCGAGTGGACACTTCTTGTTTTGGCCATATCTGACCTCCACAGGAAAGCCTTGCATTGACAGAATCCAGGAAGTAATTCGGGAATTACTCACATTTCCGGCCCGGATTCTGTCACTTTGGAGATATTGCAGAGGCTGGTGTGGAGTCTCCACTATGATGTGTTCCCCCTGGATAAACGGGCGGTAATTCTTCAATGCCCACACCGTTGCCAGGAGTGCCTTCTCACAATCGTTGAATTTTTCCTCCACAGAGGATAAAGTTTTGCTCGCATAGGAGATTACTTTATTGACCTTGTCATGCTTTTGGTATAATACTGCCGTCAAGCACGTATTAGAGAACCCCGTCTCCAGGAAGAACTCCTTGTTTCTGACAGGGTAAGCTAGGCAAGGCGCTTGTGAGAGGCTTCTCTTGAGTTGTCTTACTGCCTCGGCTTGTTCTGGACCCCATTCCCACTTGACCCCCCCTTTCAGGAGATGAATCAGGGGTCTGGTGATCTCTGCGTAGCCCTCAATGAACTTTCTGCTGTAATTAGTCAGTCCAAGGAGGCTCCTTAGTTCCCGCAGAGTTGTGGGGTCTTTCAGTTTCTGAAGTGCTTCCACTTTCTTTTCCTGGGGACAGAGACCCTGAGGAGTAATCTCATGCCCCAAGAAATTAACACGGGTTCTACACCACTGTGCTTTTTGAAAGGAAAGTTTTGCTCCGGCGGCCCTCAACTGTGTCAGAACATAACGGATCTCCGCTATGTGTTCCTCCACAGATGAACTTTTGATGAGGACATCATCTACATAAGCCAGGTTACCCCTCGCACCCAGGTCGGGCATGGCCTTATGTAGGAAAATGTTGAATTCATTGCCGGAGTTGAGGTATCCGAAAGGAGTCCGGGTCCATGTGTACTGCTGGCCCCCAAAGGTAAAAGCCAGTTTGTATTGGTCCTCCCTGCTGACAGGCACGGTCCAGTATCCATTGGTCAGGTCTATTGCAGTGAATACCTGTGACCCCTGAATCTGGGCCAGCCCTTGGTCAATGTAGGGCAGAGGCCATCGGGAAGTATGGACCCGTTTGTTGAGCTCCCTAAGGTCGGCGCAGAGTCTCCACTGGCCGTTTGGCTTCAATATTCCCAGCACCGGATTATTGAAGGTGCTGTGGACGGGACGGATTATTCCCCGGGACTCAAGGTTCTTAATTATTTCAGTAAGGGACTCCATTGATGCGAGAGGCAAGCGATATTGCTTCACAAACACAGGAGTCATGTCAGGGTCCGTGGGGATTGTTGTTGTGTGGATGTCAGTGCGACCACAGTCATATGAGTCTACTGCAAAGAGATCTTGGAAATCCAAGAAAACTTGTTTCAACTTTTGCTTTTGTTCCAGAGTCACACAGGCATCAGCTAGGTTGACTCTCTCTTCCACCATCTGCCTGAAGCCTGGAAAGACTTCTGGTTTGGCTATCTCCGCGGCCTCCTCCAGCTGGGTGGAGAAGTCCCTGGTCAGAGTGCTGATTTGGACCGGAGGCTTCAGGTGGGAAAGGCAGCCCTCATGTACCTGGAAAATCACCTCATCCCTCCTGAAGTCACACGTCACATCTTCCTTACCATAGGGGCAGGAAGTGTACACCAGGAAGTTCCCCCCATGCCGGGTAAAAATCCTGTCTGGTGTTGTATTGTCATCACTGTCACTGTCAACACAGTCCTTGGGGATTGGTCCTAACAGTTCATTTACAAGATCAATGGAGAAATGTCGGTCATCAACCGCCATTCCAATAATGGTGCCTGCGGCTAGAGTAATACTCTTTAAGTCGCTGTTATCCACCTCTATTGGAATGGTGTCATGTTCTATGTTGACTAATGGAGTTGGGTTTACCCCCAACCCTTGCTGTTGGAGAGAAGCATTTAGATGTATGTAAGCATCAGGGTTTTTCAACTCTTGTCCCCTTTTAACTTTCACTTCCAGGGAGAATTGTCGGGTCCTTTCTGGGATGGTGACTTCCTCTTTAACCTGAATTTCAACTGCATAAGGTAGCAATTGAGCTGACCTAAATGCTTTTTCTGGATCATCAAAGCCCATGGGATTATCCGCTAATCGGGACCAAGCTTTGAAGTTTATTAGGTCCAAACTAATGGCAAAGCGATTGAGAATGTCACTGCCTAAGTAAAAGGCGGCAGGGACATCTCGCACGACCCAACAATTGTGGACTATGCTCTTGTTGCCAATGGAGATTTTGAGCATACACCTGCTTGGCAGGAGATGTTTGGAATTAGGTGCTTCCAGGTCCATTCCCCATTTGTCTATCAGTTTGAAGGTGGGAATGGCTGGATCTTTTGGGAGTTGGCGAAACATGGCTTCACTGATGAAGCTCTTACCGTTGTTCACACACACTCGAGCGAGAACAGAGTCCTTCCCATCATTTAACTGAACAGGGATGAACAACTGCTCTCCAATTTGCTGAATATCAGCCAGGCTCTGAGCTGATTTCACATCTTTCTGGACTATAGGAGTGGGAGTTTCTGATTGTGGATTAGTATAGAATCTCAGAGTGTTTCCTTCCAGCGTGGAGTACCACTTTAGACTGGAAGGAAGGTTGATTTTCAGAAATAGAGAGGACCCCCCATCACCAGTCTGTTGTCCTACTGCTATTACTGTCACGTCTGGAATTTGGCTATTCTGGAAGTGAAATTCTACTTGGCCAGATTTTTGTTCAACCATGTGGCTGGGGCCGTTTAAACTAACATGGTTGACACTCTGTTTTAATTTTATTGGTCGGATAGTCTGGGTCCAGAGGACCTCGTTTACACAATCTATTAGGGGTGACAACCTTCTCAGGAGGTCATTCCCTAGTAAACAAGGGGTGCCCTCTGGGGTCACAACTATGACCGGGTGTTTCAACTTGTGTCGCCCGATCTTAATGTCCAAGTCTGCAGTCCCCTCAACGGGAATTTCCTTCCCGTCAAAGTTCTGCAGTTGTCCAGGAAGAGAGGTGAGAGGAATTTGGTAATCCTCTCCCCTTCCTGCATTCAGTTCATCAAAGGCCCTTCTGGACAGAAGGGTAGCTTGAGATCCAGTGTCCACCAGTGCCGAGATTGTACCCTGCCCCTGTACTTGTACCGGGGCATAATATCTTCCCTCCTTCTCCTCAAGGGGGCACAGATAATGCACATTTTTGGACAACTGGTGGGCTAACTTTCTGGTTTTGGACATCGATAGCGAAGAGATTTGGGCAGAATTCTGTGGAGAGTCTTGGGAATCTGAAAGAAAAAGTTGGCAACTGGAGATCAGAGCCATTGTGGGTTCCCCTGGTTCCGGTTCTGGGCTGCCCCCCCCTTTTTGGAGGCAGTCCCCAGGATGGGTTTGAACCAGGGGATTTTCTTGCTGTTGGTTCTGGGATGAGATGGTGGGCGGCGGTAGCTCAGTCTCCACATCTCCCCAGTCTGGATTCGCATCCCTAGGGACCCATTTTTCTTTGGGGGGAGTTCCCCCCTCTCTGAAGGAGAAGATCCTTTTCCCAGGATCCTCTGAGGATCCCTCTCCCTCAAATTGGAAGATCTGTACCTCCTCCTCAAACTGAGTCTGTTTGGGTCTTTTGTTTCTCCTACCCCCCCTCTGCTCCTTAGGAGGCAGACTTTCAGGGGCAAGAGATTTTGTTTCCGGTTCCTGGGTTTCCAGGGGCTGTTTACAAGTGAGGAAGGAAGCTTCCTCCAAGGCTTTACACCCCCCTTCCCTTTGTGCCTCCTCCCTGGGAACCGGTGTGTTATCGGGGTGCTGCCCCCGTCATTGTTCTGGAGCACCAGGTCCAGAGTTGGGTGCGTTCTGCGCCGGCACGCCCATCTGAGGGTTCTGCTGAGCCCTCAGTATGTGACCCAGGTCCCGCGCCATGTTTTGAACCTGGCGCTCTAACTGGGAAACCCGCTCAGGCTGATACGGGGCCCTGTTTTCTCCCCTGGGCTGATCCCGGGAAGGGTAGCTGTCCCTCCTCTGGTAATACCCCGGGTTGGGAAGATTTGGGTACCCCTCCACCCTTGGCCTCCCCTCTCCCGGATTCAGTGGTCTGGGCTCAGGGAATTGGGGAAAGAAGGATGGATGGTTTTGGGGCTGAAAGTCGGGTGGATATCTGGGGAAAAAGTTCTGCCCAGGGTTTGGTAAATTTCTGCCCTCCTGTGGGAAGTTTGGAGGGAAGTTCCCTGGGTTAGGTGCTTGTCTGGATCCCCCCCCTTGGGCTGGAGGAGTCCACACATAACCCAGGATGGGTCGATTTCCCTTGTAACGGGGACTTACATAATCAGGAGAGCGAGGGACCCCATTTGTGGGGCTGCCTCCTTGGCTCCCTGTCTGTGACTGACCCGAGGACCTCCTGGGCCTAGCATTATTAGGTGCAGGCAGGTTTTTAGGCCCCCCCATCTCCAAATCCAAAACGGGGGTGACCTTTACCTCTGCCACCTTGGCAGCAGCAGGGGTGCTGTTGGCTTTGGGGTTTTTCTGGGCATTACTTTTGCTATCTATCGGTTTCTGCACCTCATAGATCCGGGTAGCCTGTTCAATGACCCAGTCTAAAGATCTTTTCTCGTGAAAATCCCTCACGAGCTGGGTCATGATATATTTGGGCAAGGCATGGAAAAACGTATTTATAAATTCCCTGCTATCCGTGCGCACCCTTCTTGTGGTCTGTGCAAAAGCACGCTTTAACTCCTGCACAAATTCTTGTGGGGCCTGATCCTCCCCACATTGCAAATTGTAGGCTGCCTTGCGAGCCTCTTGAGGATTTCTGTGAACAGAAAAATGTTTCAGGATGGCCGCCTTATATGTGGACCATCTTAAATGATTTTGGTCCTCCAGCCCCGCAAAGAAACTGGAGTATTCCGGGGAGAATGTCCACTTTACATATTGAATACAGCTTTGGCTGTCCTTCAAATGGAAAGTCTCCATCATTTGTTCAAACAACTCTAAGTGCTCCCAAACAGAATACTTAGCGTTCTTATGGTAAGGCGTGATGACGCTCCTGATCGCCTTAATCTGCTTTAAGGGGTCCTTAAGCAAGGCCCTTTTTGCCTTATTGGCCTTTTTGGTTCGGGTAACCCTTGTCCATTCATCCTCGGACTCAGAGGCACTGCTCCCAGAGGTTCCCGTCTGATCTTCCAGGTTTTCCCGGATTCTGCGAGCCTGGGAATGGCTGGCAGAATGTGGGGACCTGGTCTCCTGTGTCCTGCGCAGTTCAGAGGAGTCTTCAGATTCCTCCTTGCTGCCAGGATTTGCTGGGTACCCCCCCCACTGACCTAACTGGGCAGAGGTTTTCAGGATGCCCTTAATGGGCCTATTCTCCCGGGGTTCCCCACTGAACTGTACTGTACTTGGGTGCCCATACCCGGATGCCCACCCCTCCATTCCTGAGTGGTACTGGCCTATGAGCCCCATACTTTTAGCTGGATAGTAATCTGCCATCCCTGTGGCCCTGTGCTCATGTGCACCAGGGGACATGGGGGTGGCAGAGTCCAGGGACTGAGAGGTATGAGGGCCTCTGGTACTAGGGCTCCTGAGGTTATGCTCCGGAGTTTCCATTTCCCAGCGAACCTCATCTCTATCCGCCCCTGCTCCCTGTTGCAATGCAAGAGCCTGCATTTGTGCCTTCAGTTCCTCTGTTAAGGCCTTACTCGACTCTATCAGTTTCTCCTGCATCGCTACCTGTTGCTGGAGCCTATCATTGTGTTGACAGAGGGCCTCATTCTCCCTCTGTGCTTCCTGGTTGGTCCTGGAGAACTGGGCCAGGCTTTGCTGCAGGAGGTTTACCTCCTGGGCAATGTCCCTATTGGCCTGCTCCTTTCTTGCTAGAGCATCTTCCACCCTTCTGGTGTGCTCTACCAAGTTCTGGTTTTCTTTTTGGAGATCACCCAGCCCCTGGAGGGCCAGGTGATTTTCTTCAATTTCCTTTTTTAAGTGGCAGACTTCCTGGCCTGTGGCGTCTCTTTCCTGACTAAGAGCCTGCATTTGTGCCGCCAGGTCGTCCCTTTGCCGTTGAAGGGCACCAGCTTTTTGGCGCTCCTCATCAAACTCTGCCTGGGTATCCAGGTCTTTCAGAATCAGTTTATTGCTCTCCGCCTTCACTCTATCTAGGTGGCCTTGCAGGGTGACTACCTGCTCAGCACATACCCTGTTGAAGTCCAGTTGTTGCTCCAGCTTTTTCTGGTTTTGCAGTAGGGAGTCCAAACCTTCTTGGTATTCCTTCTGCAAGGCCAGAAATCTGGTATTCTGTTCTACCTTTTCCTGTTGCAGCACATCCATATCCTTCTTTATTTTAATGATGTGCTGCCTACTATCATCTTCTGACTCCTGGCTCCTCTGCAGCCTCTGCTCAGAAGAGTCCAGATCAGATTGGGCCTTCTGTAATGCCATCTGTTCTATTTGCCAGATTTTGGCTTTCAGCACATCTATCCTGCATGTCTCCCATATATAGGTACAGGTATGCTGCTATCCTGGCAATCTTATTGTGTTCCTCTTTGGCTTTAGGAGCCATATATAGTTCACTCAGGGCCACATGTAAGGGACCCTGATCTCTATATATATCTGACCCTGTTTCAGTGACCTGTTGTGTGATGGCCTGCAACCACACATCCTGGCCCTGTTCGGTCCATTCACCTCTCACAAATAGCTTATGCAAGAGGTGCTCTCTGGCTATTTTCATGTCTACTAAGGTCGTCATTCTAGAGATTGGTCTCTGTCCTGACTTACAGAAGTTTGTATTTTATTTTTGCAGAACAGAACTTTTCTTGGAGTGTCCCTTTTGAGGAATGCTTCACAGCGTAATGCAGCGTGGTGATCCGACCGGATGTATGTATCCCGTCAGTTAGCACACTGTATTAAGCTGCACAAGTGGTAAATCTAACCCAACGTCTCGGCTCGAGCCCCCAATTTGTAAGAGGATTCAATTCAGCACTACAGCTAAGTCAACGCCTAGTCTATAATACTGAATGAAAACCCTTATTGATATATCTTTAGGTCCAGTTCATGCGTTCTGGATGACTACCCCTATATAACACCCCTCTCTTGGAATCCCCCTGACCCCACTGAGCCAAGAAGTAGTTCTGTTTTGCAAGTTAAAAGGTTTATTTGATAATTTAAACAAGAGATGTATATATCACACCTTATAATAAATTAATAATTGAATAGCACACTTAATCTGATATGATAAAGATTAACAACGGAGAATCTGGCACTAACACGCTTCTCTGTAATCAATAAGGAGTTGACATGAAATGGATAAGGTAGCGCACAGGTGAATAGGAACAAAAGAAGAAGGTGGTACAAAATGCTTTATAGAGTTCAAATGGATGCAAGGTTGAATGAATGAAATGTAGTATAGAAAACAACTTGATATGATTTCAGAAAAACAATGTAATCACTTTTCTCTGGCAATCCCCTCCCCCCCTTGATGCAAGGCAAGGAAATGGAAGGAAACACACAGTTCTCAGAAATGCAATCAAATGTGATTCAGTTCACCCCAGCAAGCTTAGACAACAGAAGTTTAAAAACACAGGCCCAAATTGCTTTGATATGTGCTGGCAATGAATTAAAAAATATGCTAAATTGCTTTTAATTCCCCTTTCAGAGGTTCAGGGTGAGTGGTATCTAATTAATATTAGTCCAGGCTCACACTAGCAATGAGGCAGGGATAGTTAGCAGGTTAAACGAATTTCTGGCAAATGGAAGGCAAGCAGCAGCAGTTTTTACATGTGAAGAAATTTGCAAATCGCGGTAAAATTCGCGAATGCGTGTTCCGCGATTGCGGTAAAACTATAAGGGGTAGGAATGCGGTCCTAGGTTCGTAGGAAAGCCACGATTCTAACCTCTCAGATGAAAGTTATTGCAAGTCTCTAGCACAAACGGTTGCGGAGATATGAGCGATTTTGTGAAGGTTGTTTTTCAGATTTGAAATTTTAAAGTTCAAAAAGACAAGTGCAGCTTTACAAATGACAGGTGACAGTTAGGAGGCAGTTCTACTTAGATTAAATAGGTTGAATTATATTATTTTAACTAGGAGATTGGATCTGCACAGTTTTCTAGGTACTCACACTATATTCTTGAGTGAAATGGGCCACGCCACGGATCTGGTCAGATTTTAGACTCGCCTCTGGTCTCTGCACTTCACAGTGATCTGGGTCAGCTCTCTCTGGTTCTGCTAACAGGTCAGCTCTACTCTGCTTCTGGTCTGGCCTGATGGATTTGAAGTCTCTATGTTGCTCTCTAAAGGTTTGATGGAGGTAAGTATGGATTTTTCCGGCAGAGCGCGTTGCAGCAAATGGAATTGAAGGTCCCTATCTGTCCTGTCTGTCTGCTTTTATGTGTTTAGAATGTGGGTGTGTTCTAGCATCACTGACCCTACCTCTCTCTCAGCTTCTAATTGGTCAAACTTCCATTTATCATTTGATTGGGGAATGAACTGTGAGTCAGAGGGATGTCATTTTATGGCTTGCAGATAGGACACTCCTCTGTCAGATTGCACACATTCTATATTTGATAATAAAAGACATATTTCACAGTTACACAGTTGCTTGAAATTACATATACATGGTGTGGCTGAATTTAGCCATGTCTCTGTCCAAATCTGTTGTTTCTAAGAGCTTGCATTCAGAAATGGCAACTTCTAGCACTTTTTCATGTGCTAAACAACATTGGATCTTCATTAAATTTTATACAACTGTTCCTGACATATCTACCCACATACCAATGCATTTTCGTTTGTCTAGCTGAAACAGGGAGTCTGTAATATTAATAAACAATGGGGTTTTGCCCCAGAACATCACACAAATTGGAGTTTGGGCTTGAATTAAAGGTACATTTTTTTAAATTAAAGCTCTCAAAGTTATACATTTCTGTCATTTGATTACAAAGAGTTATCAGTGTTTTTGTAAAATATATATTTTACTTTCAATTCAGTCCTCAGAGTGTTGAAGTCCGCCTCCAAGACTTGGGTGGGTCAGTCACAGATCTCTGCTGGCTGGCAGATCTTTGTTGACAGCAAACATCCAGAATTAACATATTCCTTTCAGAGGAAAGGGTCCTTTGTGTGGTGTCTGGCAAGCTCACATCAGGAGGCCAGGGGGCCACTTTGCATTTAATTAACAGAACCCTGTTATTTCCTGGCTTCTTGTGTTGAGTTCTGAAGTGTCAAGAGTTCTCAGGACATGCAACCCCTTTGAACCTTTGATGAAATAAGACCCCTTTCTTTGCACTCATGCAGTTTGCAAGCCAGCTCTCCTGTCAGAGTTTAGACCGCTAGCGCCACCATCAGGATTTTGTGGTTACTGCATCCATCCTTGGGATTTTTTTTTTTTTAGATTGATTCCTTTCAGCAAGTGATATTATATGGAGTAGATTGTCCATGTTCAGGACATGGCATTGGTGTGTTTCTGCAGTAAAGTAATTCTGTGCCCATGATTTTGTCATATTTGACATTCAAGAAAAATGAATTCCCAACAGTATGGGTTTGCTTTTGGCAATCAGCATTGCATCTCTGAACTCACAATATAGGCAAAATGGGATTTTCCTGTGCATTTTCTGGGGAGCTCTGGCCATTATGATGTTTTCAATGCCAGTACTGCACAGTTTTGAGGTAGGGCCCGGATGCATGGGTAAATACATCCCACAAATCCGAACAAAATCTAACTTGGAAGAGATGCCTGCTGCAACTCTTGTACCGTTGGTTTGCCCGGTGAAGCCCTGCTGCTGTGCTGAATGTCCAAATTCACCTCGACTAGAGAAGCCATGCAAGGATGACTTCTCCCCTTGAGTTGGTGGGACCAATCAACTCCAAAATGAACTTGTTTGGTCATCCTCTCGAAGCTGGCTGTACTTCCACTGCTGCTGCTGCTGAAACCGAAGTGCTAGGGAGAGGAACACCAAATCGAGTGGATCACCTTTAAGTCAAATCCGAGCACTAGCAAGATCCTCTGGATTTCCCTGATGCATGACTGACCAAGCCTGAGCCACCTCAACAGAGCACTGGACCCCAGAAGCAAGGAAGGTCTGAAGTGGTATCTGAGAACCGCAGTGTTGCTATTTGCTGTCAGACGTGAGGAGCTGAAACGCTGAAGTGCCACTGAGTTGAGGTTTGCCCTTTGCTGCCGCCGACCATCCCATTTTGTTGCAGGAGTCCCCAGATGTCCTCCCTCTTATCCCCACGACTGAGGCCCAGGAACAAAAGGATCTGCAGAGGTACACAGGAACGGAAGCCAGCTGGAAACATTTCTTCTAACCAAAGGTACTGTACAATCTAAGAGAACTTACCTCTTGTCTTTTAGCCTTACTTGTTCTCAGTTGAGACTTGTCTTGGTTGCTTCTGTAGAGTTGCTTGCATCTTCTACAACTCACAAGCCTCCCAGCTTGTGGCCCTACTTGATTCTACTTTTTCTACCAAGACTTCTAAAATATTGTGCAAGACTTTTACTTACCTGAAAGAAGTGCTTCAGCTCACCTAAACTTTTGCCCATTTGACATTGGCTGGCCTGGCTCCCTGAATGACTCTTCTCTCTTCCGATATGGTTTTTTTTAACTTCCTTCCAGGAAAGGGTTAACTTGCTTTGCATTGGGGGGTTTAAAAGTACTTACTTGCTTCAGAATATTTGTGTGACCTCTTATCTTATTTGGAAACCTCTTTTCTTTGATACCCATTTTAGTATTGCTCTAAATGTACCAGTGATATATTAATATCCAGTGTCCTAACTATTTAAGTCACCTGAGCGTGTAGGACATGTCTGTGTGCCATCCCAAATGGGTACTTGCTGATTTAGAGAAACTAAGAATGTATATTTTTAAGTGTATTTGTGTGTTAATATGATATTGTCCCTTCTGAAGAAGGCTTATTCAAACTGACTGTTAAATAAATTGATAATTGTTTAATCAAGAAACCTTGAGTGTAAGTGTTTATTTTGATACTTGCCACTGTGAATCTCTGTGTAACTCCCATACTGCTCACATTGAGCCCTCTTGAGATAAGCCTGGCTGCTCAGCCACACTACCAACCTGTGTAGTACAGACTTATACCAAAGGTTTTCCTACTGCCAGGAGATCAAGGTTGTTGTAGTGCACCCAAAGGGTATTGCATACAATCTTGCCTAAAAGACTGGAAGAATTGAAGGTAGATTTCAATGGTGAAAGCATATAGGCTGGCAGGGCAAGAAGAAGAGAGGAACTGTAGTCAAGATAAAAGGTTGGTGGTCGAGAATATAAGGAAAACATGTTCTTGTGGCTTTTCTTAAAATGGCAGTGGGAGCAACAAGCAAGAATAAAAAATGTGACCAAAAAAGAGGGTGGATTGACGATTACACCAACATTTTGAACAAGTGAGAAAGAAGAAACTGTAGAGGAGCTGGTTGATGCCTCTCCTCTGGTCCCCTCCACCTTATCACCATTCTATTGGAGTAGCAGATGAAGAGCTACAATTGGGAAACATGCATGAATCCATGCAACATTCTAATACCACGTCGTGGATGAAAGACGATACACACTCAGACAGCCATTTAGAATGTATCCTCACATAGAGGCAGAAGAAGGCTGATACCAGGAAGGATGTCCACTACCAAGATGCCAGAATGCGGGTATGAGTAATATGGATGAACTCTAAATAAAGTCTGATGATGACAGAATGATGTCATAAATAAGATATATGAACCTATGCCAAAATGATATGAAAATACTGAAAACAGACAACGTAACTTAAACACTAAGAGAAACATGTGCCTAAAGACAACGTAATCGTAAATATAAGAAGATGAAGTAACGTGCTGACCAATAACTGTAAATATGCTGTAACGCAAGGTAGAACATGTACATACAAGCTCGCTAAAAAGAGGTACATACACATCATTTAGGACGGCCATTGGAAGAAAATGGATGACAGCCTGTGTTAAAAATCAGCCCTGCTACCTCAAAAGACGAGCCTAGGATTGCAAATTGAAGAACCCATTAAGAAGCTCTTTTTGTGTGCAGAATAACGGAGTACCTTGGCCTGGGATCAAGGAGGCTATTTCGAGAAATGGGTGCAAGGTACAAAGGGAGTCGAATGAACAGACCATGTGCATAAGACACATTTATGCTAAGATTAGGAGAGACAAGGACATCTGCAAATGTCAAGTGTTGAACAATCACGAGGGCAAAAGCTATATCAGGTGGGGTGAGCAAGTTTATAAAGGCCAAAAAGGGTAATGGCACTCTGTTTAATAAAAATCAAATAGTCATAAGTAAGGGGGTGAAATGGACAAAATCGTGTTCTCCTAACACGTGACTCAGAAGTTGAAAACACAGGCTATTCATTAAAAGCTCAGAGAGAGATAGTGGTCTGCTCATACTCCCTTGAATGTTGCAGGACAGTGAGTAGACTACATGTTCAACTACAAACAGAAGGCCTTGGCTAAGAATCAGGTCAATGACATTCGACAGACTTATTGGCAAAACAAGGAATGAATTGACACATCTCAAGCACCTATGTTTAATTGCTTCCCATGTACTGCTAAACAAGCCAAAAGTTCAAGGTTGGATGGGGTTGCCAACCAATCATAAAGCCTGCCACACACTTTTAGATACAATGCTGCTTTTACTGGCCCACTGATGTATTTTCTGCTATAATCAATATATTATTTATGTAGAAGTATTACGATGTGTGTGCTAAAGACAAGGGGCAGCCGATGAGATATTAACCAATATATAATGCCATAAGTAGATATTTTCCCATAATCCAATCCCTCCCGTTAAATCGTTTTGCAAATGCCACGTAGGATGACATTATAAATGACATATGTAAAAGTATATAAACTCTGTACAAACAAGATAAGGTGTGAATATGCAGACATCTATTTTGATAGCTGTTACTTCTTCCTGCTTTCTTTCATTGAGATTAAAGCAGTATTTTACCATCTTCCTTGAGTCTGTCTGGTTATTTGGTCTAAGATATTTGCTGGTAATTCCATCTAACGCATAGTGCAAGAGATGGACAGAGGCATTTTGGAAGGAACATGAACAAAGAAAATGTCACTCTTGGTTTTTTTTAATATGGAGACCATTGGCAAACATCCAGCACGTAAGAGCAGAAAGACAACCGGAACCAGAAGTATAAATTTGAACAGTGAAGAAGAGAAAGATACACTTGCTATATCTAAGTCATTAACATTTAATCTAATTATTTTGTATGATACATGTTTAATCGCCTATACTATGAAATGTGACACAAAACAAGTTCCAGGAGTAAAACAAGTCCCTGGCTGAAAGATATGAGGATTTCTTGCTGCATGTAAGTCCACTACCGCCACCATTCTGAAACGCAGTTGCCAATCTCAAGGACGGCTGCTGGACCAAAGGTATTGTAAGGGCAGATGTGTGATTGATTTCTTTAGCGTTCAGTGTTTTTATTGGTCAATGTTTGCAGGGATGGGGAACGGGGCGCTCAAGAGTGGGCACTTTCAAAAGGAGAAGCCATTTGTTTGAGAAATGGGAAGCTTTCCAATAATGTAGCAGATGCAAGTAAGACCGTGGCAAGTCTTAATAGGTGGGTGGTGAATTTCATGACTATTGTCAAGGGACAGGGGGGCCCAGAATACTGCAAGCATGTGTATGGTAATACTATTGTGCTTTTTTAATACGTTCCGTGAACTATGAATATGCTACACATGTGTGTTTTTGGTTAGGTCGTTTGAGGGAAATGGGAGTCCCTCTGTTGCCGTTTTAGTCTCCCTTGTCCATGTTAATAAACCACACTCGCTTCACACTTCAAAAGCCATCTGGGTGAACAAGTATTGTGCTAGTATGATTTATCTCCCAGTAAAGCAAGGCAACCTTTCCCTATTCCAAATACCTGACAATGACTGCTACAGCCCAATATATCAGGGACAAAGCATGAGAGGTTACCCGATGTTATATGTGGCCTTGTTGCCGATAGCCCTGTTCACTTGCTCACAACAAGCTCTACATGTGTCTTCTCCGGCTCACGCATGCTCACACCTGAAGCCACAAATCCTACCTCTTTTGTGGGTTAAACATTCTCTAGTGGGCAGTCAATCACTTCTCCAAATGTCCACACTGTTCACCACGGACCCTGCAAGGGTGATATAAACACTCAAAGAACTGTCAGCGTGCATCACAATCAGTGCATTTTCCACCAGTTGCATTTCACTTTTTACATTCAGCCCTTATCTCGAGTATGGCCTGAGCCTTTAAATGCAGCGCTAACGGTATTACCATTGCATTTAAGGGCCGGTCAAATCACGAGTTGGGCAGCAAATGGCATTTTTAGCTCCAGCTTTTTGCTGGTGGTAAAAATGACAATTGTTGGTTTGTTTTTGCTGGAATTACCTCCAGCGTAATAATTACCGGCTGTAATAGCACTCCAAATCCAATGTGGAATGGGGATTTACCATCACCGGAACTCGTGATCCAGCGCAAATTGTGCCGGACTGAGTTGCGGTAGCGCTAATAGCATTGGTCAGTATGCTGTCCGTAATTACTGCCCCAATCATGAAGAGGTCCTGATCAAAAACTGAAGAGCACACTGGTCATATTTTGAACATGTATTCAAAATGACTCAGCTCGATGTCTGGTGGTTTTATCATCACAAGCTGAGGAGTTGTATGCAAGAATGCTTGACTTGTTCTAGTGAACTCAGACATTCATTGTTAAAGATGGGCAGAACCTACATTGCACTATATTAAAAAATGGGGGAAAGGTAAGCTTCGGTGATTGTTGTATTTATACTGGAACGGCATCGAACTCTGTATATAGCTTCTAGCCAAGTCAGTGTAGATTCGAGCCTCTTATGCAGGTCTCTTCTGCCTTCTATCAGGAGGGGATAGAGCCAAAGGCAAACTGGTCATATCATGCCCTGACTTAACCTTAAAGATGAACTATTCTCCACTAGTGGTATTTAGCTCATTCATTACTATTATAATAACTTTTAGTATAATATGTGCCTGATTTACAAAGTGTTTTTCAGTGGGGTGTCCTATTGGAAAACACTTTTGTAAATCAGGCCCTATATATTTGTGTGCCCTTACCTTCATGGCCTAGTCACGAGTTGGACGGTATCCCGGCGGCAATTGCGCCGGCATTAATACCACCAAAAACACCCGGAAACAGCACGAAAAAGTTGTCATATTTACCTCCAAGAAAACGCTGGAGACATAAAAGCCCTTTTCCCCCCAACTCGTGATTTTGCCAGCACTTAACTGTGGCGGTAGCCAAAACTCAGGCCAAACTCGTGATCTCTTCAATTGTTTGATGTGTGGTATTGGTGCCTGCATTGTTCCGTATTTCAATTACCATTAACCTTTAAACTCAGCAAATGAAATTACAATGAGAAAAGACTAATCTCTGTGAACAGCTAGATTAAATTTTTGTGGCAGCTTGGCTGCACAAGCTTGGCCTAATTTACAAAAGCATAATTCAATGGGAAAGTCCCATTGAAACACGCTTTGTAAATGGGGCCCTGTATCTTTTCTTTCTTACACACACCTATAATAGCGGTGTCCTCCTCAGAGACAGTCACACAGATGTGCCACACTGCAGCCCAGCCCACTGACAGTCTTATCTATTGCAGGCATTGCTTAGAAAATAAGTGGAGATTTTTAAATATTCACTTTCGAATGTGTTGTCCCATTAGACTACCTGTTCTGTGGCTGATCAGTGCAGCTCACGTCATAATACCACAAGCCAGGAATGTATGGGAATCCAACTTTTTTCATTTACTTTGTACAACTAATTCAACATATGAATGTGCATGATGGGGTGTTATTGTCAAGCCATTAATCACCATGAAGGCATTATATTACTTCGCAGTGTGCTAAACTAGGCATTAAAAGCACGTGCACAAAGGCTTACATTTAGTTTAACATCTACTTGAAGCACTATGGGGGATTTAAAAGTATTTGAAAAGCAGAAACAAATCAATCAAATACTGGAGCATTTCTGCTGGCACCTGCGTACAATGGGCCTCATTACGACTGTTGCCAAGCCACAACATTATGAGTTTGCTCGTGGGTGCCGCTCTGGATGCCTGGTCAGACCTAGCGTGGAGAGTGGAACCCGCAAGCAGACCAGGATGGTAACAACCGTTTGGTACCATTGCTACCATCCTCCCCATTCCCATTTAGCCCTATGGGGGCTATAATGGGAATGGGTACATACCGGCTCCGGGTCCAGGGAGAGGGGAATTACCGGGCCATTCGGACCCGAGTTTGGGGGTAGCCATGCCCTTACCAACCTCGTAATGAGGCCCAATGCCTATTACTACTTTGGATTCTTAGAGAATCCACCCGCCTTTAGCACGTGTTAAAAGTTATCAGATTACACAGAGCATGTAACTCCCTTCCAACAGGTGCATGGTGTGAGGCATTTACGATTCGTTTCAGAAAAGCGTGCAAAGTGACACATTAAGTTAAGCCCGCCCAGGTTTACGTGTTAATGTTGCACACTTTTGAGAACATGACCGAATTTCTAGGGAGGGGACAAACTCTGCATACATTATAACAGACGAGGTCTACACTGTGCCATCAGCGGGCAACCGGAAAACGAGGGGCTACCTGTATTAGTCACTTTACAAGCATAGATTCATGAGAATTCACACAAGTTCTTACAATATGGAGTATACGTATCACTTCTTAAGAAAGTATGGCTTTGCTCCACGTTTAAGAAAGTACTTCATTCAGTAGGTAAATTGGTACCTCTGTGAAGCAAGGGGGGGTTGAGGGGGGCGCTAAGAAATCAGAAACTGCCTGGCATGCATTTCCTAAAATGATGATATTGGCCCTTGACATATCTGCTGGTGTGGATAAAAATAGAGCGATGAAAAGCTCTGCACAGTGTTGGAGAGTCAGGGTGCATCCAATATATGCAGACAGCATGATTAATTTAGTATGACTGCAATTAGTGGAATGAGCAGTAAAATGTCATATTTACAGATTTATTTTGAACTTTAAGCAGTAGAAATGTAGATTCAGAATGGCATTGTAGCATGAATAAAATTATAGCTGAGCGCGCTGGTCATTGGAGACCTCTGGGCTGGCCTTTCCTCCATCTTCCCAATCATGTGGCTCGTGTATTAACCTTGGTAACAAAGTCTCCAGGTCTGCAGGCATCTAGCCCGGAAGCCCCGAAGCACTCCAGTAGCAGCAGCAAACGCTTCAAACCAAGCATGGGCAGTATTTAATGATAGATATTGCAAGCATAAAACACATGAAATTTGGAACTTTTTGGAGACTTTGCAGCTGTGCGAGTGCAACCTTAAATTGACCTGTAAAAAAAAGAATGGGATGACCTTTCAGGAAAAAGCATGTTTTATCGTAAATTATACTGAACAAGCCCTGGTTGTTATCCGTGTTTTCAGCTAAAATTTCAGAATGATTTATTATGTTTCATTTCGCTGTGCCTTTTTCAGGTGTGTTTCTGCATATCATCTAGCAGGCTTTTTTAAAGCATATATCTGAAAATAGATCTTTATATTACAACTGTAGCAATCTCAAATTCAGCAAAGGGAAGCTCTGAAAAAATTGGTTACTTAAATGTATGGATGTTGCATATGCAATTGTGTTTAAAAGACTGGCAGGCGAGATTAGCTGATGGCATTGACGGGTGTGGAACCAGAACCGTGCACCTTACCCCTGTCTGGCATTGATCGAGTAAGGTAGCATGCCTGGACTTTGGGACACTGAAAATAAGGTTATACAGCTGAAGTAACAGTGTCAGTCAACAATGTTGTGTCATAGGTGCGAAATACCTGTATCTTTTAACTGGGATTTAAGATGAAACAAAAAATCAAGGCATGGGAAAATGATTTAGCGAATACTGTTAGAGGCATCAGGAACCTGTCTCTTTCTTATTGGGCCCAACCAGCTGCTGCTCAATATGATGAGCACACTGAGCACACAATGGACACCGTATCGATATGCCCCTCGCAGTATTGAGCTATTCATTCTGAGGCACGTGTTATTTAAACCCGAGAAAGAAGTATTTCTTTTTGAGAATCACAGAAATTACAATATCTCATTTTGTCCAAAATAGTCATGCACTTAATGTGGTACCTTTGATCTTCTGGTGTCACAGAAAAACAACCAATGGTTGGCTTAAGCAAAACGTAAAAAAAGGAAGGCCTGTGTCAACAGGTCCAGGTTAATTATTGTCTGGGGGGTGAAGGGGGGGGGGGATTCTATCATTGGTTTCAGTATTGTAGGATTGAAACCTCAGTAATGATTTGATTAGCCATTTAAATTAGCATTACACGTGCATTTCATAATGGATGTTGGTGTACCTACACACCCAAATCAGTTTCAATTAGAACACATTTAATTATCAGACTACACCAAATTAGAAATGACTATGTTTTATTTTGTAATTCATAACATTACTAATATTGAAATCTTTATTAAAATTATCTCCATAAATTCATGTTGTGTAGCCAGATGTGCATGTGGGCCTGAGGATTACATAAATATGTGTTTCAGAACTATAACAAGTTGCAACAAAAACATAATTGAAAAACGGATTTAAAATTCAATATTGCTCCAGGAAAAATTGGCCTCCACCAATTTCATATCCGTAACAGATGAACCATCCAAAGACGATTGAGCAATGTGTTAAGATTATAGTGTTCACTGTTAGATAAGCCAACTGAAGAACTTAATTGAAAACTATTACATAATCAAGAAATATGCATGAGAGTTTTGCACATTTTAAAAAAGCAGGAACCCACAAGGAATAGGATTCTCACTTTAAATTAAAGCTGCATGGAAGAAGAACACCTCTGCTCACTAGATGAGTGCCCGAAACTGGAAACCAACTGGTAAATTGGACCATATCCACGAGTAAAACTGAACCTACTTAACCGGAGGTAGATCTGCTTTCATGAAAATAGGAGGAAGAGACCAGTGAGACCTATTGGCTTGAGATTCCCTGGAAACAATTTAGAGTCTTTGCTGGCTAAAACCTCCCCAAATTTGAGCAGATAATACCACTCTAATATTGCACTGAATAGTCCCTGGAGTGGGCCAGGACAGTATAGCGTGTTGGCCACAACTGAACATTCATTTCAAATAGAATATCTTGAGATTATGTGTGAAAATGCAGCAGTACCGTCTCACTCTACTTACAGCTAAGTGAGATTGGACTGCTTGTAGAAGACATAACGTTTAATGTGCACAGAGTGCAGGGGTAGACACATTATTATTCACAGGACAACAGTAGAGAGAATAGGTTATTGCAGTTAGTTTGAGTTATATCCTGTTTGATTGTATTTAAAGCTGAGTGAGGTTACATTTAAATTAATACAAATGTGCTCTCTCCTAATCATGCACAGTAGGAAAAGGGCTTCAAACCAGCGGGGCATGGATTACAAAGTGAAATCGGTGGGTAATCATGCTTGTTTTAGGAAATCCTAAAACCATTTTCCTATCTTGCAAAGGTGGACTGATATCATATGCGTTGTAAAATGATAACACAGTTTCCTTAACCCAAACATTCAGAACTAGATGAGATTCATTATGATCTTAATTTAAACTGCACAAACTTGCTAGAAATCCACAACCCCAGATTCTATCAGGGGGAGAGGAAATTAATGTGCATAGATGCACATAGATGTTATTTTTCTATGCAACCTTTCTCTGGTGCCAATTCTAGTCTTTGATACCAGAGAAAATGAAATGTACTGAAATTACTATGTATTGGTTGAAATAGTTTTGCATAAATATTAACTGAAGATAAATTGACTAAACTGACTGAAAAGTGGCAATGTTACCATAGCATTGAGAATGCTGTTTAGAGGTGCCCTCATACTATTCTTGATTGGGAATGTTATCAATATTTATATTTGACATTTCAGTGTGACAGCATGTGTGTGCTACTTCATAGCGAGATTGTCACAGGCAGTTCTCTAATTATGTAAATCATTTCTCAAATACCTATATATTTGATTTCAGTGACTCACCCTGCATAAAGTAAGGGGACCACCTTCATTTAATTTTATGTAAATACATTTAATTTTTAATCAAACAAGTTGTCTTTTGCCCATGAATTGGGGGACTGTACACCAGGGAGAGTTAGATTACTTCTGGTGACGTGGTGGGCATGTGATAATAAGATTGCCATGTCAAGGGTTTTGACCCATGTTGAATCAATAGACTGGGTAGATGTGGGGATGAGCTGTCGCCGCCCATTATTCTATCCCAGAACAAACTAAATCAATAGACTGAGTGGATGTGGGGATGAGCTATCGCCGCCCACATTCACGCCAGAATAGGAGAACTGCGCAGTTGGCACGAGACCACTCCAAAGATACAACCTTCTTGTGGGGGGTTCCACATCACCACTCTACTGTAAGGATGCCATCAAAACAATGTTAAGCAAGGGTCCTATACTATCAAGCAAAAGACCACTCTATTGAAATGCAGTAATTCAAGACAACTCAAAAATGGATGCAGTACCGACAAATTCCCCAAGGCGGCGCTAGCGGTCTAAACTCTGAAAGGGAAACTGTATTTAGGAGTTGCAAGAGGGGCAGGGACTTCAAAGCTTGTTGGTTAATTGAAAATCTTAGCCACCTGCTGTTCCCCCAGAGGCCAAGAGGCTGAGAACTCTTAACACCCCAGAGACTCACCACAGGAGGCAGGATATCACATGGCCCTTCTGAGTGAGAGGGAGGGGGTTTCCCCTTCAGCCTGGAGGAGAGAGACAATAGCCCCTTTCTGTTGAATGGGGTATGTTAATTTTGAGTGTTTCCTGTCAACAGCCCTCTGTCAGCAAGGAGAGACATGTGATCACTGACCCACCCAGACTTCTGGAGGCGGACCCAAACACTTTTGGGAGTTGAATTGCAACACATATATATTTTATAGAAACTGTGATAACTTATTGTAACCAAATGACAGGAATGTACAACTTTGAGAGTCTTAGTTTGAAAAATGCCCTCACGATTTGAGTCCAAACTCCAATTTGTACCATGTTCTGGGGCAAAACCCCGCTAATTATGAATATTGTAGACAATGTATTTAAGCTAGAGACATGGGAAGTTACTGGGATATATGTGGAAGGGAAATGTACCTTTGTATAATTTTTGATGAAAATCCCATATTGCACAACCCAGTAAAATCGAAAATAAGTTGCCATTTTTGAATGAAAGCTCCTAGAAACGCCAGAGGCGGAACAGAGACTACCTTTAGCAAGGTGTAATATGTACATGTAATGTCAACCACTTGTGTACCTGGGAAATATGTATTTGAATCAAATATAGATTTGTGGGTAAATTGACCAGGGGAGGATCCTCTGACCCATAAACAGACCTCATCACTCTGACTCACAACCCAATTCCCCCAATCATGGGAGAGGGTAGAATTGGGCCAATGACAAGTAGAGAGGGGTAGGCTCAGTTATGCCAAGCACACACCCATTTTCAAAACACATAAAAAGGGCCACTGAAACCCAGGTAGGGAATTCAATTCCATTTTCTGCGGGACGCTCTGCCGGGAGACTCCAGACTTCACATCCATCAATCTTCAGAGACCAGAAATTTACTTCAGAACTTAAAGCAAGGGCCTAAACCCACAAACTGACAACTCTTCTCAGCAGGCCTCAGCATCCTTAAAATCATTTGCAAACTATTCAACAGCCGGGCGAGCTGTTTGAATGCCCTGCCAAGAACTTTTGCCGGAACCGCAGACCAGACCCAGACCGCTGTGAGCAGAACCAGAGATCCGCATCGCTGTGAGCAGAACCGGTGCCTGATTGACCCGCCGAGCAGAGAGAACCGCCGCTGGACGTGTTGACATGATGAGGCCCATTCATTTCAAAATTAGGAGTGAGTATCCGCCAGAACTGTGCAGAACCCAATCTCTTAGTTAAAATATTCTAATCCAAACTATTTTAACCTAATTAGAACAGCCTCCTAGAAATCGTGTCATCTGTCATTTGTAAAGCTGCAAAGCTGCACAACTGTCACCTGTCAATTCTGCAGCTGCAAGCTGTCACCTGTCATTTGAGTTTTACTTTAAATCCGAAAATCTACCTTTATTAAATCGTCCGTATCTCTGGAACCGTTTGGAACGAGATTTAACTTTCCTCTGAAAGCTTAGAATCTAAGCTTTCCAACAAGCCTAGAACCGACTTCCTACTCCTTATACTTTTACCGCAATCGCGATTCACGCGCTCGCAAAATTTACCGCGATTTGCGATTTGGCTCAATTTCTCCACTTGTCAAAATAGCAGCTCCATTCTTTCCCTTGTTAAAATCCGTTTGCAACCTGGTAGTTACGCATAGAGCATTGCTAAAGTGAGCCTGAACTAATATAAAATATCTCTCCCTCACCCTGAACCTCCTGCAGGGAATTAAAATCAATTTTAGCATTTTCACTTCATTGCCACTGCATTTCAAAGTAATTCGCCTGTGTTTAAAACTCATACCTGTTTTCTTTAAGCTTGCTGGGGGAACTGGAACTGTGTATTGCATTATAAAGTGTGATTTGTTGGGATTCTTGAAGACTGTGTGATCTCCTTCCATTTCTTACATTGCATAGGGGGGGAGTGAATTGTCAAGGAAAAGTGATTACATTGTCGTTTGTTGAAGCCATATCAAGTTATTTTCTGTACTGCATTTCATTCATCATTGCGTTTCCTTGAACCATATAAAGCATTCTTTCCCACCTTATTCTTCTGTTCCTATTCATAAGTTACCTCTTGCTGATTACTGCTCATATTCACAAGTGTAATATCCATTATCAATTTATTTACAGAAGTGTGATATATATATATATATATATATATATATATATATATATATATGAAAAAAAGAGATATATATATTTTGTTTAAATTTTCAAATAAACCTTTTAATTTGCAAAACAAACCTACTTCTTGGCTCAGTGGGGTCAGGGGGATTCTAAGAGGGGGGTGTTATACAAGGGTTGTCATCCAGAGTACTGAACTAGATATAAAAATACATCAATAAGGGTTTTCCTCAGCATCTCAGACTAGGCATTGACTTAGCTGTAGTGTTGATTGAATATCGCTTACAAAGTGGGGGCTCGGAGCCGGGATATTCTGGGTTAGAATTACTACTTGTGCAGATTAATACAGTGTGTCAACTGACCAGATACACATATCCGGTTAGATCACCACGCTGTTTTACACTGTGAAAGCATCCCTCAAAGGAATGCTCTAAGGAAACGGTCTGTTTTGCAAAATAAAATACAAACTTCTGTAAGTCAGGAAGGAACTCAAATTCCAGAATGACGACCTTGGTAGATATGAAAATAGCCAGAGAACACTTCTTACATAAGCTATTTGTGAGAGGTGAGTGGACTCATCAGGACCAAACGGTCTGGTTGCAGGCAATCGCGCAACAGGTCACTGAAACAGGGTCAGATACATGGAGAGATCAGGGTCCATTACATGTGGCCCTGAGTGAATTATATATGGCTTCTAAGGCCAAAGATGAACACAATAAGATTGCCAGGATAGCGGCATATTTGTATCTATATATGGGAGCCAGGCTGGACAAATGTGCTGAAGGCCAAAATCTGGCAAATAGGCAACAGATGGCATTAGAAAAGGCCCAATCTGACCTGGTCTCTTCTGAGCAGAGGCTGCAGAGGAGCCAGGAGTCAGAAAATGATAGTAGGCAGTATCTCATTAAATTAAAAGAGGACATGGATATACTGCAACAGGAAAAGACAGACCAGGATACCAGAATTCTGGCTTTGCAGAAGGAGCACCAAGACAGTTTGGACTCCTTACTGCAGAGCCAGAAATAGATGGAGCAACAGATCAATTTCAACAGGGCATGCACAGAGCAGGTAGCCACCCTGCAAATCCAACTAGACAGAGAGAAAGAGGAAAGCAATACATTGATTTTGAAAGACCTGGATACCCAGGCAGAGTGTGATGAAGAACGCCAGAAAGCTGGTGCCTTTCAAAGGCAGAGGGGCGACCTGGCGTCACAAATGCAGGCTCTTGGTCAGGAAAGGGATACCTTAGGCCAGGAAGTCTGCCATTTAAAAAGAAAAATTGAAGAAAATCACTTGGCCCTCCAGGGGCTGGGTAACCTCCAAAAAGAGCATCAGGGCTTGCTAGATCACACCAGGAGGGTGGAGAAGGCTCTGGCAAGAAAGGAGCAGGCCAGTAGGGATGGGACTGAGGAGGTAACCCTCCTGCAGCAGAGACTGGCCCAGTACTCCAGGACCAATCAGGAGGCACAGAGAGAAAATGAGGCTCTCTGTCAGCACAATGATAGGCTCCAGCAACAGGTAGACATGCAGGAGAGACTGATAGAGTCTAGTAAGGCCTTAACTGAGGAACCGAAAGTGCAGGCTCTTGCATTGCAACAGGGAGCAGGGGCTGATAGAGACGAGGTCTGCTGGGAAAGGGAAATGCCTGAGCATAACCTCAGGAGCCCTGGTACCAGAGGCCTTCATCTCTCCCAGTCCCTGGACTCTGCCACTCCCATGTCCCCTCGCGCACATGAGCCCAGTGCCAACGGGGATGGCAGATTACTATCCAGCTAGAAGTATGGGGCTCGTATGCGAGTACCTCCCAGGAATGGATGGGCGGGCATCCGGGTATGGGCACCCAAGCACAGTGCAATTTAGTGGGGAACCCCAGGAGAGTAGGCCCATTAAGGGAATCCTGAAAACCTCTGCCCAGTTAGGTCAGTGGGGGGGTACCAATCAAATCCTGGCAGCAATGAGGGGTCTGAAGACTCCTCTGAGCATTACAGGACACAGGAGACCAGGTCCCCACATTCTGCCAGCCATTCCCAGGCTCGCAGAATCCGGGAAAACCTGGAAGATCAGGCGGGCACCTCTGGGAGCAGTGCTTCTGAGTCATAGGATGAATGGACCAGGGTTACCCGAACCAAAAAGGCCAATAAGGCAAAAAGGGCCTTGCTTAAGGACCCATGGAAACAAATAAAGGCAATTAGGGGTGTCATCACGCCTTATCATAAGAACGCCAAGTTTGTTTGTTTATTTTGTTTGTTTGTTTATTTAATATAGCGCAAAACCAAACCCGCAGGTAGCCGGGCGCAAACATTACAAGAATACTTGAGAACTTGGTTACAGTGACAAACACAGAAGTAAGCGGTAGGAGCAGATTCAGAAACATTATAGATTGCATGTGTTGGACAGTTAATGCCAGATGTTGGAAACAGAAAGAGAGTGGAAGGTGGTACAGTTCAGTCAGGTGTGCAGTAAGAGAGAACTAGTGCGGTTGATTGTCAAGTGTCGGAAGCAAGAAGGAGCTGAGTGGTGGTCAGCCGCAGTTTGTAGCTGGGTACTGGCAGTGGGGGTAGGGGTACCTAGGGACAAGTTAGCAGGGCATAGTCAAGAGGGTGTCTCTCAGGCGAATGGAAATGTTGCGGAGGGGGATCACCTTAGATGTCGTTAGATCGTAGCCATAAGAGTGCCTTGCGTCTGAGACTTGGGTAAGGTTGGTCCTTTCTGAGTTCTAGGGGGAGTTTGTTCCAAGTTTGGGCCGCTGTGACTGGAAAGCTGGCGCCGCCAGCTGTGCTTTTTTTATATCTGGGCACCAGCAGGGTGAAGGCGTTAGGTATTCTTGTGGGGCGATTAGAGGTTCTTTTGTTGATTCTGTTAACTAGGTAGGGGGGAGCTATATTGTTGAGGCATTTGGATGTGAGTGAGATAGTTTTGAGGGTGATCCTGTCATTAATTTTGAGCCAGTGGATGTTCCTTCTGGCGGTGGAGACATGGGCTCTGTTGGGTAAGTTTAATGCTACTCTAAGAGCGTTATTTTGGAGAGTTTGGAGTTTGTTGAGGATATACTTGTTAGATCCAGCATATAGGGCATTGCAATAGTCCAATCTAGATATGATAAGTGCATTAGCTAGGGTAATACAGCTGGCCTCCGTTAGGAATGGTCTACATGCTCGGATCAGTTTACAAGTATAGGCAGTGGAGGAGGCTAGGGAATTAGTTTGTTGCTTGAAGGTGAGTGCTGAGTCCAGATAGACCCCAAGGGTTTTGACTGCGGGCATCACTTTGATGACATTGTTGTCAATGTTAAATGAGGCGTAGTTGGGGTCTAGTTTTTTAATTGCTGTCTCTGTGTATTCTGTTTGGGAACACTTGGAGCTCTATGAGCAAATGATGGAGACTTTCCATTTGAAGGACAGCAGTAGCTGCATCCAGTACGTCAAATGGACCTTCTCACCAGAATACTCCAGTTTCTTTGCAGGGCTGGAGGATCAAAACCATTCAAGGTGGTCCACATACAGGGCGGCCATCTTAAAACATTTTTCTGTGCACAGAAATCCTCAAGAGGCTCGCAAGGCAGCCTACAATTTGCAATGTGGAGAGGATCAGGCCCCACAAGAGTTTGTGCAAGAATTAAAGCGTGCTTTTGCACAGACCACCAGAAGGGAGCGCACGGATAGCAGAGAATTTATCAATACGTTTTTCCATGCCTTACCCAAATACATAATGACCGAGCTCGTGAGAGATTTTCATGAGAAAAGATCTTTAGACTGGGTCATTGAACAGGCTACCGGATCTATGAGGTGCAGAAGCCCATCGAAAATAAAAATAATGCACCGAAAAACCCCAAAACCAACACCAACCCTGCTGCTGCCAAGGTGGCAGAGGTAAAGGTTGCCCCCGTTTTAGATTTGGAGATGGGGGGGCCTAAAAACCTGCCTGCACCAAATAATTCACAGCCCAGAAGGCCTTCGGGCCAGTCACAGACAGGGAGTCGAGGAGGTAGTCCCACAAATGGGGTCCCCCGCTCCCCTGACTATGTAAGTCCCCGCTACAAGGGAAACCTACCAATCCTGGGTTATGTGTGAACTCCTCCAGCCCAAGGGGGGGGTCCAGCCAAGCACCTGACCCGGGGAACTTCCCTCCTAACTTCCCCCAGGAGGACAGAAATTCAACAAATCCTGGGCAGAACTTTTTCCCCAGGTATCCATCCAATTTCCAGCCTCAAAATCATCCATCCTTCTTTCCCCAATTCCCTGAGCCCAGACAACCCAATCCGGGAGAGGGGAGGCCAAGGGTGGAGGGGTACCAAAATCTTCCCAACCAGGGGTACTACCAGGGACGGGATAGCTACCCTTACTGGGATCAGCCCAGGGGAGAAAATAGAGCCCCGCATCAGCCTGAGCGGGTTTCACAACTTGAGCGCCAGGTCCAAAATATGGCAGAGGATCTGGGTCACATACTGAGGGCTCAACAGAACCCTCAGATGAGCATGCCACTGCAGAATGCCCCAAACTCTGGACCTGGTGCTCCAGAACCCACCGGTTCCCAGGGAGGAGGTACAAGGTTAAGGGGGGTGTAAAGCCTTGGAGGAAGCTTCCTTCCCAACTTGTAAACAGCCCCTGGAAAACCACGAACCGGAAACAAAATCTCCTGCCCCTGAAAGCCTGCCTCCCAAGGAGCAGAGGGGGGGTAGGAGAAACAAAGGACCCAAACATACCCACTTTGTGGAGGAGGTACAGGTCTTCCAATTTGAGGGAGAGGGATCCTCAGAAGATCCTGGGAAAAGGATCTTCTCCTTCAGAGAAGGGGGAACTCCTCCCAAGGAAAAATGGGTTCCCAGGGAGGCCAATTCAGACTGGGGAGATGTGGAGACTGAGCTACCGCCGCCCATCATCTCATCCCAGAACCGACAATACCAAAATCCCAAGGGTCAAACCCATCCTGATGACTGCCTCCAAAAAGGGGGGGGGCGGCCCAGAACCCGAAACCATTTCCATTTGCCAGGTTTTTCTTTCAGATTCCCCAGGCTCTCCACAGAATTCTGCCCAAATCTCTTTGCTAGCAATGTCCAAAACCAGAAAGTTAGCCCACCATTTGTCCAAAAATGTGCATTATCTGTGCCCCTTTGAGGAGAAGGAGGGAAGATATTATGCCCCGGTACAAGTACAGGGGCAGGGTACAATTTTGGCACTGGAAGACACTGGATCCCAAGCTACCCTTCTGTCCAAAAGGGCCTTTAATGAACTAAATGCAGGAAGGGGGGAGAATTACCAAATTCCTCTCACCTCTCTTCCTGGACAACTGCAGAACTTTGACGGGAAGGAAATTCCCGTTGAGGGGACTGCAGACTTGGACATTAAAATTGGGCGACACAAGGTGAAACACCCGGACATAGTAGTAACTCCAGAGGGCACCCCTTGTTTACTAGGGAATGATCTCCTGAGAAGGTTGTCACCCCTAATAGATTGCATAAACAAGGTCCTGTGGACCCAGACTAGCCGACCAATAACATTAAAACAGAGCGTCAACCATGTTAGTTTAAACGGCACCTGCCACATGGTTGAACAAAAATCTGACCAAGTAGAATTTCACTTCCAGAACAACCAGATTCCAGACGTGACAGTAATAGCAGTAACACAACAGACTGGTGATGGGGGGGCCTCTCTATTTCTGAAAGTCAACCTTCCTTCCAGTTTAAGGTGGTATTCCACAATGGAAGGAAACACTCTGAAATTCTTTACTTATCCACAATCAGAAACTCCCACTCCTATAGTCCAGGGAGATGTGAAATCAGCTCAGAGCCTGGCTGATATTCAGAAAATTGGAGAGCAGTTGTTCATCCCTGTTCAGTTAAATGATGGGAAGGACTCTGTTCTCGCTCGAGTGTGTGTGAACAACGGTAAGAGCTTCATCAGCGAAGCCATGTTCTGCCAACTCCCAAAAGATCCAGCCATTCCCACATTCAAACTGCTAGACAAATGGGAAATGGACCTGGAAGCACCTAATTCCAAACATCACCTGCCAAGCAGGTGTATGCTCAAAATCTCCATTGGCAACAAGAGCATAGTCCATAATTGTTGGGTCATGCGAGACGTCACTGCCGCCTTTTACTTAGGCAGTGACATTCTCAATCGCTTTGCCATTAGTTTGGACCAAATAAACTTCAAAGCTTGGTCTCGATTAGCGGATAATCCCATGGGCTTTGATTATTCAGAAAAAGCATTTAGGTCAGCTCAATTGCTACCTTATGCAGTTGAAATTCAGATTAAAGAGGAAGTCACCATCCCAGAAAGTATCCGACAATTCTCCCTGGAAGTGAAAGTTAAAAGAGGACAAAAATTGAAAAACCCTTGTCGGGGGGAAATTCTGCCGGGGTCGGCTGGACCGTCCGCGGACCTCCGGGCAGGGAGGCCCCAACTCCTCCCGTATATCCCAAAAACCACAGAGTATGAGACACACGCAAGAAGCAAGGTGGTTCTGCTGTTTATTATACAAACGGCAGGGATGGGTCAAGGATCGTACGCGTCCGTCCTGACACACACACAATCGTGGGGCTCGCAGGCCCTTTTTACCTTAGTATGACGCGCTACTTGCGTCACCTCGAAAAGTTAGCAAAAAACCTATCTCCACTCTGGATTGGTTACTTGAGTGGTAGGGTTAGTATAGCATACGTATAGAGAACGGTGTTAGTGGTTAAGGGTCAGTCAGGTGATATACCTGGGTTGTCCCTACAATTAGATACATGAGAATTGTTACATGAAGACCCCGGAGGATTGGTCAATGTTAATGGCGTCAGTGATAAGAGCCCCATGTTCTGATTGGTCCGCTCGCGAGCCTCCCAGTCTGGGACCATCGCCGTTCCCAGCTCGCGGTGCACCTGTCATTTGCAACAATGTTTCACTATGGGTACGTGCAGACAATGTGAGGATTTATTCATATGCTGGAAGGCCGACTACTCCCACTGTCGCAGATGTCCATTGAGTCTTTTAATTGTATCTGCCTGTGTCTTGTAACGAGGGATCCAGGTGCCTCCGTTCTCCTGGCCTTGGCATCCTTTCAGGTTTGGCTTGGTCACGTGAGGTGGGACCGTGTTTGAGGCAGAATTCTGCACAATTAATATTGTTTTTCCCGTTGTGTGCCTGGTTTAATTTGCAGGTGTGACTTGGACGTCGGCTTGCGGCATGCGAGATTGCAACATTGTGCCCTTGGTTGTCTGCTTTTAGAATGCGAGTTTGCAACATTGCGCCCTTGGCTGTCTGTTTTCGCCAGGCTCATTCTGCAGGGTCAGCAACTGAGCTTTTGTTCATTTTAATGTTCATGGAAGCTCTTGCTTGCGGCCTACTTGGATCAGGTGCATAGATGGAGCCGTTGAGTGCACAGGCGCTTTAGGTTATAGGGTTTAGGAGAAGCGTAAGCAAGCCATTTAGATAAGTTCATTGTGCGTCTTGCGTTTCTGCATCTTAAAAAGCCTATGTGAAAAATAATAAAGATGCACGTCCGTGGGTGTGTTCGTCACCTACGTCATAGCGCTGAGTATATTCTTCGTGTAGGTTGGTGTGGGAGTGTCCAGTGTTCATGTTTGTACACGTGTGCTGATCATTGGCTAAGTCGTCATGGCATCTCTAACGATGTAATGGTTTAGTAAGTTCATCCATGCCGCAGGTGTCGGCATGGGCAGGGCGGGCTGCTGGGCAGGTGGGTGGGCACATCCGTATGTTCCTGTACCAGGGTATTTGGTCGTCTGGTAGATGGGCAAACTCCTCTCGTGGCGGGTGCCTAGGCCGTGATCCTCTAGGCCAAGCGCGAGAGGGGATTGGCGGGAGCCTGTTGTTCCATTCTCCCACTTCACCCTGATGCTTATATTCATCTAAATGCTTCTCTCCAACAGCAAGGGTAAGGGGTAAACCCAACACCATTAGTCAACATAGAACATGACACCATTCCAATAGAGGTGGATAACAGCGACTTAAAGAGTATTACTCTAGCCGCAGGCACCATTATTGGAATGGCGGTTGATGACCGACATTTCTCCATTGATTTAGGAAATGAACTGTTAGGACCGATCCCCAAGGACTGTTTTGACAGTGACAGTGAGGACAATACAACACCAGACAGGATTTTCACCCGGCATGGGGGGAACTTCCTGGTGTACACTTCTTGCCCTTATGGTAAGGAAGATGTGACTTGTGACTTCAGGAGGGATGAGGTGATTTTCCAGGTCCATGAGGGCTGCCTTTCCCACCTGAAGCCTCCAGTCCAAATCAGTACTCTGACCAGGGACTTCTCCACCCAGCTGGAGGAGGCCGCTGAGATAGCCAAACCAGAAGTCTTTCCAGTCTTCAGGCAGATGGTTGAAGAGAGAGTCAACTTAGCTGATGCTTGTGTGACTCTGGAACAGAAGCAAAAGTTGAAACAAGTTTTCTTGGATTTCCAAGATCTTTTTGCGGTAGACTCATATGAATGTGGTCGCAACAACATCCACACCACAACAATTCCCACGGACCCTGGAATGACTCCAGTGTTTGAGCAGCAATATTGTTTGCCTCTCGCATCCATGGAGTCCCTTACTGAAATAATTAAGAACCTTGAGTCCTGGGGAATAATCCGTCCAGTACACAGCACCTTCAATAATCCGGTGCTGGGAATATTGAAGCCAAACGGCCAGTGGAGACTCTGCGCCGACCTTAGGGAGCTCAACAAATGGGTCCATACTTCCCGATGGCCTCTGCCCTACATTGACCAAGGGTTGGCCCAGATCCAGGGGTCACAGGTATTCACAGCAATAGACCTGACCAATGGATACTGGACCGTGCCTGTCAGTAGGGAGGACCAATACAAACTGGCTTTTACCTTTGGGGGCCAGCAGTACACATGGACCCGGACTCCCTTCGGATACCTCAACTCCGGCAATTAATTCAACATTTTCCTACATAAGGCCATGCCTGACCTGGGTGCGAGGGGTAACCTGGCTTATGTAGATGATGTCCTCATCAAAAGTTCATCTGTGGAGGAATACATAGCGGAGATCCGTTATGTTCTGACACAGTTGAGGGCCGCCGGAGAAAAGCTTTCCTTCCAGAAAGCACAGTGGTGTAGAACCCGTGTTAATTTCTTGGGGCATGAGATTACTCCTCAGGGTCTCTGTCCCCAGGAAAAGAAAGTGGAAGCACTTCAGAAACTGAAAGACCCCACGACTCTGCGGGAACTAAGGAGCCTCCTTGGACTGACTAATTACAGCAGAAAGTTCATTGAAGGCTACGCAGAGATCACTAGACCCCTGATTCATCTCTTGAAGGGGGGGGTCGAGTGGGAATGGGGTCCAGAACAATCCGAGGCAGTAAGACAACTCAAAAGAAGCCTCTCACAAGCGCCTTGCCTAGCTTACCCTGTCAGAAAAAAGGAGTTCTTCCTGGAGACAGGGTTCTCTAATACGTGCTTGATGGCAGTATTATACCAAAAGCATGACAAGGTCAATAAAGTAATCTCCTATGCGAGCAAAACTTTATCCTCTGTGAAGGAAAAATTCAACGATTGTGAGAAGGCACTCCTGGCAACAGTGTGGGCATTGAAGAATTACCGCCCGTTTATCCAGGGGGAACACATCATAGTGGAGACTCCACACCAGCCTCTGCAATATCTCCAAAGTGACAGAATCCGGGCCGGAAATGTGAGTAATTCCTGAATTACTTCCTGGATTCTGTCAAAGCAAGGCTTTCCTGTGGAGGTCAGATATGGCCAAAACAAGAAGATTCCCCTCGCGCAAGGTCTGGCTGACTTGCATGATTGTGCCAGAGAAAACTGTCTCGAGGACGAAAGTCTAAAAATCAAGGACAACATGGAGACATACCTTAATTCCCCACACAAAGTCTTTGAAGAAGACAAGTGTGAGGGAATGCCCACTGTCTATGTGGATGGATGCTCGTACCATGTTGACGACAACGGGGAGAAAGAACTGGTGGCCGGCGTAGGGAATGCATGGGTGAATGGGTCACCAGAACCTCCGCTGGATACAAAATTGGTCCCCGAAGTAGTCAGGTTGCAGAATTGATGGCTCTGCATCAGGCCATCCTCACTGCTGTCCAACATCAATTCCACGAACTGGTCATAATCACAGATTCGGATTATGTACGGAACAGGTTCATGGAGCACCTGGTTAATTGGAAAACCAGAGGCATGTTATGTGCTAATAACAAACCCCTGAAACATGGTAAGTTAATTCAAAACATAGATGATCTGGTCACATCGAATGGGATGACCATCTACTGGAAAAAGATTAAGGGTCATTCCAAAGTAGAGGGACCAGACAAAACTGGAAATGACTTAGCTGATCAGCTGGCCAAAACCGGGGCCATCCAAGGGGATCTAATAGGAATAGAGTCCCTGTTGGGGGAAATCCAGGTCACTGCTATCACTAGGTCCCAGACGAATGCTCACAATGATCTTTCAACTGCACAATGGAGTAAGGAGACCCCTGATGCTGATTTGATTACAGCTCAGTAGTGGGATCCAATAATTGGTAAGTTTTACCAACACATTGAGGACCCTGAGAACTTTCCCCTGACGGATACCGATTACATTGGGAAGGAGGACCTTAGAGTGTTGATGAAATGTCCAAAGATGTTCCAAATCCAGGACGGTTTGTTGGTAAGGAAATCCCAAGCTGGCCATGATCAGTGGGTGGTTCCTACCTCATTCCGAAGCCTGATGTTAAGTCACGCCCATGATGCGGCCACCGCCGGTCATAGGGGGTTTCACACAACACTGGAAATCTTAAGAGAGGTTGCATACTGGCCACACATGGGGCAAGACCTCGACCAATACTTGAAGGGGTGTCTTGTGCGTGCAAAATGTCAGCCATCATCCCTCACACACCGTGCGCCTCTCCAAAAGAGGGGGATGACACTGCCATGGTCAGATTTGCAAATCGACTTTGTAGGCCCTGTAATCCGCTCGTCTAGAGGAAACAAGTACATGTTGACCGTTACATGCTTGTTTACCAAGTGGGTGGAATGTCTCCCAGCCCCAAACTGCAAGGCAGAAACAGCAGCTACCCTGATGATTAACCACATCTTTTCCCGTTTTGGTCTACCTCAAAGGATTGAGTCAGACAGGCATAGCCACTTCACCAGTGAAGTAATGACAAAGATGTGGGAGATACTGGGGGTCAAAAGGAAGTTACATATTGCTTACAGGCCAGCTTCTTCTGGAGCAGTGGAGAGATACAACCGAACCATTGTGAGTATTTAAAAAAAGTTTGTGGCAGATTCTGGGCCAAGTTGGGCTATCCGATTACCTCTGATCCTAATGGCCATCAGATCTACCCCTCCATCTGCAACTAAAATGTCACTATTTGAGTTGATGACTTGACGCAAGATGGTGCTTCCCCAGCATTTGCTCTACAGAACCCAAGAGCAAATGTTGATAAATGCCTCCACAACTCATGAGTATGTGGAGAATTTAAGGAAACACCTCCAACATGCTTTTGCCTATGCTCAGCGGAATCTAGAAAGATCAGCTGATAGCATGAAAACCCACTACGACCTGAAGACCACCAGGAAGGAATATACTGTGGGGGACCGGGTCTATCTATACAATTTCCAAAGGAACCAGGCCAAACAGCGAACATTTTTGCCTACATGGAAGGTCCCTTTGAAATTATAGACAAAATCTCCCCTGTTGCATACAAGATCCGCATCCCCAAAGGCAGTTTGGCGGAAGGGGAAGACAAGTGGGTACATATAAATCAGCTAAAGTGTTGCCATCCCAGGCACACGCTGCAGCAACTGGAGGAGTCCTCTGCAATACCAGAGGGGGCTGCTCCAGAGTAAGTCAGTTCAAACTCTAAAATATTCCACATATCAAAAATATAGTAACGTAATGCAAATGTTCCCTGTTATATATTGTTTTTAAAATCAGACTGCAAAATGCATTCGGATGTATAAAATGTACATGTTCGCCACACCATTAATAGTGGCAGAAAAATGTCTAGGAATTTGTATTGCCGCTTTTGCTTTATCATCCTAGGAGAGAGGAAACCATGGAGCCTGACCAAGGAGGACGACCAGGGACCGGGAGCAGAGACCCGAGGGGCCCGGGGTACCGCCCAATATTTCCATCAGGACCGGCGAGGAGAACCGATCGATCCAACTGGGTGGAGGAAAAGATGCTGAACTGTGCCATCTACAGAATTGGAAGAAGATAATGGGGACATACCAGCGCAAGGGCTCACAACCTCCTTTGCACCCGACTTCTCCTCGACTTGAATCAAAGCTTGTTGGTTAATTGAAAATCTTAGCCACCTGCTGTTCCCAGAGGCCAAGAGGCTGAGAACTCTTAACACCCCAGAGACTCACCACAGGAGGCAGGATATCACATGGCCCTTCTGAGTGAGAGGGGGGGGGGTTCCCCTTCAGCCTGGAGGAGAGAGACAATAGCCCCTTTCTGTTGAATGGGGTATGTTAATTTTGAGTGTTTCCTGTCAACAGCCCTCTGCCGGCAAGGAGAGACATGTGATCACTGACCCACCCAGACTTCTGGAGGCGGACCCAAACACTTTGGGGAGTTGAATTGCAACAAATATATATTTTATAGAAACAGTGATAACTTATTGTAACCAAATGACAGGAATGCACAACTTTGAGAGTCTTAGTTTGAAGAATGCCCTCACGATTTGAGTCTAAACTCCAATTTGTACCATGTTCTGGGGCAAAACCCTGCTAATTATGAATATTGTAGACAATGTATTTAAGCTAGAGACATGGGAAGTTACTGGGATATATGTGGAAGGGAAATGTACCTTTGTATAATTTTTGATGAAAATCCCATATTGCACAATCCACTAAAATCGAAAATAAGTTGCCATTTTTGAATGCAAGCTCCTAGAAACACCAGAGGCGGAACAGAGACTACCTTAAGCAACGTGTAATATGTACATGTAATGTCAACCACTTGTGTACATGGGAAATAGGTATTTGAATCAAATATAGATTTGTGGGCAAATTGACCAGGGGAGGATCCTCTGACCCATAAACAGACCTCATCACTCTGACTCACAACCCAATTCCCCCAATCATGGGAGAGGGGATAATTGGGCCAATGACAAGTAGAGAGGGGCAGGCTCAGTTATGCCACGCACACACCCATTTTCAAAACACATAAAAAGGGCCACTGAAACCCAGGTAGGGAATTCAATTCCATTTTCTGCGGGACGCTCTGCCGGGAGACTCCAGACTTCACATCCATCAATCTTCAGAGACCAGAAATTTACTTCAGAATTTAAAGCAAGGGCCTAAACCCACAAACTGAGAATTCTTCTCAGCAGGCCTCAGCATCCTTAAAATCATTTGCAAACTATTCAACAGCCGGGCGAGCTGTTTGAATGCCCTGCCAAGAACTTTTGCCGGAACCGCAGACCAGACCCAGACCGCTGTGAGCAGAACCAGAGATCCGGATCGCTGTGAGCAGAACCGGTGCCTGATTGACCCGCCGAGCAGAGAGAACCGCCGCTGGACGTGTTGACCAGATCCGTGACGAGGCCCATTCATTTCAAAATTAGGAGTGAGTATCCGCCAGAACTGTGCAGAACCCAATCTCTTAGTTAAAATAATCTAATCGAAACTATTTTAACCTAAGTAGAACAGTCTCCTAGAAATCGTGTCATCTGTCATTTGTAAAGCTGCACAACTGTCACCTGTCAATTCTGCAGCTGCAAGCTGTCACCTGTCATTTGAGTTTTACTTTAAATCCGAAAATCTACCTTTATAAAAGTGTCCGTATCTCTAAAACCGTTTGTCCTAGGAACGTTTGTCCTAGCTTAGAATCTAAGCTTTCCAACAAGCCTAGAACCGACTCGTGATTCACGCACACTCGCAAAATTTACTGCGATTTGGCTCAATTTCTCCACTTGTCAAAATAGCAGCTCCATTCTTTCCCTTGTTCTTTCCCTTGTTAAAATCCGTTTGCAACCTGGTAGTTACGCATAGAGCATTGCTAAAGTGAGCCTGAACTAATATAAAGCATCTCTTCCTCACCCTGAACCTCCTGCAGGGAATTAAAATCAATTTTAGCATTTTCACTTCATTGCCACCACATTTCAAAGTAATTCGCCTGTGTTTAAAACTCATACCTGTTTTCTCTAAGCTTGCTGGGAAAACTGGAACTGTGTATTGCATTATAAAGTGTGATTTGTTGGGATTCTTGAAGACTGTGTGCTCTCCTTCCATTTCTTACATTGCATAGGGGGGGAGTGAATTGTCAAGGAAAAGTGATTACATTGTCGTTTGTTGAAGCCATATCAAGTTATTTTCTGTACTGCATTTCATTCATCATTGCGTTTCCTTGAACCATATAAAGCATTCTTTCCCACCTTATTCTTCTGTTCCTATTCATAAGTTACCTCTTGCTGATTACTGCTCATATTCACAAGTGTAATATCCATTATCAATTTATTTATAGAAGTGTGAAATATATATATATATATATATTTTTTTTAAATTTTCAATAAACCTTTTAATTTGCAAAACAAACCTACTTCTTGGCTCAGTGGGGTCAGGGGGATTCTAAGAGGGGGGTGTTATACAAGGGTTGTCATCCAGAGTACTGAACTGGACATCAATAAGGGTTTTCCTCAGCATCCCAGACTAGGCATTGACTTAGCTGTAGTGTTGATTGAATATCGCTTACAGCCACGTTTGCCTATTTTGATCCAAGTCTAACCATGAATTGGGACTGACTGATGTCTCCCAGGTTCATAATTTAGAAACGCATTAAGGGACAACTATTCCTTAAATATAGGGGCACATCCTCAGAGACACTTCCACTTTCCTGGTATCATTTTTCCTTAAAGAATTTGGCATGGCCCACCAATGGGCATTTTTCATATTTTCTAGCTTGATGCCGTTTGGAGTTTCCTTGACCTTTGTTCCCCAGTTGCTTTCTAGTTGTTGAGCTCTCGTACAGCAGGGCATGCATAGGTTTGACAGGTTAAAGCCTCCTTCCAGCATAGGTCCCTGGAGCTTTTCCAAGCAAACAAGTGGCCTTCTTCCAAGCACCCAGAAAATATCTTATCCACATTGCATCTATTTTCTTTCAATATCCTGTTGACCATGCAACAGGTAGACCGAGGTTTGAAAGAGGTATATCACAGGATATTCATTTGTATCCAACTTACTCTTGTCCAAAATAGTGAGGTTAACAATTTCCTGTCTAGCCTTCTCGGTTGACAATATTTCCAGCTAAAGCCTAACACAAACACAGATCATCTTCTAAGGGTTTCATAGGAGAGGATATTGCATACATAAAATGTTCCTCCAACCAATGTATGCCTCAGCTCTTACTGTGGTTCCTGAAGTAGTGCCAAGGCAGTGGTATAACATTATGTTTTATCTGGTTCACCTTAGAACTTGATACTCTGCAATAGTCAATCAGTGTCTCAAGCAATTCAGGTAGTGTGGTCTCCGGGTTCAAGACAGAAATCAGTGTTTGATGCACATACATCATCATTTTGTATTCCTCTATACTGAACTACTTTGAAATTACTTTTATTTATGCATCTGAACAAATCATTTTAGCCAACAGTTTCAGTGTAGATGCAGACAGCAGGGATAACATTAGGCCTCTGTGAGGGGTAACCCTTTCCATTGATAAGAAGCCCAAACAAACAACTTTGACCATTACAAATACATTTGTCTTGAAGTAGGGTATCTGATAATGCACACAAAGTCTGAGTAGATACGAGAATTTTAACATTTTCTGCATGAACTTCCAAACAACGCATGCATATGGCAGCTTTTTCATTTCTGACAAACCGCTCTGCTGCAAAGCTCCATGGTGGATATAGCTATAATTTTGGGAGTAGGGTCACCCCCTTCTGCCTCAAATATTTCAAAAACTGCTGGAGAGAATAACCCAAGACCTGTCCCAGAAATGAAGTCAATGCTTCGTACCCAAGATGTTTCATTTTTGTCCAATTCTGTACAGGGATTCTGGAGCTTCAGCATGCAACATGTTGGACTTTTCCTCTATGCAAAAATGATTAGGAGAAGTCCAAAACAGAATGCATTTTGTATTCCTTAATAACTGTTTAAATTTTTTAACAAATCGTTCCCAACATTATCCAGTCTGGGGTGTCCCGTGACAAATATTTTGTTTGGACAAAATCATCCAAATCCATCCACCAAGTCAAAAGTTATTAGCAATACAATTTTAGGATTTTCCATGGAACTAGGCACTCACCTTAACTTTAGGGAGGCGACCGCCACCCTGTGGTCGCCACCCTATGGTCACCGCCCTATGGTTAAGATGAGTAGTGAGTTCCATCGAAATGAATTAATAATAACATTTTTACTCACGTGACGGATTTGGCTGAAATGTTGCAGAAGATAGTGGACGCCTGCCCTCGCCTCCCCGACTCTCGGCCTGGAAAGTTTGGGTGAGAGTCGTTAAAAAAAAACAAGCAATTAGGAAAACAAAAAACAAAAAACACTTTTGGCCTACTCCCCATTCATTTCTTCATAGACAAAAAAGGTACATTTTTTGCTCTACCACATAGGTCAAACCACTGGACTCATTTGAACCCGGTTCAAAACAACTTGCACACAGAGCATTGACCTGCGATCCTTTTGTTGCTTGGGGTTATTCTGACCAGTCATATTTTTAATATTGGATGGAGAAAGGGGTGCCCTCTTCTCTCAAAATTAGAGCTATATACCCATGATGCTTTGCGGCATGAGGCTTTTCAGAAAAGGAAAAGCCGCCATCTTTTTTTTTTCTTGATACGAGAGATAACCAAGGGTATACACTCAGTTTTTGGAAAAAGAAAAGGCAGAACAGTGCAATTTGCAGTACAACACACAAGCAAATGCCATTAGGCAAGAGGTGGGGGGAGGCAAGAGGACACTTAGAGAAATGTGGGATTTGGAGATGGTCTAGGGACAGAGTTTGGAACACAAAGCTTTCCCACACCTTCGGGTATTGAAGGTATAACCGCAGCCCAACTTCACAGATGAAACTGCATCAAAGAAAAAATGAGTGTTGGGGAATGGGAGAGATCAAGGGAGGTGAGGAGGCCATGAGGGGAGTGGGTGGGAGCAGGCACAGATGAGGGGGTACATTGTGAGCCGCTGGGATATCAAAAAACATTATGTTCATACTTTTTTGCAATAACATTGGGTATAAGACTACAAATAACCAAGGGTATGATCAAGGGCATAAGTATTTCATTCCAATGTAACTGTGGTTATAGAAAAACAAAACATGTTTTAAATAGAATTATATGTATTTACAGCTACAGTTAACATTGGGAGTGAAAAAAGAAATCAGCATTTTAAATGGCTGAGGGACCTGAACTGGATAACCCAGCCCTTTAAGATGAGTAGGAATTACCCTCGAGATGGATGGGGATGCAGATTTGTATTCATACATCAATAATAAAAACGACTCAAGTAGTCAGCAAAAGGAAGACTGTTTTAATATCAATTATCTAAAATAGGGAGCATAACGAACACCAACAAAATCGCTCGATCCTCATACTCAAACATTCTTAGTAAAAACTGAGATCTTATACAAGAAACTTGTCATCAATGACGTTAACCTACGTATGTACTAACGTCATCCAATATGGGAAACTACAAAAACATATGAGTATGGGTCACTGGCTCTGAGTGAATATCTAAGTATACGATTGATACTAGTCGAAAAAAGTGTGAATGTATGATAGGTTACTTAACAACAGGTCAGGCAACTAAACCCTATCCTAAAAATGACCACTATGAACGTCACTAACTACACAATGTCCTATTGGATTACACAACTACAGGACCCCTAAATACACAGTCCTCTACAATTGGTTGGCACTCTAACCTCCGTCAGTAGTTTTCCATCTACGTCTAGCTGCATGCCTGCTGGCCATCCAGGTGCTGGTGAGCTCGCCTTTTTACCATTGTTTCCCACCAATTAGCATATCAATCCTTCATCACCTCAGTGGTCTGCTGTCAATTAGGCTTTGAAGCTCGGCCTTGAGAGTGTTCTTAGCTCTGAGAAATTCAGGAAGTGAAAGCATGCGCTGCCCTTGTGCGTAGGTGTGACCATCTCGTTCGTCCAACTTCATGCTTCCATATGACTAGAGACCATAAAATCAAGACTTTAGTGCATTTAATATTATTTTTAATAGACCTCTGACGGCTTCCTTGTTATGGTCATGCCTTCTGAACAGGGGTTTTGTTCTTTCACAGGTTTTTTTTTCCAATGTCAGTTTGCTCCAGTTTGATGAGACCTGGGCTTGTTTGGCTCACCCAGCCTTGTCTGATGAGATTCACTTTGTAATTCAATTTGCTTTTTAACTGTGACACACTTGAAATTAGGCCTTCTTGCTACTGTCCAGCACTGCTATAATGTGCAGTGGAAACATCCATCCTTTACTTGTCCATATGCATACATGTATATATTGGCGCTTACCACAATCTAATCACTATAAGCGAGCCTCAAGATTACTTTGTCTGCTTGTGTTTCTTTTGCATCTGTACACGTGTAAAATTACTTGATGTCTTCATCGGTTCATGTGGCATAAGCTTCTTCACCTAGATCCAAAGATGTCACTTATCCTTACTCCTTTATTGATGCCTTATAGAATATCTGCATTCTCTAGTCTCTGCATCTCTTCTAGGTACGTCAGCTCAGCTCTGTGTGACGTTTACTTGGCAATGGTTAGTGGCGTCAGCATTCGTCATGACCTTTCATTTGCTCTGCTTCTTCAGAAATCTCATTTAAACAACCATCATATCTCCTTGTGTGCAGGTATGGTTTTCTTAATGGGAAACTTGCTTCTAGGATTCCTTTTGGTCTTTGTCATTTCAACTGCTCCGTGTATGTCACATACTTGGGTTTCCAACATACAGGTAAATGGGGTGGGACGGTTGAGGTGGGGGTACTTTGCTCCTCCTCCACAGACCATTAGTATTGTGAAATATAAAGTGGGCTGAAGTCCGGTCATGGCTTGGTAGCATTTTAAACAGCAAAGTGGGCTGAAGGTAGTTTGTAAAATATTAACAGGGTAATTCATAGAATTTCGCAGAAAAGTGTCGCAAGCGGCTGGCGCAGAGTGTCCGCGTGCGATTGTCTGCGCCAGGCGCGTGCGCCAAAACCGATTTCCACGCACAGCGTATTCATGGATTTTAGGCTCCCAAACCAGCTGTGGCGCAGAGTATCGGAGCGACCCTGCAGCAGCGCCAGTAACGCCCCCAAGAACGCCCTTGCGCAAGGAAAAGCCATCAAAATCGCTAAATCATCGCAAAGGGCTGCGCTAACCCTGGACCAGTTTACAGGGCTGCCAAACAAGGAACGCAAAGCGGGTAACGTTTATATCAGGTGTACGCGGGAAGTTTTACATGCGATTAGCCAGGGTAAGTGTATTACAGGGGTACGCAGGAAGTTTTACACGCGATTAGCCAGGGTACGTGTATTACAGGGGTACGCGTGAAGTTTTACACGCGATTAGCCAGGGTACGTGTATTACAGGGGTACGCGGGAATTATCACACGCGATTTGGATGGGTACGTGTATTACAGGGGTACGAGGGAAGTTTTACACGCGATTAGCCAGGGTACGTGTATTACAGGGGTACGCGGGAATTATCACACGCGATTTGGCTGGGTACGTGTATTACAGGGGTGCGCGGGAATTATCACACGCGATTTGGCTGGGTACGTGTATTACAGGGGTGCGTGGGAATTATCACACGCGATTTGGCTGGGTACGTGTATTACAGGGGTGCGCGGGAATTATCACACGCGATTTGGCTGGGTACGTGTATTACAGGGGTGCGCAGGAATTATCAAACGCGATTTGGCTGGGTACGTGTATTACAGGGGTACGCGTGAAGTTTTACACGCGATTATCCAGGGTACGTGTATTACAGGGGTACGCATGAAGTTTTACACGCGAATAGCCAGGGTACGTGTATTACAGGGGTACGCGGGAATCATCACACGCGATTTGGCTGGGTACGTGTATTACAGGGGTGCGCGGGAATTATCACACGCGATTTGGCTGGGTACGTGTATTACAGGGGTGTGCGGGAATTATCACACGCGATTTGGCTGGGTACGTGTATTACAGGGGTGCGCGGGAAGTTACACACGCGATTAGGCTGGGTGGGTCCTCACAAGTGTTCCCTGTACACCCTCCACGGCCCCTGCAGGCAGCCCACAAAACAGGGGACTACCCTGCACACCTGCTCATGTCCCCCAGCACCCCCACCCCCCAGCACTGTGGGCCACCCTCCACCAGGCCCCCACTCATGTCCCCTTGCACCCCCACCCCCCAGCAGTCATGGGGCACCCTCCACCAGGCCCCCACACATGTACCCCTGCACCCCCACCCCCAAGCAGTGCAGGGACACCCTCCACCAGGCCCCCACACATGTTCTCCTGCACCCCCACCCCCCAGCCACCAGGGGCAGCCTCCACCAGGCACCCACTCATGTCTCCCACCACCCCCACCCCCCAGCCACCATGGGCAGCCTCCACCAGGATCCCACCCATGTCTACCACCACCCGCACCCCCCAGCACTGTGGGGCACCCTCCACCAGGCCCCCATTCATGTCTCCCACCACCCCCACCTCCCAGCAGTCATGGGGCACCCTCCACAAGGCCCCCACACATGTACCCCTGCACCCCCCACCCCCCAGCAGTGCAGGGACACCCTCCACCAGGCCCCCACACATGTCCCCCAGCACCCCCACCCCCCAGCAGTGCAGGGGCAGCCTCCACCAGGCCCCCACTCATGTCTCCCACCACCCACCCCCCCAGCACTAAGGGGCACCCTCCACCAGGCCCCCACTCATGTCTCCCACCCACCCCACCCCCCAGCAGTGCAGGGGCAGCCTCCACCAGGCCCCCACTCATGTCTCCCACCCACCCCCACCCCCCAGCAGTGCAGGGGCAGCCTCCACCAGGCCCCCACTCATGTCTCCCACCACCCCCACCCCCCAGCCACCATGGGCAGCCCCCACCAGGCTCCCACCCATGTCTACCACCACCCCTACCCCCCAGCAGTGCAGGGGCAGCCTCCACCAGGCCCCCACTCATGTCTCCCACCCCCCACCCCCCCAGCACTGAGGGGCACCCTCCACCAGGCCCCCACTCATGTCCCCTATCACCCCCACCCCCAGCAGTGCAGGGGCACCCTCCACCAGGTCCCCACTCATGGCTCCCACCCACCCCACCCCCCAGCACTGCGGAACACCCTCCACCAGGCTCCCACCCATGTCTACCACCACCCCCACCCCCCAGCAGTGCAGGGGCAGCATCCACCAGGCTCCAACCCATGTCTACCACCACCCCCACCCCCCAGCAGTGCAGGGGCAGCCTCCAACAGGCCCCCACTCATGTCTCCCACCCACCCAACCCCCCAGCACTGTGGGGCACCCTCCACCAGGCTCCCACCCATGTCTACCACCACCCCCACCCCCCAGCAGTGCAGGGGCAGCCTCCACCAGGCTCCCACCCATGTCTACCACCACCCCCACCCCCCAGCAGTGCAGGGGCAGCCTCCACCAGGCCCCCACTCATGTCTCTCACCACCCCCACCCCCCAGCCACCATGGTCAGCCCCCACCAGGCTCCCACCCATGTCTCCCACCACCCCCACCCCCAGCCACCATGGGCAGCCCCCACCAGGCTCCCACCCATGTCTACCACCACCCCCACCCCCCAGCAGTGCAGGGGCAGCCTCCACCAGGCCCCCACTCATGTCTCCCACCCCCCAACCCCCCAGCACTGAGGGGCACCCTCCACCAGGCCCCCACTCATGTCCCCTATCACCCCCACCCCCAGCAGTGCAGGGGCAGCCTCCACCAGGCCCCCACTCATGTCTCCCACCCACCCCACCCCCCAGCACTGTGGGGCACCCTCCACCAGGCCCCCACTCATGTCCCCTATCACCCCCACCTCCAGCAGTGCAGGGGCAGCCTCCACCAGGGCCCCACTCATGTCTCCCACCCCCCACACCCCCCCAGCACTGAGGGGCACCCTCCACCAGGCCCCCACTCATGTCTCCCACCCCCCACCCCCCCAGCACTGAGGGGCACCCTCCACCAGGCCCCCACTCATGTCTCCCACCACCCCCACCCCCCAGCCACCATGGGCAGCCCCCACCAGGCTCCCACCCATGTCTACCACCACCCCCACCCCCCAGCAGTGCAGGGGCAGCCTCCACGAGGCCCCCACTCATGTCTCCCACCCAACCCACCCCCCAGCACTGTGGGGCACCCTCCACCAGGCCCCCACTCATGTCTCCCACCACCCCCACCCCCCAGCAGTCATGGGGCACCCTCCACTAGGCCCCCACACATGTACCCCTGCAACCCCCCCCAGCAGTGCAGGGACACCCTCCACCAGGCCCCCACACATGTCCCCCTGCACCCCCACCCCCCAGCAGTGCAGGGGCAGCCTCCACCAGGCCCCCACTCATGTCTCCCACCCCCCACCCCCCCAGCACTGAGGGGCACCCTCCACCAGGCTCCCACCCATGTCTACCACCACCCCCACCCCCCAGCAGTGCAGGGGCAGCCCCCACCAGGCTCCCACCCATGTCTACCACCACCCCCACCCCCCAGCAGTGCAGGGGCAGCCTCCACCAGGCCTCCACTCATGTCTACCACCCACCCCCACCCCCAGCAGTGCAGGGGCAGCCTCTACCAGGCCCCCACTCATGTCTCCCACCACCCCCCAGCCACCATGGGCAGCCCCCACCAGGCTCCCACCCATGTCTCCCACCACCCCCACCCCCCAGCCACCATGGGCAGCCCCCACCAGGCTCCCACCCATGTCTACCACCACCCCCACCCCCCAGCAGTGCAGGGGCAGCCTCCACCAGGCCCCCACTCATGTCTCCCACCCCCCAACCCCCCAGCACTGAGGGGCACCCTCCACCAGGCCCCCACTCATGTCCCCTATCACCCCCACCCCCAGCAGTGCAGGGGCAGCCTCCACCAGGCCCCCACTCATGTCTCCCACCACCCACCCCCCCAGCACTAAGGGGCACCCTCCACCAGGCCCCCACTCATGTCTCCCACCCACCCCACCCCCCAGCAGTGCAGGGGGAGCCTCCACCAGGCCCCCACTCATGTCTCCCACCCACCCCCACCCCCCAGCAGTGCAGGGGCAGCCTCCACCAGGCCCCCACTCATGTCTCCCACCACCCCCACCCCCCAGCCACCATGGGCAGCCCCCACCAGGCTCCCACCCATGTCTACCACCACCCCTACCCCCCAGCAGTGCAGGGGCAGCCTCCACCAGGCCCCCACTCATGTCTCCCACCCCCCACCCCCCCAGCACTGAGGGGCACCCTCCACCAGGCCCCCACTCATGTCCCCTATCACCCCCACCCCCAGCAGTGCAGGGGCACCCTCCACCAGGTCCCCACTCATGGCTCCCACCCACCCCACCCCCCAGCACTGCGGAACACCCTCCACCAGGCTCCCACCCATGTCTACCACCACCCCCACCCCCCAGCAGTGCAGGGGCAGCATCCACCAGGCTCCAACCCATGTCTACCACCACCCCCACCCCCCAGCAGTGCAGGGGCAGCCTCCAACAGGCCCCCACTCATGTCTCCCACCCACCCAACCCCCCAGCACTGTGGGGCACCCTCCACCAGGCTCCCACCCATGTCTACCACCACCCCCACCCCCCAGCAGTGCAGGGGCAGCCTCCACCAGGCTCCCACCCATGTCTACCACCACCCCCACCCCCCAGCAGTGCAGGGGCAGCCTCCACCAGGCCCCCACTCATGTCTCTCACCACCCCCACCCCCCAGCCACCATGGTCAGCCCCCACCAGGCTCCCACCCATGTCTCCCACCACCCCCACCCCCAGCCACCATGGGCAGCCCCCACCAGGCTCCCACCCATGTCTACCACCACCCCCACCCCCCAGCAGTGCAGGGGCAGCCTCCACCAGGCCCCCACTCATGTCTCCCACCCCCCAACCCCCCAGCACTGAGGGGCACCCTCCACCAGGCCCCCACTCATGTCCCCTATCACCCCCACCCCCAGCAGTGCAGGGGCAGCCTCCACCAGGCCCCCACTCATGTCTCCCACCCACCCCACCCCCCAGCACTGTGGGGCACCCTCCACCAGGCCCCCACTAATGTCCCCTATCACCCCCACCTCCAGCAGTGCAGGGGCAGCCTCCACCAGGGCCCCACTCATGTCTCCCACCCCCCACACCCCCCCAGCACTGAGGGGCACCCTCCACCAGGCCCCCACTCATGTCTCCCACCCCCCACCCCCCCAGCACTGAGGGGCACCCTCCACCAGGCCCCCACTCATGTCTCCCACCACCCCCACCCCCCAGCCACCATGGGCAGCCCCCACCAGGCTCCCACCCATGTCTACCACCACCCCCACCCCCCAGCAGTGCAGGGGCAGCCTCCACGAGGCCCCCACTCATGTCTCCCACCCAACCCACCCCCCAGCACTGTGGGGCACCCTCCACCAGGCCCCCACTCATGTCTCCCACCACCCCCACCCCCCAGCAGTCATGGGGCACCCTCCACTAGGCCCCCACACATGTACCCCTGCAACCCCCCCCAGCAGTGCAGGGACACCCTCCACCAGGCCCCCACACATGTCCCCCTGCACCCCCACCCCCCAGCAGTGCAGGGGCAGCCTCCACCAGGCCCCCACTCATGTCTCCCACCCCCCACCCCCCCAGCACTGAGGGGCACCCTCCACCAGGCTCCCACCCATGTCTACCACCACCCCCACCCCCCAGCAGTGCAGGGGCAGCCTCCACCAGGCTCCCACCCATGTCTACCACCACCCCCACCCCCCAGCAGTGCAGGGGCAGCCTCCACCAGGCCTCCACTCATGTCTACCACCCACCCCCACCCCCAGCAGTGCAGGGGCAGCCTCTACCAGGCCCCCACTCATGTCTCCCACCACCCCCCAGCCACCATGGGCAGCCCCCGCCAGGCTCCCACCCATGTCTCCCACCACCCCCACCCCCCAGCCACCATGGGCAGCCCCCACCAGGCTCCCACCCATGTCTACCACCACCCCCACCCCCCAGCAGTGCAGGGGCAGCCTCCACCAGGCCTCCACTCATGTCTACCACCCACCCCCACCCCCAGCAGTGCAGGGGCAGCCTCTACCAGGCCCCCACTCATGTCTCCCACCACCCCCCAGCCACCATGGGCAGCCCCCACCAGGCTCCCACCCATGTCTCCCACCACCCCCACCCCCCAGCCACCATGGGCAGCCCCCACCAGGCTCCCACCCATGTCTACCACCACCCCCACCCCCCAGCAGTGCAGGGGCAGCCTCCACCAGGCCCCCACTCATGTCTCCCACCCCCCAACCCCCCAGCACTGAGGGGCACCCTCCACCAGGCCCCCACTCATGTCCCCTATCACCCCCACCCCCAGCAGTGCAGGGGCAGCCTCCACCAGGCCCCCACTCATGTCTCCTACCCACCCCACCCCCCAGCACTGTGGGGCACCCTCCACCAGGCCCCCACTCATGTCCCCTATCACCCCCACCCCCAACAGTGCAGGGGCAGCCTCCACCAGGGCCCCACTCATGTCTCTCACCCCCCAGCACTGAGGGGCACCCTCCACCAGGCCCCCACTCATGTCTCCCACCCCCCACCCCCTCAGCACTGAGGGGGACCCTCCACCAGGCCCCCACTCATGTCTCCCACCACCCCCACCCCCCAGCCACCATGGGCAGCCCCCACCAGGCTCCCACCCATGTCTACCACCACCCCCACCCCCCAGCAGTGCAGGGGCAGCCTCCACGAGGCCCCCACTCATGTCTCCCACCCACCCCACCCCCCAGCACTGTGGGGCACCCTCCACCAGGCCCCCACTCATGTCTCCCACCACCCCCACCCCCCAGCAGTCATGGGGCACCCTCCACCAGGCCCCCACACATGTACCCCTGCACCCCCACCCCCCAGCAGTGCAGGGACACCCTCCACCAGGCCCCCACACAGTCCCCCTGCACCCCCACCCCCCAGCAGTGCAGGGGCAGCCTCCACCAGGCCCCCACTCATGTCTCCCACCCCCCACCCCCCAGCACTGAGGGGCACCCTCCACCAGGCTCCCACCCATGTCTTCCACCACCCCCACCCCCCAGCAGTGCAGGGGCAGCCTCCACCAGGCTCCCACCCATGTCTACCACCACCCCCACCCCCCAGCAGTGCAGGGGCAGCCTCCACCAGGCCCCCACTCATGTCTACCACCCACCCCACCCCCCAGCAGTGCAGAGGCAGCCTTCACCAGGCCCCCACTCATGTCTCCCACCACCCCACCCCCAGCAGTGCAGGGGCAGCCCCCACCAGGCTCCCACCCATGTCTACCTCCACTCCCACCCCCCAGCAGTGCAGGGGCAGCCTCCACCAGGCCCCCACTCATGTCTATCACCCACCCCCCCAGCACTGAGGAGCACCCTCCACCAGACCCCCACTCATGTCTCCCACCACCCCCACCCCCCAGCAGTCATGGGGCACCCTCCACCAGGCCCCCACACATGTCCCCCTGCCCACAGGCCCTGACAATCCTCAAGCATGGGCCTCATGGCCAGCCACCACAGCCCAAAGACACAACCAAGTATTACATGCGCCCATGATACTACTCCAATGGAAACAATGTAAATGAACACATGTGTCTCACACACACACAATGGTTGCAAGTGAACCTGAAAACCCATATCATGACATGCATGAAAACAATGAGATGAAACCACACATTGAAGAATGAAACAATCAAAATAATGTATTAAAAACAACAGTAATGGCAATCAAAATTAAACAAAATACACAAGTAAACAAAAAAGAAAATTAAGCTGGCTGTCCCTTTTCAAATTAAAATCAATAAATGAAAATCCCAAAAAATGTCTTCCAAAGTCCAAGTCCATAAAAAGGAAATGAAGGGAAAAAAGAAATAGAAAACCATTGCTCCATGGAAAACAATATTCATAGTAAAAAAAATATCCAAATGCAAAGTCCAACTATGTACAAAGTATTCAGGGTCCATCATCCCAACAGAAGAAATGAAACCTACAAAAAAACCTATCTAAAATGGAACTATATACAAAAGGTGAAGCAGTGTCCGTCGACTCCAAATAAAAATAAACAATAAAGGAAACCTATCACTAAATAACTATATACAATGGCGGCGGCCAGTCCAGCGGCTCACTCAGTGGTGTTCTGGGCCAGGGCATCATCGAACTCCTCGTCTATGTCTCGGAGGCGGTCCTGTTCCATGGCCCCGAGGGTCCGCAGGGACGCCGACATGTTCACCTCCAACTCCCTGCGGATTGCCTCGAGGCACTCGGCCTGCCTCAGGGCCCTCTGCATGGAGTTCTCTGCCCTGACCATCGTGAGCCACGCCTCTTCCGCCTGCCGCTGCTCCGCATCTATGGCGTGGCCCAACCGCTGCCACACGGAAGACACTTCCCGTCCAGGGTCCTCCTGCCCTCCGGCCGATGCCTGCCCCTCCGATGTTGAAGGCCCCGAGCTATCGTGGCTCCCACCTACAGCCTCCTGCTGCTGCAGCTGCTGCTGTCCATGTGCCCTGTCCGATGGTGCCTGCACATCCTCCTCCAGCTGGGGTGCAGTCGTTGATGTGGCCACCCCTGCTGGACGTCCGACTCCCGACTGTGTCAGGGATCTGTTGTCCACCAGCCTGGCCGCACGGTCGGAGGCAGCTCCACAGGGCACCCAGGTGACACATGGGTGGGAAGATGGCATGGAGGACCACTGGGGCATTGGGGGTTCTGTGTAGGAGGGGGTCGGAACAAGGTCCAGGAAACGGAGGAATCCAGCCCTGGTGAGCTGTCCCAGTGGTTCAACGCGGTCAAAGAGCAGACTCTGATCATGAAAAGACTGCAGGTCAGCTCGCATGGCCCGTTGACGCAACGCCACCCCACCCTGGACAGGCTCAACCTAGTGCAGGATAGCCACATCCGCAGGGAGAGGAAGGCCAGGTGTTGTAAGCCAATCCCCTCCCTGAGAACGGGTCTGGAGGTAGGCATCCCCGCTGGTGCAAGATGATGCAGTGACAGGAACAGGGACAGGCTTGCACACAGGCACCTCTGCGGCGGCCTGTGCTGCCTCCTGTCCCTGATCCTGCACTGCACCACTAGCACCAGTGGAATCCCCACCTCCAGACCCCGCCTCTGTCGCTTGCACGGCCTCCTCCTCCTCCAAACCCCCCACCAACCTGGATGACTCCATGCCATCTTCCTCCGTTGGGCCCTGTGGGGTCCCAGCTGCCCCTTCTGCTGCCGAGGAGTCCAACTCCAACCTCTGCCTCTTGAACCTCCCCTCGGCAGCTGCGGCCTGGGACACGGCACCGGACTCCTCACTCCCCGACGAGATCAGAACCTGGGAGGGGATCTGGGCCTTGCATCTCCGGCTGGTGGTGCGACCCCTGCCGCTGTGCTCCACAGCACCTTCTCCGCCCTCTTCATCAGTTGACGCTGCAGACAGGGAGAAAGAAAACACAGGCATCAGGGCACTGTACAATGGACTCATACACACATGACAGTTATACATGAGTGGCATTGGTAAACCTCAGACATGGCATCACAATCCCCAACACATATGTCATTTCAACTTGCACACATGAGCCATACCACAGCCATATTGCAACAGCCAGCACCATCCATTCACATACAACAGCATGAGCAGCCAAAGGTCATCCACACATCACATGCAACATAGGGAGTACACTACACATGCACACACACCACCAAACTTGCATGCATGTGTACACCTCCGCCAACTGTCGCAGTGTTCCGATCGACATCCATGTCACACCTGACAATCATTCCTCCACATCCTGTGCCATGCAAGCCCACACACACAAGCACCATCCATGTGTCACACATGAGACCCCTCGCATGTGTCACCCTCACGGCCCTGTACACCCCCCCTACTTGCCCACATAAAAATACATGTTCAACCTGCACACTCCTGGCACACCACCACACGCACAGCTTACAATCAGTATGCATGTACACTAACCGCTCGACTCCAGGCGGGTCTGCCTCTCAAGGACCTGGATGTGGAGTGCTGGGGATATGCGTTCCAGGACCCTCATTTGATCTTCCGACAAGTGGCCCCGGCGCCCCTTGGCATCCGCTGCCTTCAGGAGGCACTGGGCCTTGTTGAGGGTCCTGGACCTGAGGTCCTCCCAGCGCTTCCTGACACGTTCGTAGTCGCAGACTGCCACCTCCTCCGCGTTGATGGCAGTCACGATGTCCATCCAGATCCGAGTCCGTCCTTCCTTGTCGGCGCGCAACCTTCCGAAGAGGGCATCATACTGCCCCAGGACATGCTCCACCAGGACACCAACTTCGGTGGCAGTGAAGCTGGTGCCCCTCTGCCTCCTTGGCCGGGGGTTGCCACTGGTGCCAGATGTTGCAGTGCCCGACATGGCAACCCCAGAGGCAGGAGTGGGTGGGCAACTGGGTCCTGGGGCTGGGCTGTGGGGCAATGGAAAAGCAGTCTGGAGTCTTCGGTTCCAGCAGGGGTGGTCACAGCAACAGCACCCCTAGCTGATGTGCAGGCAGCAAATGTCAGGGCACGTGGGCAGCAGGCAGTCAGGCAGCAGCAGATGGCAGGTGGGAGCGTGCTCAGGGCTCTGGGGGGCAGTAATTCAGCCTTCTGGCCAGGAGTGTGGTCTTCCGTGTGTGAACGCGTGACCAGCTTGATACGGAGTGATTTTGCACGTGAAAATCCAGCACGTCTGCGTGTAATTCAAGGAAAGGCCCTTAGCGCATAAGCGTGTCAGCACACGTCTGTACATTCATTGGCCCAAAGGCCACCAGCCTATGCGCGTCTATGAAGTCACCTGCACGTTGAATATGGCACACGTTTGAAATGTTGCGTGTTAAAAAAATGAAAGACACGTCCGAGTGTCAAAGCGTGTAATTGGTGGAAATGGCCCTAGCGCGTACACGCGGAAGTGACGCTGGACATGTGGGTCTGCATAAAAGGTACGTGTAGAACACCATTTCCTTGTACGTGCTTTTCGTGGAGAGCGAGTGGGTGAAATCTGTACTTCTTGTCGTTTCACACGCGATTTACTTCACAGCGTTTCAAGTTCGTACTCCCTGTTACCTCTGACAGCTTTTTCTCTTTTTTCTCTTTTTCTGGTTTTCCTGGGCCTGTTCCCTCAAACAGCGTTCCCTTCTACTGTTGTCCTGTCTCCTCAGACAGCGTACAATTCTTCTTTTGGCAGGGGTGTTGCCAACGCGCACACGCACTTCTTTTTCACGCTCTTTTTCCTGGCAGACGGTGAGTCACGCACATATCTAACATCTGTGCTTGCCCCGTGTGTAGCCTACCCCTTCAGAGGTCATTCTAGGCTGCGTGTGACACGCATACGTTCATTCTTGTGCTACTGGGTGCCACAGCGTAGTGCAGGTTTATTTTTCCGCACACATGGTCTAGGAGGGGTTGCGTGCACGTTATCTCCTTTTTTGGGCTTCCTGTGCGTTGCGTGACCCGTCACCTTTCCCCAGGGGTCACATTCAGCCTTGCTAGAGCACTAGGGTACGATTACCATCTGGTACCCAACCCCTTTGACCCCCAATTGCCCAGGACAATAGTTTACAGCCACTCCCATACGCACATTAACATCAGTGCCATGGTTGGGAGGCGAGGAATCCGTAAGGGTGGCAAAGGTGGACAAGCCACAAATGGTGGCCGTGGTGGATCCGGTAGGGGACGTGGTAGTTACTTGCAGGGTGACCTGTCCCCCCATGTGTGGAGGACCAGTCAATGGCACCCATAATCCCCCCCGCCCCCCCTGGTTGAGGGTGATGTGGTTGACACCATCCATGCTCAGCCCTTGTTGGACCAGCCCATTGTGGCACCAGACCTGGCTGACTCCATGGCTGACTTCCAGGTCAGCAGGCCTATGACACGTGCGCTGGTGCACGTTGATGTCATCAGGCCACGTGGATCAGGGGCAGCAAGGTCATCTGCTGCCCCAAGTAGGCAGGGTGGAGAGGCTGCAGGGGCAGCTGCGGCTCCATCCACCCCAGCTCTCACACACCCAGCCAGGACAGTGTCGGTCCTAGTCCATCCTGCTGACATTCCCCCTGACACCATTACACTTGAGCCAATGCCTGCACCAACTCCCATGCTGAGTGTGCAATCCCACACTCCTGATACAGAGTCCACCAGGGCTCCTGCCCCTAGTGTCCAGAGTGGCGTAGGACACTCAGGATCCCCACCACCTTCCAAGCGGAAGAGGAAGAGTGCTCGTCGGGCACAGGCTGATGCCCCAGACACGGCTACACAGTCCGGCCCGTCGAGGAAGCCCAGCTTCACGGATGCCGAACTGAATGCACTTGTCGAGTATGTGTCCGCACATGATAACGAAATGGTCATTGTTGCAGGATCCAAGACCACACTTGCACAACGCCAGGCACACTGGCAGACCGTTGCGGACATCGTAAGTGCCCTTGGAATCGTGAGGCGCACAGCCAAGGATTGCTATAAGCGCTGGAATGACCTAAAGCGCAGGGCAAAGAATAAGCTGGCCTCAAGTCATGCCGCAACTCTAGTGACTGGAGGTGGGTCTCCAGTAGAAGACATGGAACTCACTCCACATGAGTCAGTCGCTGGGACCTACGTCACGGAGGAACAGATCCAAGGCGTGGGAGATCTGCCAGATTATGAGGCATTGTCCGGTGAGTGCACATGCATGTGTGTGTCATCCATGTACATGGTGTGTGTGTGAGGGCTTCTGTTTGTGTGCCAGGTGAGGGTGTGTGCACCTGAGTTGTTTGGGTCACCCATGTGCTTCATCCAATAATTCTGCACAGCAGCATTTGGCCATAGCAGTATCCCTTCTGCCAACAGTAGACATCTAGCCCAACAGCACGCCAGTTGCCCTTGAAGTGTCACCTTGCCACAACATTGTTGCTTATTTTTCTCTGTTCATTCAGGCAGATTGTTTGCATTCCACCACTTTTACTAGGCATTTCTCAGTCCTCTAGTCACATGTCTGACATGGCTATGGTAAAGTGGAGTGACTTTGTTACCTGGATATCATTTGTTTAGACATGTCCCTGTGCAATCGGACCATTTTGGACTGGCAGCTCCAGGTGAAAAATCAGACCTGTTTGAATTAGAAAAGCTATTACATGAGGGAACTGGACTGAATGAATAAGTGCTGCCCTCCTCTCCATCTTCACTCAATAGCAATGGTACATGCCATCTGTGTGATGGCATGTGTATTTCACCTGGCAATCACAGGCCAATGTGTGATGCCACTGCTAGGCAGCATGCAGCAAATGTGTTGATCTTCCATCTTGGTGTCATCAATGTGTGCCATTTTCCTCCCCTTCATACGCAGTGAGGGTGCATGCATGGGAGGGTTTTAGTCATGTGGGACATGTGTCAATCAAGTACTGGTTCTGTTGCTTCTCAGCCCTAATTGTGTGCCATAGTGCTATTGCCTGTTTCCATTTCTTTTCTTTGCAGGGGATGACGCACTTGATACAGCTGGGGTTGTGGAGATGGTGCAGACCCAGGAGGGGTCTCAAGCCCGACCGACCACCAGTGAGGGACGTGGTGTGGTGGTGGGTGAAAACCCACAACTGCTGCAGGTCGTGCTCTCAAGGGGTGTCTCTGGGTGCACCTCCCCCGAGCTGTATTCAGGTGTCGATTCGGATGATGAGACCTATGTGGCATCGCAGGTGAGTGTTCCTGGGAGGGATTCTCTTCTGTCCGACCCACCTGCACCAGGGGTAGTACCCTCAATGGGGATGTCAGTGTTGGCAGGTCCGCCTTTGGTGGTTACGGATGCAGGGTCACACTCCACAGCATCTGATCCTGTTCCTGGGCCAGCAGATCAGAGGGGGAATGCAGTCCTGCAGCCTCAGGCAGTGCCGGCACAGCAAGGCGCAGTTCGCCTTGCCCCAGACAGGTGTGGTGCCCGCCGACGTGGTGGCCGTACGCCACCTGGCAATACCGCATGGGAGCAATCCATATACGGTATGGCTACCCAACAGGCAGCATCATCAGAATGATGGCTCAGGCCATGGATAGGGTGGCCACTTCCATTGTCCCCCCAGAAAGGCTGATGGAGCGACTGCAGCAGGCAACAGACTCCATCTGCCAGTCACACAGGGAGGACATGTTGGCGTCCAACAGGGACAGGCGGGCAGCACTGGCGACTCTGCAGGATGCCCTTTCCATAGAGTCCCAGGGCCACAGGGAAGCCCTGAGGGTGGAACTCAGTCAGATCAGGACGACCCTTGTTGAGCTTGAGGCTTCAACACACAGAAGGACAGAAGAGCAGCTGGAGCGTCTCACACGTACGCTCTCAGCTGAGATGCTGGCAACTCGGGCGGAGGTCCGGTCATCCCGTGAGTTGTTGCATGGGGACCTCCGCACAATTATCCTCAAGAACCAGACCTTCCACACTCGCATGCTTGCTGCCATGGAGGAGCAGACTAGGGCTTTGCGTGGGCTGCCTCCCATAGTGCCACCACCGCCTGATGCAGCTGCAGAGTCTGAGGAGAGCGACCACAGTGATTCTCTCACAATAGGGTAGCCGTGTCGGCCACGAGCCCATGGAGGTGTTTTTTTTTCCCCAGAATCCACACAGGTGGGTTCTGGTGTGCATCCTGACCTCGGACCTCCTGGGTGGCCTCCCCCAACCCCCCTGGCCCATTCATGGGCATTTTTTTTTTTTTTTTTATTTTTTTTATTTTTTTTTCATATTTTTTTATTACAGTGTGTTGCCTTGTGTGGCTCCCGTGGGCATCCGCTGTATTGTGGCTGGGCACGTGCAGGCTTGTCCTGATTTTGGGTTAGATGCTTGGGTTTGTGAGACACACACCCCTCCTGCTTCCCGTTTCCATGGGCTTTCAAAGGGTGTCCCCAAGTGACATTGACTTACACGGTAACGTTGGACTCCCACTACATGTGTGGGTAGTCTAGTCAATACTGTGTATACATTCCTAGTGCATATTGCTGTTGTGTTGTACACTGCATTTTGCATAGATGTGTAACTCATCATCCATTTCTACCTCCTAATTTGCAGGTCCTTTCCTCATGTCTACACAAGGCCCTCTACTTTGGAGATGGAGTCCATGTTGGCAGCAGTGCACCTACAACTCTACATGGCGGCAACACTGTACAGTTGGAAGTGGTGGGAGTGCAGGCATTTCCAGGTGGTGAGACTACTAATTTCTTACATTCGTAATGTCATGTTAATGGTAGTTTTGAGGGTCAGTAGCTGATAAGTGTTATTGCTAAATACCTGCTCAAGTGTGTTGTTGGTCCTGCATTACTGTGAGCATTTCATGTGTCGCGAGTTTCAATTAGGGACACTGTACTTTGTGACACTTGTGTCATGTTGTGGGGATTACTTTGTTTGCCCGCACATAGCATGACATGGCATGGTGTGTCGTGTGGCGGTGCTGGGGATGGGTTGGGTGACATGGCACTGTCCTCATGTTGCATTTTGCAAGTGGGTATTCATTTTAGCTGCATGAATGTGTTTTTATACGAAACTGCATTGGTGTTGTCTGTGTAGGTAGGGATGCACACATTGTAACACTTCCAGGTGAACAATCTCAGGCTGATATGGTTTTGACGGTTGATTCTCAAGACATTCAGGATCATTGTCAGGTTGAGTCATCATTGATTGTCAGATGGTATGTGCCAGGGCAGTGTGCACTCCACAGGGGTGTGATTTCTATGTGAAGTAATTAGCCACTAGCTGTGTACGGGCTGCCTCCCCCGTGCCCTTTCCTCTCCCATGCGCAGCGGGCATGCATGTGGTTGGGGATGTGGGGGCACCACCATGTCCACGGCCAGGCCCCGGCGTGTTGCAACATTGTGCAGGACACATGCTGCCACTATGATCCTGCACACTACTGGGGGAGCGTATAACAGCTGCCCGACAGAACGGTCAAGGGAGCGAAAGCGTGACTTAAGCACTCCGAATGTGCGCTCCACTATGCCCCGGGTTGCAATGTGGGCTGTGTTATATCTTACCTCAGGTGGCGTGGTGGGGTTCCGAATTGGCGTCATCATGTGGGGGCTGAGAGGGTAGGCACTGTCCCCTGTGGAGGTGGTGATGGGTATCATTAGTGGGGTTGTGACCTTGCTCAGTATCTGACATGCATGCATGTGCAGTGGCATTCATACTCACCAAGCAGCCATGTATCGCCATGCCGCCCAGCTTCTAGGTCCCGGCTTAGGGTGGACATTCGGTAAATGAAGCGGTCGTGGGTGGACCCGGGATAGTTGGCATATACTGAGGTGGTGATTCCCTTGGCATTACATACTACCTGCACGTTGATGGAATGCCAGTGCTTGCGGTTCCTATAGATGTGCTCAGATGCCCTGGGGGGACGTAGAGCCACATGGGTGCAGTCGATAGCACCTAGCACTTTGGAGAATCGTGCCACACCGTAAAAATCCAGGGCGGCAGCATGCCTTTCTGCAGGTGTTCTGGGCAGGTATATGTGCCTGCGGACTGATGGGCGTGCAGTGATGAAGTTCAAGACCTGGTGTAGGCAGCGTGACTGCGTGGCCTGTGACACCCCACCCACTATGGCACTTGTCCGCTGAAATTATCCAGTGGCTAAGAAGTGCAGTACATTGAGGACCTTCTCCAGGGGGCTGAGTGCTTGGGAGCACAGGGTGGGTGATGTGAGGTCATCCTCCCACTCACTCACCAGGTCCAGTATTATGTGTGGTGGAAACCTGTACCTCCCATACACCTGGTCGTCAGGCATCCCAAAAAGGCTGGTTCTGGGTGTGAAAATTCTGGCCCTGACTATCCTCCTCCTCCTCCTTTGGTAGCCCACGGCCACTGCTGCTAGGAACGGTATATTCATCCAGGCGTCTGAGCTTGTTAGTTTTTTGCGTGCAAATTTATGCGTCGCGGGTCAATGTATGCCTGCTTCCTACTGGCGTACGTGTTTCTTTGCGCTTGTTGTAGGCAAGCGTGTGAAACTTCCCGCGCACCCCTGAAATCCACATACCCAGGCCAATAGCATGTGAAAATTCCCAAGCACCCCGGAATACACGTGCGCTGATGTACTCGCGTGTGTAAGTGCCCGCGCACCCCTGAAATACACGTACATAGGCCAATCGCGTGTACGCACACTTTTGTCCAATTACACGCGATGACACTCTGACGTGCAGTCTTTCCACGTGTGCTCCGTCATCACGTGCTATGAGGGAAACACCAGTGCGGGTCACGTCACAGACGCGCTTTCGCGCTGAGGGCCTTTGGTCCAATAGAATCGCGTATGCATGCTGACGCGCTTACGCGCTAAGGGCCTTTCCTCGAATTTCACGCTGACGTGCAGGATTTTCACGTGCCAAATCACTCCGTATCAAGCTGGCCATGCGAAAACACACGGAAGACCACGCTCCTGCCCAGAAGGCCGAATTACTGCCCCCCAGTTCCCCGAGCAGCCTCCCACGTGCCATCTGCTGCTGCCTGCCTGCCTGCTGCCACCGTGCCCTGCCATTTGGTGCCTGCACATCAGCCATCTGCAGGGGTCCAGTTGCTGTGTCCACCCCTGCTGGAACAGAAGACTCCCGACTGGGATAACATCGCTCCACAGCCCAGCCCCAGGACCCAGTTGCCCACCCACTCCTGCCTCTGGGGTTGCCATGTCGGGCACTTCGACATCTGGCACCAGTGGCAACCCCAGGCCAGAGGGGCAGAGGGGCACTAGCTTCACTGCCACCGAAGTTGGTGTCCTGGTGGAGCATGTCCTGGGGCAGTATGATGCCCTCTTTGGATCGTCCCGCGCCATCAAGGAAGAACGGGAGAGGATCTGGGCCGACTGTGTGGTTGCCATCAACGCGGAGGGGGTGGCAACCCGCAACGTCCAGAAGATCAAGAAGCGCTGGGAGGACTTGAGGTCCAGGACCCTCGTGAAGGCCCGGCGCCTCGTGGAGGGGGGCCGGGGCCGCATGAGTTCCATCCAGATGAGGGTCCTGGAACACATACTCCCAGCGCTCCACGCCCAGATCCTTGAGAGGGAGACCCGTCTGGAGTTGAGCGGTAAGTGGCCAAGCATTGCTGTGTGAGACAGGGCATGTTGCGGTGTGCTGGTTGTCTGATACTTGCCTGTATGTGTGACATAGGCCATGTACGCATGTATGTGTGCAGGGACATCATGGTAATGCATGTGCGACCAGTGATGTGTGAACCACATGGTCATTGCATGTTTTTAAATGCGACATGGGGAGCCCTATGCAGATTTTACACATGAGAGCATGCCAGTCTCTGTTCTTGGACATGGGTGGGGGTGAGGGATGGGTGCTGATGCCAGGTACATATATGGTAGCCATGTCTGTGTGCCTGACCTGCGTGTCTGTGACTTGTGAATGCCATGGATGCATGACACATGTCTGTGACAATGCACAGATTCACTGATGCAGCCTAGTTATCCTTGTATCCGCTGTGTTTGGGGTGTATGAGGCCAGATGGATGTGACTGAGGTGAAGTGTGTGCATGTGATAGGCGTGACCCATGATGCATGTGAGTTCCATATCATTGTATGTTTCAAGAGTCCATTGGACATGTATGGAAATGTCCATGGCATGCACCATGCCTGTTACTGTGTGTGTTTGCCTGGACTGACCCATGTGTTGTGGAGGGTGTTAGGGAGAATTCTCTGTTTAGGCTGAATTTCCTAACCTAGTGAGTCCCCCAGCAGCTTTGCTGGATTTCTGGAGTTTGTTTTTCCCATCCTGCCAAGAGTGTGACCCTTTTCCTCTCACTCTTGGACATGTATGTGTGCAATTCCTTTGAGATGTCAATGTGTTCGATGGGCTATGGGGTCTTTTACTCCATAGGGTCTCATAAGTTTTTCTATGTGTGTCACTCTGCACCCTACGTGTCGTGACACGGGGGCGCCCTAGCGGGTCCCCCCACCATAGACTCCATACCCGGGGACTGACTACTGTCTCCCCGGGCATGTAAAGTCACCATTGGCTTTACTAGACCTAAATTTACTAACAGAACTAGTACCAACCATCTTATTGTGGACGTGCTAGTAGGGGTAATACGATTACTCCTGGATCTGTTACTCGAGGGGGCACTGTCCCGTCCCTCCTCGTCGAGTTTTGGCTGGTGGCAGTGGAAACTACTTGTTATGTTCAACCCCGAGCATAACCCTATGGGATTCGTCCCATTGTTGAAGATTGATACTGTTTTTCGTTAATCTCCAACGTACCACCGATCTACTTATCTTAAATAGGTTTATCGAGTGGTATTTTCTGCCAGAACTCGGGTTGTAAAATGGCGTCTGTGTTTTTCTCTGTGACTCCTAAACCAAAGGTTGAGCCCTTTGTTCCACTTTTGGCGGGCCTCTGGACAGAGACCCGCGAAGGTGGCGCCATTATGTCTGGGTTACCTCAGGGGTGTGGGAGGGGGTTTAGACACCCTGGACCGAGTTGCCTTGCCAACTCAGGTCGCACTCTGAAGTGATTGGCCCAGGTGGTGAGCCTTCCCGCTCACCACTTAGCATGTGTTGATTGACAAGCTAGGCTGAATGAATGGGGGACGTCTGCATAAAAGCAGGGCCTTTGGGACTGGATCTTCAGGAAGTCGCCACTGGACCTAAAGAATCCGACGAGGGTAACGTTGACTCGACCTGCACGACGACACCTCCGGTGGAGCCCTGCGGAATCGTCTCACCATCTCCCGACGACAGAAGAGATCTCCCTGCCGGAGAGGCTCTTTCCCTGGCTGGTGGGAACAACCAGTCTTCTTCTTCTTTGTGCTTTTTGGTCGCCCAGGACGCAGTGGTCGAATTGCCCGTGCAGAGCACCCGGCAACCGGATAGCCACTACTCCTGCACCGTGATCGAAAGGTGGTGCCTTGTGACGAAGCACTCCGCGGCTGGTTTCTTCCCTGGTGGTGCACCGGACATCTTCTCTTCGACGACGAGAGCATCTCTTCTCTTGGCCAAGACCCGTCGTGCATCCACCACCAGGAACAACTGCCCCCGTCGGAGCTGTCTTCCACAACAAGGTACCGTAACCGCCTGGCTTCCCTTTTCGATCGGTTCGTGTGAGGTATCTGATTCCTCTCCGTTCCGTTGGGTTGCCTCCAAGCTTTATTCACTCTTTGTTCTGAACTGGTTCCACCTGTCGCTAACCAATTTGCTAAACGAGACTTGAATGCATCACCCGTAGAGACTTTCCAGGACATCGTGCCTTGCCTCTCACCGAGTGGGCCTGGCCGCCGAACTGTATGATCTAGTGTGATTAATGCTTTCTTGCCGTGCATTTTTACCCGCTTCAGTGCGAACCGTGTTGACTTCGTTACCTGCCTTTCTCTTCTCTCCCTTCCTCACTAAATATTCGAGTGTCATCTGGGTTGAGGTATACACCTCTGTCTGAAAATAAGTGGTGCCGTAGAACCTAGAGTTGTCGATAGAGTGTTTCGGGGGATTGAGCTTATTCCCTTCTGCAGAGTAATTGTATTTTGAATTATTTGCCGTGTTCTGCTTTAGTATTTTTCATAGACGTGCTGTTATCAATAAATAACTTACTATCTTTATACTAAAGCCTGGTTGCGTGTTTACTCGTTTTGCTGCAGAGATTTACCCTATCTTGTATGCTCCCTATACTGACCAACTTTTCTTGAGAGAAGTCTGACTGCTCAGCCACAGCTACCAATTGAATCTGTGTGGTACAGACTGCTACCAAGTGGGTTCATCGCAACACCTGTAGTCCTAAATCTTTTGCAGTGGTCCCAGAGGGAACTGCACAGGTTTCCGCCTAACACTGGTGTACAGCGGTGGGATTAGTATCGAGTATACAGTTTAGAGTGTTTTTCGACGCTGTAGAACGACTAACCACAAAACGTTACAAAAGCAACTTTCAAAAAACATGTCTACAATGGAAATTTACAGCCAAGAGTCTTTGTCGGATAAAAATACTGAGAGTCTGCGAGCTCTCTGTAGACAAGAGAATCTTCCTGTAAAAGGCAAGAAGTTAGAACTGATAGAGAGATTGCTGGCGAACCAAAGTCTGGGTACTGGTTCAGAGGAACCAAACTCTCCAGCAACTGTAGATAACAGTAATGGTGTTGATCTGAATCGTAATTCTGATGATAGCGATGAAGAGGCTGACGAGGACGGCGAGGCTAACGAAACTGTCTCACCTGTTCCTCTACCTGCCTTACCAACTGTGCCTACGGGGCCAATACCAGGTCCCACGAGTAATTCTGCTTATTTTGAACTTGAAAAAATGAAGCTCGAATTAGAATATAAACGGTTCTTGGCTCAAGCTGAACGAAACCAAGAGCTCGAGTTCAGACGAATGAATGCCCAGGCTGAGCAGAAACAAGCTGAGTTAAGACTCAGAGAAATAGAGCTTAATCATGAGTTACAAATGAAAAAGTTGTCTATGGAAAATGCTTCTCTCTCCTCTGGTTCCTCTAGGAGCTCCAGTCCCAAAAGACCCCGGATGCCGAAGGAATTAGTGGGTATGTACGAACCGAGATTGGATGTGTTGGATTGGTTGAAACTGTTTGAATACAATCATGGGCTCCAGGACATCACCGGGAATGCGTTGCTTCCCTGGTTGTTCTCTAGGCTTCCTCCTGTTGCGACTGATGTGGTAATGGAATTGGGGGAGGTGGATAAGACGGATTACGAAAGTGTGAAACTAGCTTTGATAGCTAGATTCGGGAAGACCCCTTCCCAGTATCTTAAGAGGTTTAGAACCCTCAAAAAGCATGATGGTACCCCTTGGGCTACCTGGGTGAGTGAAGGGTTGAAAAACTTAGAGGGATGGATTAAGGGTTACAAAGTTGACACTTACGAGGGTATGCGAAATCTTTTTATGTTGGAGTCGATTTATGATGCCTGTTCTCCTGAGCTCAGACAGCACTTGGCTGATTCGAAGGAATTAGATTCCAGGGCTCTAGCTAAGGCTGCTGACTTGTGGGTTGCCAACAGGGCTACTCACAAGGATTCTGGGGCAACTCAGAAAAAGGACTAGGGAACACAGCCTAAAAAAGACTCAAAAGAGAATTCGAATAACTCACATTCCAAAGAGGGCCCCAAACAAAACCAGAAGGGTAAGCCACTGGGAAAACCACAGCAGAATAGTGTGTCTTCTGGTGCCAAACCGGAAGGAGGTCAGAACAAGCCACCATTCCAGAAAGCATTCGGGGAATGCTTTGTTTGTGGCTCGACTGATCACGTGAAAGGAGATCCCAGATGTAAGGGTAAACCTTCAGGGGTCCAGCTTGTCTCCTTAGCCTTCGCTCCAGAGGAGGAAGTCCAAATGGCAAGTGGAAACTTTCTACTGCTAGCTGACGAACCCATTGTAGTCTCAGCCAGCGTTTCTTTAGTATCTCTGGGGTTGTGGGAACAACAGAATTTAGATGTCTATAATTCTATCCCCGATAATACTAAAGAGTATTATAAGGACAGTGTCCAGGTGAATGGTCAGGAGACGCCTGCCATTAGGGACACTGGGGCCAGCATAACTGTGGTGGATAAATCGTTTTTTCAGGCTGAGGATGTTGCTAAGGCACCCAAACGCCTCACCAAGTTAGCTGGAGGGCCTGTGCAGATGCTTCCCCAATTACCAGTTCTCATCCAGTGTAACGACATGACTGTAAAGATACCTGTCAGCATACAGAGTGAGGTACCAGGACGCGTACTGTTGGGTAACGATTTGAAAACTCTCGGAGTTGTATCGCATACTCCCAGACCTCCTAGTAAACGGTTACAGGAGCTAACCAGACCTGCAAGAGAGAGGACCCTGCGCGGTACTCTCGGGGAGATGATGAAGAAAGAAATCACTCCTGCTCCATTGGAAATGGCGGCCGCTGTCTCTAGGAACACAGAAGTAAAAGGGAAACCTAAAACTTCCAAACCGAAACCAACAGCCCACATTCCGATGCAGCCGACACAGACTTCCCCGCGGTTGTCCAACGTCACACCCGTAATTCCACCTCCAGCTACGGCTGGGGGGGAAGTACAACCCTGAATGGTAGAATTAGACTCTGAAGAAGAGCTAATGGAAGGCCAGGAACTCATTGGAGATCTGGATCCTGTTGAACATCCTGAGCTGCAGTCGTTACTGGCAGAAGGTGGACCCAGCAGGGCAGACTTCAGTAAGGGGCAGAGAGAATGTCCAACTCTGGAAGGTCTTCGCCGTCAGGCAAAAACTCAGGCTGAAGGGCAAGAGCCTGGGAAACATAGGTTACACTGGGAAGATGGCCTCTTCTATAGTGAACCAACCGAGTCTGCACCTGGAGACTACAAACGCCTTGTAGTACCCCAAGAGAACAGACCACAGTTCTTGCAGTTAGCCCACGAGATTCCTTTGGCTGGTCACTTGAGTTTCAAGAAGACTAAGGAAAGGCTCTCACTCTACTTCTATTGGCCAAAAATGGGGGCCGAAGTAGAAAAACACTGCAGAAGCTGCCATACCTGCCAAATCTCTGGTAAGGTTGGGTCCAAGAATGTGGCACCGTTAGTGCCTCTTCCCGTTGTGGGAGTCCCATTTGAGAGAGTAGGGATTGATATCGTTGGTCCCCTTGATCCTCCAACCTCCTCAGGCAACAGGTTTATACTTGTTGTAGTAGACCATGCTACTAGGTATCCTGAGGCAATTCCTATGAGGACTGTTACAGCTCCGGCTGTGGCTAAGGCCCTCCTTGGTATTTTTACTAGGGTCGGATTTCCGAAGGAAGTTATCTCTGACAGGGGGTCAAATTTTATGTCCCACTACATGAAAGCCATGTGGAAAACCTGCGGAGTAACTTACAAGTTCTCAACGGCTTACCACCCACAAACCAATGGGTTGGTAGAATGGTTCAACCGAACCATGAAGAGCATGATAGGTGCTCTAGAAGAACCCCTTAAGCGTAAGTGGGACCTTCTATTGCCATGCCTTCTTTTTGCTTATAGAGAAGTCCCTCAGGAGGGAGTAGGCTACTCTCCCTTCGAACTACTCTATGGTCATCCCGTCAGAGGTCCGTTGACCCTGATTAAGGAGGGGTTGGAGAGTGCTCCTTCCCCCAAGCCAGTCAGAGTGACTGACTACGTGATAGGTCTCCGGAGGAGAATGTCGCACCTGATGACAGAAGCAAGCGATAACTTGAAAGCTGGACAAGCATTGGTCAAGCACTGGCACGATCAAAAGGCTAACATGGTTGAGTTCGCTCAAAACCAGCTTGTTCTTGTTATGATCCCCACAAGGCAGAGGGCCTTGCAAGATAAATGGATGGGACCCTACCGAGTAGTGGGTAAGCTCGGCGAGGTGAACTATCTGGTGGACTTGGGTAACCCCAAGGAGGCTCCGACAGTCTTTCACACCAACCGACTTAAAGCGTATGTCTCACGACCTGATGTAGGAGCGTTGCTTCTAGCATCGGCCGAGGAAGAAGAAGAGAGTGAAGCTCTTCCGGATCTCCTCAGAGGCTTACCTTTAGATGAAAACATTGAAGGAGTAAATCTCTCCTCCAATCTGACACCCGAGCAACAAGAAGAGTGCAAGTCTATGTTGAATCAGTTTGCCTCTCTGTTCTCGCTCTCACCAGGCTTGACCCCTTGGGGCCAGCACGAGATACTCACTGGTGACTGTCTGCCTGTCAAAAGCAGAGGATATCGCATGTCATAAAACGTAAGAACCCACATCAAAGGTGAGGTCAGCAAGATGCTTGATCTCGGGGTAATAGAGCCCTCTACTAGTCCATGGTCTAGCCCAGTTGTGTTAGTACCAAAGGCCGGATCTAAAGAACTTAGATTCTGCGTGGATTATAGAGCTCTTAACGCAGTCACCACGACTGATGCCCACCCTTTGCCAAGAACAGATGAGTTGGTGGATAAACTTGGCGCCGCCAAGTTCCTCAGCACATTTGACTTGACGTCAGGCTATTGGCAAATAGCCCTGACCAACCATGCCAAGGAGAAAACTGCATTTTCTACCCCCGTTGGTTTATACCAATTTACGGTAATGCCTTTCGGACTAAAAAATGCACCTGCTACGTTTCAACGGATGGTAAACCAAGTTCTAACCGGGATGGAGGACTTCTGCATGGCATACTTGGATGACATAGCAGTGTTCAGCAATTCCTGGGACGAACATGTAACCCACCTGAGAGATGTTTTGCAGGCTCTTAGACGAGCCAATCTGACCATAAAGGCGAGTAAATGCCAAATTGGACAGAGTAAGGTAGTCTACCTTGGGCATGAGGTAGGCGGTGGCGAAATAAGGCCTTTGCTCAGTAAGATTGAAGCTGTGCAAAATTGGACAACACCGACTACTCAGACTCAGGTGAGAGCCTTCCTAGGCCTCACCGGGTATTACAGGAATTTCATAGAGAACTATGGGACCATAGCTTCTCCACTGAATGTCATCTCCTCGCCCAAATTCCCTAAAAAGGTTAAATGGAACGAGGAGTGCAATCAGGCTTTTGAAAACCTGAAAAAGGCTCTTTGCCAAACCCCAGTACTCAGAGCTCCTGATTACCGCCAACACTTCATTGTGCAGACAGACGCTTCCAATGTAGGGATAGGTGCCGTACTCAGTCAACTGGATGGGAAAGGTAGGGAGCACCCCGTTTGCTACATCAGCCGCAAGCTGAAGGATCCTGAAACAAGGTGGGCAACAATCGAAAGAGAATGCTTTGCTATCGTGTGGGCTCTGAAGAAGTTTAGGCCGTACTTGTATGGTTCTACTTTTGTGATTCAGACGGACCACCAACCCTTGAGATGGTTAATGCAAATGAAAGGGGAAAACCCAAAACTACTGAGATGGTCGATCTGCCTGCAAGGGTTCGATTTCACCATTGAGCACAGGTCAGGATGTCACCACCAAAATGCTGATGGTCTCTCTAGGATGTATATCATCGACTAGAGGTATGAGATTCATCCAGGAGTGGATTAAATCCTCCTGTCCCTTAGTCTGGGGGGGGCGAGTGTTAGGGAGAATTCTCTGTTTAGGCTGAATTTCCTAACCTAGTGAGTCCCCCAGCAGCTTTGCTGGATTTCTGGAGTTTGTTTTTCCCATCCTGCCAAGAGTGTGACCCTTTTCCTCTCACTCTTGGACATGTATGTGTGTAATTCCTTTGAGATGTCAATGTGCTCGATGGGCTATGGGGTCTTTTACTCCATAGGGTCTCATAAGTTTTTCTATGTGTGTCACTCTGCACCCTACGTGTCGTGACACGGGGGCGCCCTAGCGGGTCCCCCCACCATAGACTCCATACCCGGGGACTGACTACTGTCTCCCCGGGCATGTAAAGTCACCATTGGCTTTACTAGACCTAAATTTTAAAGAACTAGTACCAACCATCTTATTGTGGACGTGCTAGTAGGGGTAATACGATTACTCCTGGATCTGTTACTCGAGGGGGCACTGTCCCGTCCCTCCTCGTCGAGTTTTGGCTGGTGGCAGTGGAAACTACTTGTTATGTTCAACCCCGAGCATAACCCTATGGGATTCGTCCCATTGTTGAAGATTGATACTGTTTTTCATTAATCTCCAACGTACCACCGATCTACTTATCTTAAATAGGTTTATCGAGTGGTATTTTCTGCCAGAACTCGGTTTTTTAAAATGGCGTCTGTGTTTTTCTCTGTGACTCCTAAACCAAAGGTTGAGCCCTTTGTTCCACTTTTGGCGGGCCTCTGGACAGAGACCCGCGAAGGTGGCGCCATTCTGTCTGGGTTACCTCAGGGGTGTGGGAGGGGGTTTAGACACCCTGGACCGAGTTGCCTTGCCAACTCAGGTCGCACTCTGAAGTGATTGGCCCAGGTGGTGAGCCTTCCCGCTCACCACTTAGCATGTGTTGATTGACAAGCTAGGCTGAATGAATGGGGGACGTCTGCATAAAAGCAGGGCCTTTGGGACTGGATCTTCAGGAAGTCGCCACTGGACCTAAAGAATCCGACGAGGGTAACGTTGACTCGACCTGCACGACGACACCTCCGGTGGAGCCCTGCGGAATCGTCTCACCATCTCCAGACGACAGAAGAGATCTCCCTGCCGGAGAGGCTCTTTCCCTGGCTGGTGGGAACAACCAGTCTTCTTCTTCTTTGTGCTTTTTGGTCGCACAGGACGCAGTGGTCGAATTGCCCGTGCAGAGCACCCGGCAACCGGATAGCCACTACTCCTGCACCGTGATCGAAAGGTGGTGCCTTGTGACGAAGCACTCCGCGGCTGGTTTCTTCCCTGGTGGTGCACCGGACATCTTCTCTTCGACGACGAGAGCATCTCTTCTCTTGGCCAAGACCCGTCGTGCATCCACCACCAGGAACAACTGCCCCCGTCGGAGCTGTCTTCCACAACAAGGTACCGTAACCGCCTGGCTTCCCTTTTCGATCGGTTCGTGTGAGGTATCTGATTCCTCTCCGTTCCGTTGGGTTGCCTCCAAGCTTTATTCACTCTTTGTTCTGAACTGGTTCCACCTGTCGCTAACCAATTTGCTAAACGAGACTTGAATGCATCACCCGTAGAGACTTTCCAGGACATCGTGCCTTGCCTCTCACCGAGTGGGCCTGGCCGCCGAACTGTATGATCTAGTGTGATTAATGCTTTCTTGCCGTGCATTTTTACCCGCTTCAGTGCGAACTGTGTTGACTTCGTTACCTGCCTTTCTCTTCTCTCCCTTCCTCACTAAATATTCGAGTGTCATCTGGGTTGAGGTATACACCTCTGTCTGAAAATAAGTGGTGCCGTAGAACCTAGAGTTGTCGATAGAGTGTTTCGGGGGATTGAGCTTATTCCCTTCTGCAGAGTAATTGTATTTTGAATTATTTGCCGTGTTCTGCTTTAGTATTTTTCATAGACGTGCTGTTATCAATAAATAACTTACTATCTTTATACTAAAGCCTGGTTGCGGGTTTACTCGTTTTGCTGCAGAGAATTACCCTATCTTGTATGCTCCCTATACTGACCAACTTTTCTTGAGAGAAGTCTGACTGCTCAGCCACAGCTACCAATTGAATCTGTGTGGTACAGACTGCTACCAAGTGGGTTCATCGCAACACCTGTAGTCCTAAATCTTTTGCAGTGGTCCCAGAGGGAACTGCACAGGTTTCCGCCTAACAGAGGGACATGATGGAAGTGTACTTTGACAGTGGTACTCATCTGCTATTGCTTCCTGTCTAGGGGATCGTTGTACAGTACCCTGATGCTTGTGTTCTATGTCTCCCTCTACGCAGCGGCTAGTGAAGAAGAGGGCGGAGACGGCGCTGTGGAGCAAGGCGGCGGGGATGCCCCCACGGCTGCAGCGGAAGGGGTGGGTGAGTCCCCACAGGGGCCTGCTACGGCGGAAGACGGTGAGGAGCCATCCAGGTTGGTGGTTTCCACAGAGGAGTAGGAGGCCGCCACTGAGGCGCACATGGGGCCTGGTGGGGGCATCCCTGCTGGTGCAAGTGGTGCAGTCCAGGGGCAGGGGCAGGAGGCAGCACAGGTCACCGTGGAGGGGCCTGTGCATGTCGCTGTCCCTGACCCTGTGAGTGCACCACCATGCACCAGCAGGGATGCCCCGTCCCAGGCCCGTCCGCAGGTAAAGGGGATGTCCATGTCACCTGACTCCCCTCCACCTGTGGACGAGGGGACCCGTGGCCGTATGGAGAAGGTCCTGATTGGGGTCGCGATGCGCGCGGGTGCAATTCGTGATGACGTGCGTGCTTCCCGGGAGGAGCACGCACGTCATCACGAAGAGCACCGTGCCGACGTGGCCCAATTGGGATCTTCCATATTCGGGGGTTTCCTGCATGTGTCGGCCAATCTGGCGGCACTCTCCTCCTCTGTGGAGGCTATACGCCGGACTTTCTCCTTGCCGTCTTCCGGCCAGGATGCCACCAGGGCCCCCTGTGGACCTGCCCTGACCAATGCAGCCAGCTCGGTGGGGATCCCATCCCTGCCACAGTCGGGAGTCGGAGGTCCAGCAGGGGTGGACACCACAGCAACTGTACCCCAGCAGATGGAGGATGTGCCGGCATCATCAGGCAGGGCACGTGCACGACGGCGTCGGTGGATTCCATCAGCCTGGATGCCGTCGTGCTGGCAGAGGCGGTTGCGTCGGAGGCAGCAGCAGAGTCAACGTGGGAGGCATCATGACTCGGGGCCATCAACATCGGAGGGGCAGGCATCGGCCGGAGGGCAGGAGGACCCAGGACGGGAAGTGTCTTCCGTGTGGCTGCGGTTGGGCCAACAGATAGGTGCGGAGCGGCGGCGGGCGATAGAGGCGCGGCTCACGATGGTCAGGGCGGAGAACTCCATGCGGAGGGCCCTGAGGCGGGCCGAGTGCCTCGAGGCAATCCGCAGGGGTTTGGAGGAACAGATGGCGTCGTCCCTGCGGACCCTCGGGGCCATGGAACAGGACCACATCCGGGACATAGACGAGGAGTTTGATGATGCCCTGGCCCGGAACACCACGGAGTGAGCCGCTGGACTTGCCCACCGCCTTTGTATATAGTTCTTTAGTTTTAGGTTTCCTTTGTTTCTTCTTATGATTTGGAGTCGACGGACACTGCTCCACTTTTTGTATATAGTTGCATTTTAGTTAGGGTTTTTTGTAGGTTTCCTTTGTCCAGTTGGGCTCATGGACCCTTGGATGTTTTGTACATAGTTCTTCATTGGATTGTTTTATTTTTTTGTTTTTATTTATTCACCATGGAGCAATGGTCTTTGCATTTATTTTTCTCTCTTGGATTGATTTTATTTTTAATGTGACTTTGGACAACATTTTTTTGAATTTGGATTTGTAGTTTTAATTTTTTTTGACAGACATGCAGCTTATCTTTTTTTGGTTGCCATTGTAGTTTGTTTCATTTCATTTGCATTCAATTTTTTTTAATACAATTTTGTTTTCATACTTCACTGTGTGGTATCATCTCATTGGTTTCATGCATGTCATGTTGGGTGTTTTCCCATTCAATTGCAACCATTGTGTGTGACGGACATGGGTTCATTTGCTTTATGAACATTGGGGGTGTAACATGTAATTTCCATTTCCATGTGGGTGAATGGGTTACTTGGTAGGGCCTTTTGGCTGTGGAGGCTGACCATAACGCACATGATTGGGGATTGTGAGGACCTGGGTGCAGGGGGACATGAGTGGGGGCCTGGTGGAGGCTGCCCCTGGTGGCTGGGGGGTGGGGGTGGTGTGAGACATGAGTGGGGGCCTGGTGGATGCTGCCCATGGTGGCTGGGGGGTGGGGGTGATAGGGGACATGAGTGGGGGCCTGGTGGAATGTGCCCCATGACTGCTGGGGGGTGGGGGTGCAAGGGGACATGAGTGGGGGCCTGGTGGAGGGTGCCCCACAGTGCTGGGGGGTGGGTTGGGTGGAGACATGAGTGGGGGCCTGGTGGAGGGTGCCCCTCAGTGCTGGGGGGGTGGGGGGTGGGAGACATGAGTGGGGGCCTGGTGGAGGCTGCCCCTGCACTGCTGGGGGGTGGGGGTTGTGGTAGACATGGGTGGGAGCCTGGTGGGGGCTGCCCATGGTGGCTGGGGGGTGGGGGTGGTGAGAGACATGAGTGGGGGCCTGGTGGAGGCTGCCCATGGTGGCTGGGGGGTGGGGGGGATAGGGGACATGAGTGAGGGCCTGGTGGAGGCTGCCCCTGCACTGCTGGTGGGTGGGGGTGCTGGGGGACATGAGTGGGGGCCTGGTGGCAGGTGCCCCACAGTGCTGGGGGGTGGGGTGGGTGGGAGACATGAGTGGGGGCCTGGTGGAGGCTGCCCCTGCACTGCTGGGGGGTGGGGGTGGTGAGAGACATGAGTGGGGGCCTGGTGGAGGCTGCACATGGTGGCTGGGGGTGGGGGTGATAGGGGACATGACTGGGGGCCTGGTGGAGGCTGCCCCTCAGTGCTGGGGGGGTGGGGTGTGGGAGACATGAGTGGGGGCCTGCTGGCAGGTGCCCCACAGTGCTGGGTGGTGGGGGTGCAGGGAGACATGAGTGGTGGCCGGGTGGAGGGTGCCCCTCAGTGCTGGGGGGTGGGGGTGCAGGGAGACATGAGTGGGGGCCTGCTGGCAGGTGCCCCACAGTGCTGGGGGGTGGGGTGGGTGTGAGACATGAGTGGGGGCCTGGTAGAGGGTACCCCTCAGTGCTGGGGGGTGGGGGGTGGGAGTCATGAGTGGGGGCCTGGTGGTGGCTGCCCCTGCACTGCTGGTGGGTGGGAGTGCAGGGTGACATGAGTTGGACATGAGTGGGGGCCTGGTGGAGGCTGCCCCTGCACTGCTGGGGGGTGGAGTGGTGGTAGACATGGCTGGGAGCCTGGTGGAGGCTGCCCATGGTGGCTGGGGGGTGCGGGTGGTGGGAGACATGAGTGGGGGACTGGTGGAGGCTGCCCCTGCACTGCTGGGGGGTGGGGGTGGTGGTAGACATGGGTGGGGCCCTGGTGGAGGCTGCCAATGGTGGCTGGGGGGTGGGGGTGGTGGTAGACATGGGTGGGGCCCAGGTGGAGGCTGCCCATGGTGGCTGGGCGGTGGGGGTGGTGGGAGACATGAGTGGGAGCCTGGTAGAGGCTGCCCATGGTGGCTGGGGGGTGGGGGTGGTGGGAGACATGAGTGGGTGCCTGGTGGAGACTGCCCCTGGTGGCTGGGGGGTGGGGGTGCAGGGAGACATGTGTGGGGGCCTGGTGGAGGGTGTCCCTGCACTGCTGGGGGGTGGGGGTGAAGGGATACATGTGTGGGGGCCTGGTGGAGGGTGCCCCATGACTGCTGGGGGGTGGGGGTGCAAGGGGACATGAGTGGGGGCCTGGTGGAGGGTGCCCCACAGTGCTGGGGGGTGGGGTGGGTGGGAGACATGAGTGGGGGCCTGGTAGAGGGTGCCCCTCAGCGCTGTGGGGGGTAGGGGGTCCGAGACATGAGTGGGGGCCTGGTGGAGGCTGCCCCTGCACTGCTGGGGGGTGGGGGTGGTGGTAGACATGGGTGGGAGCCTGGTGGGGGCTGCCCATGGTGGCTGGGGGGTGGGGGTGGTGGGAGACATGAGTGGGGGCCTGGTGGAGGCTGCCCATGGTGGCTGGGGGTGGGGGTGATAGGGGACATGAGTGGGGGCCTGGTGGAGGCTGTCCCTGCACTGCTGGGGGGTGGGGGTGCTGGGGGACATGAATGGGGGCCTGGTGGAGGGAGCCCCTCAGTGGTGGGGGGGTGGGGAGTGGGAGACATGAGTGGGGGCCTGCTGGCAGGTGCCCCACAGTGCTGGGGGGTGGGGGTGCAGGGAGACATGAGTGGGGGCCTGGTGGAGGGTGCCCCTCAGTGCTGGGGGGGTGGGGGTGGGAGACATGAGTGGGGGCCTGCTGGCAGGTGCCCCACAGTGCTGGGGGTGGGGGTGCAGGGAGACATGAGTGCGGGCCTGGTGGAGGGTGCCCCTCAGTGCTGGTGGGGGTGGGGGGTGGGAGACATGAGTGGGGGCCTGGTGGCAGGTGCCCCACAGTGCTGGGGGGTGGGGGTGCAGGGAGACATGAGTGGGGGCCTGGTGGAGGGTGCCCCTCAGTGCTGGGGGGTGGGGGTGCTGGGGGACATGAGTGGGTGCCTGGTGGCAGGTGCCCCACAGTGCTGGGGGGTGGGGGTGCAGGGGGACATGAGTGGGGGCCTGGTGGAGGTTGCCCCTCAGTGCTGGGGAGGTGGGGGGTGGGAGACATGAGTGGGGGCCTGGTGGAGGGTGTTTTAAATGCAATGGGCATGGCTGAAGGCCATGGCCAGTGGTGGCGAAACATATCTAGTGGGCACGGCTGAAGGCCATGGAGAATGGCACTGAAAAATATACATTAGGCATAGCTAAACACCATGCCCAATTGCCGTGGCCTCCAAAATATATACAGGGCATGGCCGAAGGCCATGGACAGTGGCACCGAAGAAAATATACAGTGGGCATGAAAAGAAACAATGATGTAACAAAACCCTTGAAATTCAAGAAAAAAATGTTAGTAAGCACATTACAGTTGCAAAGCCCAAGAGCACATTAGAAGAGAAGTAATTTACAATGCCATACAAAATGGCATTATGGGTGATATGGCATTATGGGGGAGAACAACGGGAATGCACTGAGTTAAGCCAGACATGAGTTTCCCAGTGTGTTGAAATTCAAGGGTTTTGTTGCATTAAGTTTATTCACCTTAACTGCACTTCAACTAATATGTTTTTCCTTTAAACAATTATTCAGCTTTAATCACCCTATAAAAACATCCCATACAGCACAAAGTGGTCGAACTGATATTACGATTAATGATCTAGACACTTTTGCAGACCTTGGCCCTCATTACGACCCTGGCGGATTTTTTCCGCCATCGGCGGACTTTTCCGCCATGGCGTAAAGTCCGTTTACGCCATGGCGGATGGCGGACTTACCGCCCCATTCCGAGGTCGGCGGGGCGGTAAGTCCCCATTGACCCATTTACCCTTCCCCATTCCCATTTCGGCCCCATAGGGCTCAATGGGAGTGGGGAAGGCGTTAATTACGCCACCGTACATTACGGTGGCGTAATTAACACCAAGGTCCCATAGCGCCATGGATTTTTACGCCCGCAAAAAGCGGGCGGAAAAGTGACCATGGCGCTATGGGAACTCGTAGTTGGCGGTAAGGGGTCGGCGCAGCTAACGCTGGCGCAAACCCCTTACCGTCAGGGTCGTAATGAGGGCCCTTATCTTTTGGATCAGGGATTTCAAATGGATGAAGCTATTGATGACATTAATTGGGAATGTGGATTGGAACAGAAAGACCATGCTAAAGTCAAAGTCAGAGTTCAACCCCCCATCACAGCCTTGGAGTCATATTGAGATTTTCAAGATTTGGTCATAACGGACCTTAAGATAATAAGAAAAGATAATTCCACGAGGAAGGGCAGTAATTTGACAAAAAGGGAACAAACTATCCTTGAAAAATATAGAAATGAAGGATTACATTATCACGCCACCAGATAAGGGATGAAACATTGGGACTCATTATGGGTTACCACCGGACTCGTAATATTTTCCCACTGACTGACTTCCCAGTGCCACCAGTAGATTCCAGTCTGGTGGAAACAGGAAGTCAGGCACCTGTAAAATGTAAGTACCCATTCCCCTAGAATCCCATAGGACTATGGTGCTGTAGCGTCTGTAAGGAGTCTGCCCAACATGGCCCCTGCGCCCGCGGTGTCAGACCTGTCGGGCACATCAGCCACGGCAGGCAGACATGTAGTTTGCCAGTCTGGAAACAAGGGTGCCGGTGAACTTACCAGCAGCCTTGTTTCCAGACCGTCAAACTTATAATGAGGCCCATAGTCTTCATGATTACATTTGATTACATCAACAACTTAATGACAATTATGTCATGAAAAACTGTCCAGTAACCCGTTGCTAGAAATAGAAGAACATTTGAAATGTTTTGGGGATTGTTGGAACGTCAAGGGACGAAGATGAAAATAAATGTATCTTCACTAAGCATTCAGTGATGCACATAATCCATTTCCTCCCAAAGTGCACAAGAACCTCAGGAAGACCAATCGCTACACTTGTAGGGGCCTTACTAGAAAACATGTCAAAGTATATCAAAGTATATTGATAAGACATTACGCCCTTTTGTTTCGAGTTTACCGTCTTCCTTCAGATGAATTACCAAGTATTTGATGTCAACTTTGGATGTTGTTACATTAGTTATGTCAATTCAGCATACAATTGGTGTGAAATTCTGTGAATACTACTTGAATACAGGCTTTCTCAACTACCTAAGTCATACACAAATTATTTTGGGAATGGTCGAGTTCTGCTTGACTAATAATACTTTTTTGTTTGACAACATTTTTTCAGGCAATTACAGGGTAATGTCACAGGCACCATCTTCACCTTCGATTTATGCTAACCTCAGTATGGGTTGGTGGGAGAAATTCATGGTATGGTCAGAAGATAATATCAGGTATACAGAGAAGGTGGTGCTCTGGCTAAGGTTCATTGATGAACTGTTTGTGATTTGGAGTGGCAGTGAGACAGAATGGTTAGATTTTGTGTGGAGTATAAGTAATTGTTCATCCTTAAACTCTTATAATTGAGAGAGTAGACCAGTGGCTTGGGGCCTTTGTCAACAAGCCTATCCCAAGAGACCTATAGAGAGATCACACATTAACGTATGTGAAATGAATAGGGAGGCAGTGTTGTTAACACATAATTCCAATGCAAATGTTGACCGTGACAGGGAAAAAATAAGATGTATTCTCCTGTTTGATGAATCTGCTAAAGCTATTAGAGAATTATTCTGACAACACTGGCACATCTTTAAGTTAGACAGAAATGTGGCACTCTCTTTGGGTAGAATATTTAGTGTAAGTTTTAGTAGATCAACCTTGTCAGGTGTCTTGACCCACGTTTGAATTATTATGCTGCAATATTTGGTGCTGTGGGCTTAGAAAATCCAAGATGGCCAAAAAGCCCACATTTGCGCCAGAATCCAGGAAAACCACGCAGTTTTGCGCACACCAAAATGGTCGCCTGACCCACCAGTGCGAGCGTGATGAGCCAGAAGCACCATGAGTGAAACGTGGTGCCAAAGGAAAAACAGTAGTCCCTGTTAGCTCAAAAAGCACTTTGAAATCACATTTGTTTCTCTGAAATGCAAGCTCAAAATGCCTATTTCAAACATTGCAAGATTTTCAAAAATCTTACTGAACACCAGCAGACGTCTGGTAGAATGAAGTCTTGTGTGCATACCAAATCTGGAAAGATGAAGAGCCTAAAATAATGTTCATAACAAAACTGGCTGAGCTGTTGATGTCAGCAGTTTAAGTGAAATTGGACTTAAAGCCACTAAAATCGAAATGTTTAAAATAAATGAGTGATTTACTTGGAGTGTCACATAGTTTGCAACTGTTTAAATGTCATAGTTTTGAACTTAGAATCAGCGTTCTAGCTGCATGTATCAAAAGTGTAAGTTTGATTTGAATGAAGAAAAATGGGAACAAAAGTGACATTTGGCTGAAGCCTAGCTTATAGGGATTGAATTCTGCCCGGCAACTACCCCCGACGGGAGTTGAAACTTGCTCAGCAACTGCATTCACAGGCCTGGCTGCATTCTGCTGCCCCCACCAAAAGGAGATCACACCTTCTGATTGAATCAGGGGAGGAGTACCTGGGAGCAGGGAAACAGAACAATGAACTTCCCTTTGCTGCAAGCAATTTCTAAATCAGGGGGGTCATAAATGGCTTCCTCTTGGAAGGAAATGGGAGGGGCACTGCCTCTGTGAGCCAGCTGAGCTTGGAGGAAGTGGACAAACCAGAAATTCCCCCATGTGCCTTGGGAAACCTCACCCCTCTGGGCCAGAGCATAATTTATAATTTATAATAAGTATCCTATAGCCTATCAGGATCCTCAGAGGGTTGGGCATAGAAATTCAGCCTTCCCACCCACTTTCAAAAGACATAAAAAGAGCCACTGAGACCGAGGTAGGGACATTCACTTCCCACTTCAAACTGATTTCTTGCAAAGCACTTTGACGGACGACTTCTAATTCAGGCAATATCCAGAGACCAGAACTTAGAAAACCAGACTCCAGACTTCAAATCCAGCCAGATCCTGAGATCCAGAACTTAGACTCCAGAACTTAAAGCAGAGGGGCCAATCCAAAAGCTGAATCCTTTTCAGCAGGCCTGAAAATCTTTTGAAACCTGATATTCAACAGCCGGGCGAGCTGTTTGATTCTAGCTAGAACCCTGTGCCAGAACCCAGAAAGCAGAGCTGTATCCAGACCGCCGTGCAGTGCCGATAGAAGACCAGACCCAGACCAGACCGCTGTGCAGTGCCAGAACTTTTGCCAGAACCAGAGATCCAGACCAACAGAGCAGAATAAACCACAGCTAAACCTGTTGGCCAGATCTGTGACAAGGCCCATTCCTTCCAAAATTAGGAGTGAGTATCCAGCCAGAGCTGTGCAAACCAATCTCTTAGTTTAAAATAATATAATTCAAACCATTTCCACCTATTTAGAACTGCATAGAAATCGTGTGTCCATTCTTTGATTTCAAACCTGTGAAAGTGTCACTTGTCATTTGAATCTTACTTTATTTCTGAGAATCTACCTCCACTAAATTGTCTGTATCTTTTGAACCGCACGTCCTAGGAGCAAGATTTAACTTTCATTTTAAAGCTTTCATTTTAAAGCTAAGAATCTAAGCTTTCCAACAAGCCTGTAATCGCGCTGGACGCACTGGGAAAAAGTGCCGCGAATTGCAATTTGACTCAACTTCTTCACCTGTCAAAAATAGCTGTCTTTTGCTTCCATTGCTGAAATCCGTTTTCAACCTGATAATCCCTCATGAATCATTGCTACTGTTGACCTGAACTAATTCAAAGTAGCTGTCACCCACCCTGAATCTCCTATAGGCAATTAACATCATTTTTAGCATATTTTCACTTCATTGCAAATCACATTACAAGTATTTCTGCATGTTTTTAACATATTGCATAGGGGGGCATAGGGGGGGGCAGTGAATTGCCACAAGGGAAAAAGTAATCATATTATCTCTTGTTGAAACCATATCAGTTTATTTCTGTGCCGCATTTCTTTTCCATCATTGCATTTCCTTGAAACCATAAAGTATTCTTATCTACCTTATCCTTTCTATACCAACTCCAAAGTGCTTAAAAAAGTGTGCTAGTGTAATATTATCCATTGTTGATCACTGTCATATTCATGAGTGTGCTATCAAATATTAATTTATTTATAAAAGTGTGATATATATATATACACATTATACAAATACAAATTAAACAATATATATATATATATATATATATATATATATATATATATTGTTTAATTTGTAAAATAAATCCTTTCATTTGCAAAACAAACCTACTTCTTGGCTCAGTGAGGTCAGGGGGATTCAAAGAGAGGGCCGTTATACAAGTGTTTATCATCCAGGTCATAAAAATATATAAATAAGGGATTCCCTTGGGCATCCCAGACTAGGCATTGTCTTAGTTGGAGTGCTGAATTGAAGTCACTTAACAACATCTATGAGAGATATTCTGGTATCTAGTTGTATGCAGAGTCACATGATAAGTAGGGAGAACCAATGGTAAATGTAGCCTGGCATTGGTTTCCACAAATGTACCAAGTGCAAGGTGTGCAGATTTGCTCAGAATACAACTTCATGCAGACATTTGATTTTGGGATACAATATAAAATAGCTTCTAGAATCACCTGTATTACATCATTTGTGGGCCATGTAGCAAATGGTATGTTGGCAGCACCATATACAGGCTTACAACTGGTATTCTGCAACTTGTAAAAGCCCAAAAAAATTATGATCAGGCTTATCCGATGGCTAAGCACTTTCAAGAAAAACATAGTGTCGATTTTTGGGGATTTTGATTATTTGGTCTGCATTGCATTGAAGTATTACCAATATTTGTTGACAGGCAACTACTATTGCGATGAGAAACCAAATACATAATAGAGTTTGAAACACAGAGTCCCATTGGTCATAACACCGATGAGGAGCTCTATCATTTTTTGGTATCCTGAAATACAATTTGTAAATTCATTATATTGTCTTATATTTTGAGTATTTATGTTGATTTTGGTCTGAAGAAAAAACTAGTGATTCGTCGAACAAAGTGAAATGATGTTCAAGTCAAATGTATGTAATACCTTCATTGGGGATTTTTGTTTGTTTTATCTGTTTGGATATTTATTTTCTCTTGTTCTCTTTCCTGTTCCTTTTTCCTTCCTTTCGTTATTCCTCTTTTTCTTCAATTGTTCCTCCTGAAACCTTTTTTTCTGTGGACATGATGGTCATTATGGGTTTTCATAGTGTTATCTTCAATGATGTCTGATGAACATACACATTTTGATTTGTGATTTTGACAGAGTGAGTTCAGTGTTCTTTTACGTCCATGTAATTGTGTTCCCTAGATTTTATTTGGATAAAAATGTTGTGTTAGGGAAACTAGTTGTCTTATGTTTAATATATGATTGTGTAAAGTGTTTTCAATATGGTTTGGGTTTGTCTAGAATGAATTATTAGCACATTTGCTCACCTTCTTCATTGTTTTCTGGTGTGTTCTCATGATGTATTCTGCAGTTCACATGGAATAATGAATGTTGGGGCTGTATGTGTTTAATAATGTTGCATTGAATTACAGGACTTCATGCATGCATTGTGTGCCCATTCTGAAATTGTGACTGCAGTATGGTCTGTCCTATTATATATATCAAGAGGGATCCCAGTATGGGGTTCTTCGGAAAATGTGATGTGCGTGCATGTGTACACATATAATCCGATGTTGGTATTATGCACTAGGCACTTTAATTAGTAATTTTTTACATGCAATTTTGCACCTATACGTACTGAATAACTGTACATGTATATTCAGCATCAGGCACTAGGCACTTTACTGACCAACTGTTTACATGTACATTTGCACTTTAATGTATTGAAAAACTGTTTATGTGTATTTTTTGCACCGACATGCATCCAGTGGTGATTAAACCTGTAGTGGATTGTTTACATGGGATGATTATGAATTCATCATTGTGATATATTAGAGCCATTCAGCACTTCCATCGGTCCATGTTTACATCTATGTTGGCAGAAATAAGAGTGAAAAAAAGAAACAAAAACGTTTTCACATCTTAGTAATATTTTTTATGAGTTTGGTGGAAGCTTGTTTTAATGTAATGCGTTGAGACTGTGCGACAGTATTAATTTGAATCTGTTTCTTTGAATGACATTAGATGTTATTTTCTACAGTGTGTTTATAAGGCTATAGCCTATGTAATTTCAATGTGTAATCTAATGACAGTGTTACGGCACTAGGCACCATATCCAGTACTTTGCTTACATTTATTCCTACACTCACATGTCTTTAGCACTAGCCACTTTGGAATGGACCGGTTCACATGAGACAATTGTGAGCAGATTGTCAATTGAAACTCAGGGCACTTTGCAATTTATTACGTTTATGTTTACATACATTATATTTTGTGAAAATTGTGTTTTTTATTCTACAAATTGGTGAGAATTAGTCAAAGCAGCATTCATTCCAATTGGAATGGCTACACTCGAAGATGGTGGTCTGTGTAGATTCATGATATAGTGACATGAGAAGTGGAGGTCACGATGTCATCGGGTATACACTGTAGAGTTTTGTGCTACAAGCAAATCTGATTCTGTTACTCTTTATGCAAACAAGCGATTAGTCGGGAAACACATTTTGTGATCACTCCTTATCTGCTGTTCTGGTCGATGATGTAATTGTTGATGTCATCTTTTATGTCCTGGGTGTTAGTGTTAGCAGTGCATGGAATTGGCATGAGATATGTTTTTTTTAGTGCAACTTTACCATAATGTCCCTTCAACAATATTTTTTCAGTGGATTACATAGGTTTATATTAGTGAAAATGTTTCATGATGTTACATTACTGTTTATAAGTTATTAATAATCACTATTTTAACATATATGAAATATCTATTAACCTCCTTTAACAAACATATGTTTGCAACGCATACTGATGTATGTCGTCATCAGCAGCGCATGCTGGGAATGCAAGTCATGGTTGAATTGCCCAGCGAATGAGGTTCGACCATGACCCTAGCCCACCAAACTACCCACATTATCCACCACACCAACCCTGCATCCTAGTTCAGTGTCCACCATATGCTCATAATGTGACCAGTGGCTACACTCCAAGATGGTGGTCTGTGTAGATTCATGATAAAGTGACATGAGAAGTGGAGGTCACAATGTCATGGTTTATGCACTATAGAGCTTTGTGCAACAAGCAAACCTGATTCTGTTACTCTTTACACAAACAAGCGACTTGTTAGTCAGGAAACACATTATGTGATCACTCCTTATCTGCTGTTCCGGTCGATTATGTAATTGGTGATGTCATCTTTGAGGTCCTGGGTGTTAGTGTCAGCAGTGCATGAGTTATGGTTGAATAGCTTAGCATAACTTGTGCATTTCTTGGGTTTTTTGATTTTACCTGTAACCATAATTTCCCTTAATGTTTTTTCCTGAATTTGATAGGTATTTTTTAGTGCAACTTTACCATAATGTCCCTTCAACAAAGTTTATTTTTTTCACTGATTTTCTTATGTTTGTATTAGTGCATCTTAGCCATAACATCCCTTTAACAACATTTTTTCAGTGGATTTCATAGGTTTATATTAGTGAAAATGTTTCATGATGTTACATTACTGTTCATAAATTATTCATAATTACTCTTTTAACATATATGAAATAACTGTTAACTTCCTTTAACAAACATATGTTTGCAACACATACTGATGTATGTCGTCATCAGCAGCGCATGCTGGGAATGCAAGTCATGGTTAAATTGCCTAGCGAATGAGGTTCAACCATGACCCTAGCCCCACCAAACTACCCATGTTATCCACCACACCAACCCTGCATCATAGTTCAGTGTCCACTATATCCTCATAAGGTGAGCAGTGGCCAGTGCTCATGGATTTCAGCCATGGTTGCTCTCTAAAATCCATGGGGCATGGGCTTCGGCAATGCTGCATGCCCCAATAAGAAAATTAGAGGACACATTTGTCTTTGCTCAGAGTCAGGGCCACTGCCCAGACACCAAAGTTATATCACTATGTTTTGTACTTAGATTTTGACACTTTGGGAAAAATAAAGTACAGGACAGATTTGCAAAACCATGCTTTCAGGTCATTGCTGATGTTTCTCACGCAAGTTTGCTGCAATCCCATCTAGCATTTTTTGCTCTAGCCACTAGCAGAATTTATTTTCCTATTCAAACCTATCCCAATTTCAAAAACCTTTACCAGTCCCTCATGGCCATGGCCAGTGATCAGATTGTCATGGAGCAGAGAATCTTGCCACTGGCCATGACCACAAACTATCCCTCAGTCACCAAAGGTATGTCACTATTTTGTGTACCTACATTATGATTCTGTGTCAGATTGTTCGGATGCGCCCGACATCTTGGATCCACCGACAGAGCAGTACCGACCAGCGGCAACATGCTATTTCGAAAACTATTTTGCTCTGTCATAGTGCTTGGGGAGGTTCAGACAGTAAGAGATGGGTGAAAAACTGTATTTGTTCAGGCAGTAGGTGTTAATGATGTATTCTCTATGCCCGCCTTGTTCGGGATGTTTGTATGTACAGAAAATGAGGGGTCTAATAAGGGTAGTATTTCAGTCCGTGCTGTGCACAGGCACCTTGCAACAGTTCTAAGGACACTTGTGGTGTTAGCGGACATTGAAATTGAGTACATGTCGTTATTACATTATTTTTTCCTATGGGTGTGCTATTGATTAGTATGCCGGATGGGTGTGACATGCTGTGGTGGTTGTGGCCAGGGCCTAGAGTCTTCGATGCATGGCCGAAGGCCGTAGTCCGAAGGCCATACTTCCAAGACTGTAGGCCCTGGCCACAACCACCGCAGCATGTCACAGCAATGGATACACCTGTAGTATTGATTATCCATTAGTTGGTCATGGGGAGTGTGTACAGTCATGGGTGCATGGCCAAATGCCATGCACCCAAGAACAAAGTTATAAGCACTGGAGGTATAAGCCACTGCACACCCATACATTGTAATATCTGTGGACATACAGCTAGGAGTCTAGCCTCTGGCCAGAACCACTGAAGCATACCACACCTATAGATACACCCGTAGTATCGCACATCACTCAGGTGGTTGTGGGGAGGCCCTGCACCCAACAACAAAGTTATAACCTCTTAACTTATAAGCCAACATGGGTTTTATATAGTGTGGTGGTTGTGGGCAAGACGTAGATTTTTGGGTGCATGGCTGCAGGCTGTATGCCTTACACCCAAGCATGTACACACTGCCCACAACCACTGCAGCATATCACATTCATACATCACACCCATACAATCGACTATGTATCTGGTAGGTTTGAGCAGGGCCTAGAGTCATGGGTACAAATTGAGTACATGCTACAGTTACAATGTTTTGTTCTATGAGTGTGCTACTGATTTATAAGCAACCATGGGTGTAAAATGCTGTGGTGGTTGTGGCCAGGGCCTAGAATCTTGGGTGAAAGTTGCATCTCTCTTGAATCTCTCTGTGAAAGTTGCATTTAGAAGTGTGCCCAATAGCCTCTCTGCGAAAGTTTCATTTAGAAGTGTGCCCAATAACCTCTCTGTGAAAGTTGCATTTAGAAGCGTGCCCAATAACCACTCTGTGAAAGTTGCATTTAGAAATGTGCCCAATAGCCTCTCTGTGAGGGTTGCATTTGGAAATGTGCCCGATAGCCTCGCTGTGAATTTAGAAGTGTGCCCAATAACCTCTCTGTGAATGTTGCATTTAAAAGCGTGCCAAAAAGCCTCTCTGTGAGAGTTGCATCTAGAAATGTGCCCAGTAGTCTCTCTGTGAAAGTTGCATTTGGAAATGTGCCCAATTGCCTCTCTGTGAATTTAGAAGTGTGCCCAATAGCCTCTCTGTGAAAGTTGCATTTAGAAGTGTGCCCAGAAGCCTCTCTGTGAAAGTTGCATTTAGAGGTGTGGCCAATAGCCTCTCTCTGAATTTAGAAGTGTGCCCAATAACCTCTCTCTGAATTTAGAAATGTACCCTATAGCCCTTCTGTGAAAGTGCTTTTAGAAGTGTGCCCAATAGCCGCTCACTGAAAGTTGAATTCAGAAGTACATTTACAAGCTGTATTTAGAAATGTGCCTAATAGCCTCTGTGTGAAAGCTCAATTTAGAAGTGTGCCCAATAGCCTCTCTGTGGAAGCTGAATTTGTAGTGTTCCCAATAGCCACTCGGTGAAAAGTTGAATTTAGAAACTTACCCAATAGCCGATCATGTAAAACTGTATTTAGAAGTGCGCCCAATAGCCTCTCTGTGAAAGTTTCATTTTGAAGTGTGCCCAATAGCCATGTTGTGAAAAGTTGAATTTAGAAATACATTTAGATGTTGTATTTAGAAACGTGCCTAACAAGCACCGTGTGAAAGTTGGACCTAGAAGTGTGCTCATTAGCCACTCATGAATTTAGAATTGTTCCCAATTATCTCTCTGTGAAAGTTGCATTTAGAAGGGTACCCAGTAGCCTCTATGTGAATTTAGAATTGTTCCCAATAGCCTCTCTGTGAAAGTTGCGTTTAGAATTGTTCCCAATAACCTCTCTGTGAATTTAGAAGTGTGCCCAATTCGCCTCTCTGTGAAAGTTGCATTTAGAAGTGTGTCCAATAGCCTCTCTGGTAAAGTTGCATTTAGAATTGTGCCCAATAGCCTCTCTGTGAAAGTTGCATTTAGAAGTGAGCCCAATAGCCTCTGTGCGAAAGTTGCATTTAGAAGTGTGCCCAATAACCTCTCTGTGAAAGCTGCATTTAGAAGTGTGCCCAATAGCCTCTCTGTGAATTTAGAAGTGTGCCCAATAGCCTCTCTGTGAAAGTTGCATTTAGAAGTGTGCCCAATAGCCTCTCTGTGAAAGTTGCATTTAAAAGTGTGCCCAATAACCTCTCTGTGAAAGTTGCATTTAGAGGTGTGGCCAATAGCCTCTCTGTGAATTTAGAAGTGTGCCCAATAGCCTCTCTGTGAAAGTTGCATTTAGAAGTGTGCCCAGAAGCCTCTCTGTGAAAGTTGCATTTAGAGGTGTGGCCAATAGCCTCTCTGAGAATTTAGAAGTGTGCCCAATAACCTCTCTCTGAATTTAGAAATGCACCCAATAGCCCCTTTGTGAATGAAAGTGCATTTAGAAGGGTGCCCAATAGCCGCTCACTGAAAGTTGAATTCAGAAGTACATTTACAAGCTGTATTTAGAAATGTGCCTAATAGCCTCTGTGTGAAAGCTCAGTTTAGAAGTGTGCCCAATAGCCTCTCTGTGGAAGCTGAATTTGTAGTGTTCCCAATAGCCACTCAGTGAAAAGTTGAATTTAGAAACTTACACAATAGCCGATCATGTAAAACTGTATTTAGAAGTGCACCCAATAGCCTTGCTGTGAAAGTTTCATTTTGAAGTGTGCCCAATAGCCATGTTGTGAAAAGTTGAATTTAGAAATACATTTAGATGTTGTATTTAGAAACGTGCCTAACAAGCACTGTGTGAGAGTTGGACCTAGAAGTGTGCTCATTAGCCACTCATGAATTTAGAATTGTTCCCAATAGCCTCTCTGTGAAAGTTGCATTTAGAAGGGTACCCAGTAGCCTCTCTGTGAATTTAGAATTGTTCCCAATAGCCTCTCTGTGAAGGTTGCATTTAGAATTGTTCCCAATAACCTCTCTGTGAATTTAGAAGTGTGCCCAATAGCCTCTCTGTGAAAGTCGCATTTAGAATTGTTCCCAATAGCCTCTCTGTGAATTTAGAAGTGTGCCCAATTCACCTCTCTGTGAAAGTTTCATTTAGAAGTGTGCCCAATAGCCTCTCTGGTAAAGTTGCATTTAGAATTGTGCCCAATAGCCTCTCTGTGAAAGTTGCATTTAGAAGTGAGCCCAATAGCCTCTCTGCGAAAGTTGCATTTAGAAGTGTGCCCAATAACCTCTCTGTGAAAGCTGCATTTAGAAGTGTGCCCAATAGCCTCTCTGTGAATTTAGAAGTGTGCCTAATAGCCTCTCTGTGAAAGTTGCATTTTAAAGTGTGCATAATAGACTCTCTCTGAAAGTTGCATTTAGAAGTGTGCCCAATGGCCTCTCTGCGAAAGTTGCATTTAGAAGTGTGCCCAATAACCTCCCTCTGAAAGCTGCATTTAGAAGTGTGCCCAATAGCCTCTCTGTGAATTTAGAAGTGTGCCCAATAGCCTCTCTGTGAAAGTTGCAATTAGAAGTGTGCCCAATAGCCTCTCTGCAAAAGTTGCATTTAGAAGTGTGCCCAATAACCTCTCTGTGAAATTTGCATTTAGAAGCGTGCCCAATACCTTTCTGTGAAAGTTGCATTTAGAACGGTCCCCAAAAGCCTCTCTGTGAGGGTTGCATTTGGAAATGTGCCCGATAGCCTCTCTGTGAATTTAGAAGTGTGCCCACTAACCTCTCTGTGAAAGTTGCATTTAGAAGCGTGCCCAATAGCCTCTCTGTGAGAGTTGCATCTAGAAATGTGCCCAGTAGCCTCTCTCAAAAGTTGCATTTGTAAATGTGCCCAATAGCCTCTCTGTGAATTTAGAAGTGTGACCAATAACCTCTCTGTGAATTTAGAAATGTACCCAGTAGCCCCTCTGTGAAAGTGCCTTTAGAAGTGTGCCCAATGGCCGCTCACTGAAAGTTGAATTTAGAAGTACATTTAGAAGCTGTATTTAGAAATGTGCCTAATAGCCTCTGTGTGAAAGCTCAATTTAGAAGTGTGCCCAATAGCCTCTCTCTGGAAGCTGAATTTGTAGTGTTCCCAATAGCCACTCGGTGAAAAGTTGAATTTAGAAACGTACCCAATAGCCGATCATGTAAAACTGTATTTAGAAGTGTGCCCAATAGCCTCGTTGTGAAAGTTGCATTTTGAAGTGTGCCCAATAGCCATGTTGTGAAAAGTTGAATTTAGAAATACATTTAGATGTTGTATTTAGAAACGTGCCTAACAAGCACTGTGTGAAAGTTGGACCTAGAAGTGTGCTCAATAGCCACTCATGAATTTAGAATTGTTCCCAATAGCCTCTCTGTGAAAGCTGCATTTAGAAAGGTGCCCAATAGCCTTTCTGTGAATTTAGAATTCTTCCCAATAGCCTCTCTGTGAAAGTTGCATTTAGAATTGTTCCCAATAACCTCTCTGTGAATTTAGAAGTGTGCCCAATAGCCTCTCTGTGAAAGTCGCATTTAGAATTGTTCCCAATAGCCTCTCTGTGAATTTAGAAGTGTGCCCAATTCGCCTCTCTGTGAAAGTTGCATTTGGAAGTGTGCCCAATAGCCTCTCTGCGAAAGTTGCATTTAGAATTGCGCCCAATAGCCTCTCTGTGAAAGTTGCATTTAGAAGTGTGCCCAATAGCCACTCTGTGAAAGTTGCATTCAGAAGTGTGCCCAATAGCCTCCCTGTGAAAGTTGCATTTAGAAGTGTGCCCAATAGCCTCTCTGCGAAAGTTGCATTTAGAGGTGTGCCCAATAACCTCTCTGTGAAAGCTGCATTCAGAAGTGTGCCCAATAGCCTCTCTGTGAATTTAGAAGTGCACCCAATAGCCTCTTTGTGAAAGTTGCATTTAGAAGTGTGCCCAATAGCCTCTCTGCGAAAGTTGCATTTAGAAGTGTGCTCAATAACCTCTCTGTGAAAGTTGCATTTAGAAGTGTGCCCAATACCTTTCTGTGAAAGTTGCATTTAGAAAGGTCCCCAAAAGCCTCTCTGTGAGGGTTGCATTTGGTAATGTGCCCGATCGCCTCTCTGTGAATTTAGAAGTGTGCCCAGTAACCTCTCTGTGAAAGTTGCATTTAGAAGCGTGCCCAATAGCGTCTCTGTGAGAGTTGCATCTAGAAATGTGCCCAGTAGCCTCTCTGTGAAAGTTGCATTTGGAGATGTGCCTAATAGCCTCTCTGTGAATTTAGAATGTGACCAATAACCTCTCTGTGAATTTAGAAATGTACCCAGTAGCCCCTCTGTGAAAGTGCCTTTAGAAGTGTGCCCAATAGCCTCTCTGTGAAAGTTGCATTTACAATTGTTCCCAATAATCTCTCTGTGAATTTAGAAGTGTGCCCAATAGCCTCTCTGTGAAAGTCGCATTTAGAATTGTTCCCAATAGCCTCTCTGTGAATTTAGAAGTGTGCCCAATTCGATTCTCTGTGAAAGTTGCATTTAGAAGTGTGCCCAATAGCCTCTCTGGTAAAGTTGCATTTAGAATTGTGCCCAATAGCATCTCTGTGAAAGTTGCATTTAGAAGTGAGCCCAATAGCCTCTCTGCGAAAGTTGCATTTAGAAGTGTGCCCAATAACCTCTCTGTGAAAGCTGCATTTAGAAGTGTGCCCAATAGCCGCTCTGTGAATTTAGAAGTGTGCCCAATAGCCTCTCTTTGAATGTTGCATTTTAAACTGTGCCCAATAAACTCTCTGTGAAAGTTGCATTTAGAAGTGTGCCCAATAGCCTCTCTGTGAAAGTTGCAATTAGAGGTGTGCCCAATAGCCTCTCTGCAAAAGTTGCATTTAGAAGTGTGCCCAATAACCTCTCTGTAAAAGATGCATTTAGAAGCGTGCCCAATACCTTTCTGTGAAAGTTGCATTTAGAAAGGTCCCCAAAAGCCTCTCTGTGAGGGTTGCATTTGGAAATATGCCCGATAGCCTCTCTGTGAATTTAGAAGTGTGCCCACTAACCTCTCTGTGAAAGTTGCATTTAGAAGCGTGCCCAATAGCCTCTCTGTGAGAGTTGCATCTAGAAATGTGCCCAGTAGCCTCTCTCCGAAAGTTGCATTTGGAAATGTGCCCAATAGCCTCTCTGTGAATTTAGAAGTGTGACCAATAACCTCTCTGTGAATTTAGAAATGTACCCAGCAGCCCCTCTGTGAAAGTGCCTTTAGAAGTGTGCCCAATAGCCTCTCTGTGAAAGATGCATTTACAATTGTTCCCAATAACCTCTCTGTGAATTTAGAAGTGTGCCCAACAGCCTCTCTGTGAAAGTCGCATTTAGAATTGTTCCCAATAGCCTCTCTGTGAATTTAGAAGTGTGCCCAATTCGCCTCTCTGTGAAAGTTGCATTTAGAAGTGTGCCCAATAGCCTCTCTGGTAAAGTTGCATTTAGAATTGTGCCCAATAGCCTCTCTGTGAAAGTTGCATTTAGAAGTGAGCCCAATAGCCTCTCTGCAAAAGTTGCATTTAGAAGTGTGCCCAATAACCTCTCTGTGAAAGCTGCATTTAGAAGTGTGCAAAATAGCCTCTCTGTGAATTTAGAAGTGTGCCAAATAGCCTCTCTGCGAAAGTTGCATTTAGAAGTGTGCCCAATAGCCTCTCTGGTAAAGTTGCATTTAGAATTGTGACCAATAGCCTCTCTGTGAAAATTGCATTTAGAAGTGTGCCCAATAGTCTCTCTGCGAAAGTTGCATTTAGAAGTGTGCCCAATAACTTCTCTGTGAAAGCTGCATTCAGAGGTGTGCCCAATAGCCCCTCTGTGAATTTTGAAGTGTGCCCAATAGCCTTTCTGTGAAAGTTGCATTTAGAAGTGTGCCCAATAGCCTCTCTGCGAAAGTTGCATTTAGAAGTGTGCCCAATAACCTCTCTGTGAAAGCTGCATTTAGAAGTGTGCCCAATAGCCTCTCTGTGAATTTAGAAGTGCGCCCAATAGCCTCTCTGTGAAAGTTGCATTTAGAAGTTTGCCCAATAGCCTCTCAGTGAAAGTTGCATTTAGAAGTGTGCTCAATAACCTCTCTGTGAAAGTTGCATTTAGAAGTGTCCCCAATACCTTTCTGTGAAAGTTGCATTTAGCAAGGTCCCCAAAAGCCTCTCTGTGAGGGTTGCATTTGGTAATGTGCCCGATCGCCTCTCTGTGAATTTAGAAGTGTGCCCAGTAACCTCTCTGTGACAGTTGCATTTAGAAGTGTGCCCAACAGCCTCTCTGTGAGAGTTGCATCTAGAAATGTGCCCAGTAGCCTCGTTGTGAAAGTTGCATTTGGAGATGTTCCCAATAGCCTCTCTGAGAATTTAGAAGTGTGACCAATAACCTCTCTGTGAATTTAGAAATGTACCCAGTAGCCCCTCTGTGAAAGTGCCTTTAGAAGTGTGCCCAATAGCCGCTCACTGAAAGTTGAATTTAGAAGTACATTTAGAAGCTGTATTTAAAAAAGTGCCTAATAGCCTCTGTGTGAAAGCTCAATTTAGAAGTGTGCCCAATAGCCTCTCTGTGGAAGCTGAATTTGTAGTGTTCCCAATAGCCACTCGGTGAAAAGGTGAATTTAGAAACGTACCCAAAAGCCGATCATCTAAAAACTGTATTTAGAAGTGTGCCCAATAGTCTCGTTGTGAAAGTTGTATTTTGAAGTGTGCCCAACAGCCATGTTGTGAAAAGTTGAATTTAGAAATACATTTAGATGTTGTATTTAGAAACGTGCCTAACAAGCACTGTGTGAAAGTTGGACCTAGAAGTGTGCTCAATAGCCACTCATGAATTTAGAATTGTTGTCAATAGCCTCTCTGTGAAAGTTGCATTTAGAAGGGTGCCCAATAGCCTCTGTGAATTTAGAATTGTTCCCAATAGCCTCTCTGTGAAAGTTGCATTTAGAATTGTTCCCAATAACCTCTCTGTGAATTTAGAAGTGTGCCCAATAGCCTCTCTGTGAAAGTCGCATTTAGAATTGTTCCCAAGAGCCTCTCTGTGAATTTAGAAGTGTGCCCAATTCGGCTCTCTGTGAAAGTTGCATTTAGAAGTGTGCCCAATAGCCTCTCTGCGAAAGTTGCATTTAGATTTGCAACCAATAGCCTCTCTGTGAAAGTTGCATTTAGAAGTGTGCCCAATAGCCTCTCTGTGAAAGTTGCATTTAGAAGTGTGCCCAATAGCCTCTCTGCGAAAGTTGCATTTAGAGGTGTGCCCAATAACCTCTCTGTGAAAGCTACATTTAGAAGTGTGCCCAATAGCCTCTCTGTGAATTTAGAAGTGCGCCCAATAGCCTCTCTGTGAAAGTTGCATTTAGAAGTGTGTCCAATAGCCTCTCTGCGAAAGTTGCATTTAGAAGTGTGCTCAATAACCTCTCTGTGAAAGTTGCATTTAGAAGTGTGCCCAATACCTTTCTGTGAAAGTTGCATTTAGAAAGGTCCACAAAAGCCTCTCTGTGAGGGTTGCATTTGGTAATGTGCCCGATCGCCTCTCTGTGAATTTAGAAGTGTGCCCAGTAACCTCTCTGTGAAAGTTGCATTTAGAAGCGTGCCCAATAGCCTCTCTGTGAGAGTTGCATCTAGAAATGTGCCCAGTAGCCTCTCTGTGAAAGTTGCATTTGGAGATTTGCCCAATAGCCTCTTTGTGAATTTAGAATGTGACCAATAACCTCTCTGTGAATTTAGAAATGTACCCAGTAGCCCCTCTGTGAAAGTGCCTTTAGAAGTGTGCCCAATAGCCTCTCTGTGAAAGTTGCATTTACAATTGTTCCCAATAACCTCTCTGTGAATTTCGAAGTGTGCCCAATAGCCTCTCTGTGAAAGTCGCATTTAGAATTGTTCCCAATAGCCTCTCTGTGAATTTAGAAGTGTGCCCAATTCGCCTCTCTGTGAAAGTTGCATTTAGAAGTGTGCCCAATAGCCTCTCTGGTAAAGTTGCATTTAGAATTGGGCCCAATAACCTCTCTGTGAAAGTTGCATTCAGAAGTGAGCCCAGGAGCCTCTCTGCGAAAGTTGCATTTAGAAGTGTGCCCAATAACCTCTCTGTGAAAGCTGCATTTAGAAGTGTGCCCAATAGCCTCTCTGTGAATTTAGAAGTGTGCCCAATAGCCTCTCTGTGAAAGTTGCATTTTAAAGTGTGCCCAATAGACTCTCTGTGAAAGTTGCATTTAGAAGTGTGCCCAATAGCCTCTCTGCAAAAGTTGCATTTAGAAGTGTGATCAATAGCCTCTCTGGTAAAGTTGCATTTAGAATTGTGACCAATAGCCTCTCTGTGAAAGTTGCATTTAGAAGTGTGCCCAATAGTCTCTCTGCGAAAGTTGCATTTAGAAGTGTGCCCAATAACTTCTCTGTGAAAGCTGCATTCAGACGTGTGCCCAATAGCCTCTCTGTGAATTTAGAAGTGTGCCCAATAGCCTCTCTGTGAAAGTTGCATTTAGAAGTGTGCCCAATAGCCTCTCTGCGAAAGTTGCATTTAGAAGTGTGCCCAATAACCTCTCTGTGAAAGCTCCATTTAGAAGTGTGCCCAATAGCCTCTCTGTGAATTTAGAAGTGCGCCCAATAGCCTCTCTGTGAAAGTTGCATTTAGAAGTTTGCCCAATAGCCTCTCTGCGAAAGTTGCATTTAGAAGTTTGCTCAATAACCTCTCTGTGAAAGTTGCATTTAGAAGTGTGCCCAATACCTTTCTGTGAAAGTTGCATTTAGCAAGGTCCCCAAAAGCCTCTCTGTGAGGGTTGCATTTGGTAATGTGCCCGATCGCCTCTCTGTGAATTTAGAAGTGTGCCCAGTAACCTCTCTGTGAAAGTTGCATTTAGAAGCGTGCCCAATAGCCTCTCTGTGAGAGTTGCATCTAGAAATGTGCCCAGTAGCCTCTCTGTGAAAGTTGCATTTGGAGATGTGCCAAATAGCCTCTCTGTAAATTTAGAAGTGTCACCAATAACCTCTCTGTGAATTTAGAAATGTACCCAGTAGCCCCTCTGTGAAAGTGCCTTTAGAAGTGTGCCCAATAGCCGCTCACTGAAAGTTGAATTTAGAAGTACATTTAGAAGCTGTATTTAGAAAAGTGCCTAATAGCCTCTGTGTGAAAGCTCAATTTAGAAGTGTGCCCAATAGCCTCTCTGTGAGAGCTGAATTTGTAGTGTTCCCAATAGCCACTCGGTGAAAAGTTGAATTTAGAAATGTACCTAATAGCCGATCATGCAAAACTGTATTCAGACGTGCGCCCAATAGCCTCGCTGTGAAAGTTGCATTTCGAAGTGTGCCCAATAGCCACATTGTGAAAAGTTGAATATAGAAATACATTCAGAAGTTGTATTTAGAAACGTGCCTAACAAGCTCTGTGTGAAAGTTGGACCTAGAAGTGTGCCCAATAGCCACTCATGAAAACTTGTATGTAGAACTGTACCCAATAACCTCTCTGTGAAACCTGAATTCAAAGTCTGCCCAATAGTTCCTCATTGAAAGTTGAATTTAGAAATACATTTAGAAGTCGAATTTAGAAGTGCACCCAATACCATTTCTGTGAAAAGCTGAATTTAGAAGTGTGCTCAATAGCCTCTCTGTGAAAGTTGAATTTAGAAGTGTGCCCGATAGCCTCTGTGAAAGTTGAATTTAGAATTGTTCCCAATAGCCTCCCTGCAAAAGTTGCATTTAGAAGTGTGCCCAATAGCCTCTCTGTGAAGGTTGCATTTAGAATTGTGCCCAATATCCTCTCTGTGAAAGTTGCATTTAGAAGTGAGCCCAATAGCCTCTCTGCGAAAGTTGCATTTAGAAGTGTGCCCAATAACTTCTGTGAAAGTTGAATTTAGAATTGTTCCCAATAGCCTCTCTGTGAAACTTGTATTTAGAATTGTTCCCAATAGCCTCCCTGCGAAAGTTGCATTTAGAAGTGTGCCCAATAGCCTCTCTGTGAAGGTTGCATTTAGAATTGTGCCCAATAGCCTCTCTGTGAAAGTTGCGTTTAGAAGTGAGCCCAATAGCCTCTCTGCGAAAGTTGCATTTAGAAGTGTGCCCAATAACCTCTCTGTGAAAGCTGCATTCAGAAGTGTGCCCAATAGCCTCTCTGTGAAAGTCGCATTTAGAATTGTTCCCAATAGCCTCTCTGTGAATTTAGAAGTGTGCCCAATTCGCCTCTCTGTGAAAGTTGCATTTAGAAGTGTGCCCAATAGCCTCTCTGTGAAAGTCGCATTTAGAATTGTTCCCAATAGCCTCTCTGTGAATTTAGAAGTGTGCCCAATTCGCCTCTCTGTGAAAGTTGCATTTAGAAGTGTGCCCAATAGCCTCTCTGTGAAAGTTGCATTTAGAAGTGAGCCCAATAGCCTCTCTGCGAAAGTTGCATTTAGAAGTGTGCCCAATAACCTCTCTGTGAAAGCTTCATTTAGAAGTGTGCCCAATAGCCTCTCTGTGAATTTAGAAGTGTGCCCAATAGCCTCTCTGTGAAAGTTGCATTTTAAAGTGTGCCCAATAGACTCTCCGTGAAAGTTGCATTTAGAAGTGTGCCCAATAGCCTCTCTGCGAAAGTTGCATTTAGAAGTGTGCCCAATAACCTCTCTGTGAAAGCTGCATTTAGAAGTGTGCCCAATAGCCGCTCTGTGAATTTAGAAGTGTGCCCAATAGCCTCTCGGTGAAAAGTTGAATTTAGAAATGTACCTAATAGCCGGTCATGCAAAACTGTATTTAGACGTGCGCCCAATAGCCTCGCTGTGAAAGTTGCATTTCGAAGTGTGCCCAATAGCCACGTTGTGAAAAGTTGAATTTAGAAATACATTTAGAAGTTGTATTTAGAAACGTGCCTAACAAGCTTTGTGTGAAAGTTGGACCTAGAAGTGTGCCCAATAGCCACTCATGAAAACTTGTATGTAGAAGTGTACCCAATAACCTCTCTGCGAAACCTGAATTCAAAGTCTGCCCAATAGTTCCTCATTGAAAGTTGAATTTAGAAATACATTTAGAAGTCGAATTTAGAAGTTCACCCAATACCATCTCTGTGAAAAGCTGAATTTAGAAGTGTGCTCAATAGCCTCTGTGTGATAATTAAATTTAAATATGTGCACAATAGACTCTCTGTGAAAGCTGAATTTAGAAGTGTGCCCAATAGACTTTCTGTGAAAGTTGAATTTAGAAGTGTGCCCGATAGCCCCTGTAAAAGTTGAATTTAGAATTGTTCCCAATAGCCTCTCTGTGAAACTTGTATTTAGAATTGTTCCCAATAGCCTCCCTGCGAAAGTTGCATTTAGAAGTGTGCCCAATAACCTCTCTGTGAAGGTTGCATTTTGAAGTGTGCCCAATAGCCATGTTGTGAAAAGTTGAATTTAGAAATACATTTAGATGTTGTATTTAGAAACGTGCCTAACAAGCACTGTGTGAAAGTTGGACCTAGAAGTGTGCTCAATAGCCACTCATGAATTTAGAATTGTTCCCAATAGCCTCTCTGTGAAAGCTGCATTTAGAAAGGTGCCCAATAGCCTTTCGGTGAATTTAGAATTCTTCCCAATAGCCTCTCTGTGAAAGTTGCATTTAGAATTGTTCCCAATAACCTCTCTGTGAATTTAGAAGTGTGCCCAATAGCCTCTCTGTGAAAGTTGCATTTAGAATTGTTCCCAATAGCCTCTCTGTGAATTTAGAAGTGTGCCCAATTCCCCTCTCTGTGAAAGTTGCATTTGGAAGTGTGCCCAATAGCCTCTCTGCGAAAGTTGCATTTAGAATTGCGCCCAATAGCCTCTCTGTGAAAGTTGCATTTAGAAGTGTGCCCAATAGCCACTCTGTGAAAGTTGCATTCAGAAGTGTGCCCAATAGCCTCGCTGTGAAAGTTGCATTTAGAAGTGTGCCCAATAGCCTCTCTGCGAAAGTTGCATTTAGAGGTGTGCCCAATAACCTCTCTGTGAATTTAGAAATGTACCCAGTAGCCCCTCTGTGAAAGTGCCTTTAGAAGTGTGCCCAATAGCCTCTCTGTGAAAGTTGCATTTACAATTGTTCCCAATAACCTCTCTGTGAATTTAGAAGTGTGCCCAATAGCCTCTCTGTGAAAGTCGCATTTAGAATTGTTCCCAATAGCCTCTCTGTGAATTTAGAAGTGTGCCCAATTCGCTTCTCTGTGAAAGTTGCATTTAGTAGTGTGCCCAATAGCCTCTCTGGTAAAGTTGCATTTAGAATTGTGCCCAATAGCATCTCTGTGAAAGTTGCATTTAGAAGTGAGCCCAATAGCCTCTCTGCGAAAGTTGCATTTAGAAGTGTGCCCAATAACCTCTCTGTGAAAGCTGCATTTAGAAGTGTGCCCAATAGCCACTCTGTGAAAGTTGCATTCAGAAGTGTGCCCAATAGCCTCTCTGTGAAAGTTGCATTTAGAAGTGTGCCCAATAGCCTCTCTGCGAAAGTTGCATTTAGAGGTGTGCCCAATAACCTCTCTGTGAAAGCTGCATTTAGAAGTGTGCCCAATAGCCTCTCTGTGAATTTAGAAGTGCACCCAATAGCCTCTTTGTGAAAGTTGCATTTAGAAGTGTGCCCAATAGCCTCTCTGCGAAAGTTGCATTTAGAAGTGTGCTCAATAACCTCTCTGTGAAAGTTGCATTTAGAAGTGTGCCCAATACCTTTCTGTGAAAGTTGCATTTAGAAAGGTCCCCAAAAGCCTCTCTGTGAGGGTTGCATTTGGTAATGTGCCCGATCGCCTCTCTGTGAATTTAGAAGTGTGCCCAATAGCCTCTCTGTGAAAGTCGCATTTAGAATTGTTCCCAATAGCCTCTCTGTGAATTTAGAAGTGTGCCCAGTTCGCTTCTCTGTGAAAGTTGCATTTAGAAGTGTGCCCAATAGCCTCTCTGGTAAAGTTGCATTTAGAATTGTGCCCAATAGCATCTCTGTGAAAGTTGCATTTAGAAGTGAGCCCAATAGCCTCTCTGTGAAAGTTGCATTTAGAAGTGTGCCCAATAACCTCTCTGTGAAAGCTGCATTTAGAAGTGTGCCCAATAGCCGCTCTGTGAATTTAGAAGTGTGCCCAATAGCCTCTCTTTGAATGTTGCATTTTAAACTGTGCCTAATAAACTCTCTGTGAAAGTTGCATTTAGAAGTGTGCCCAATAGCCTCTCTGTGAAAGTTGCAATTAGAGGTGTGCCCAATAGCCTCTCTGCAAAAGTTGCATTTAGAAGTGTGCCCAATAACCTCTATGTAAAAGATGCATTTAGAAGCGTGCCCAATACCTTTCTGTGAAAGTTGCATTTAGAAAGGTCCCCAAAAGCCTCTCTGTGAGGGTTGCATTTGGAAATGTGCCCGATAGCCTCTCTGTGAATTTAGAAGTGTGCCCACTAACCTCTCTGTGAAAGTTGCATTTAGAAGCGTGCCCAATAGCCTCTCTGTGAGAGTTGCATCTAGAAATGTGCCCAGTAGCCTCTCTCCGAAAGTTGGATTTGGAAATGTGCCCAATAGCCTCTCTGTGAATTTAGAAGTGTGACCAATAACCTCTCTGTGAATTTAGAAATGTACCCAGTAGCCCCTCTGTGAAAGTGCCTTTAGAAGTGTGCCCAATAGCCTCTCTGTGAAAGATGCATTTACAATTGTTCCCAATAACCTCTCTGTGAATTTAGAAGTGTGCCCAACAGCCTCTCTGTGAAAGTCGCATTTAGAATTGTTCCCAATAGCCTCTCTGTGAATTTAGAAGTGTGCCCAATTCGCCTCTCTGTGAAAGTTGCATTTAGAAGTGTGCCCAATAGCCTCTCTGGTAAAGTTGCATTTAGAATTGTGCCCAATAGCCTCTCTGTGAAAGTTGCATTTAGAAGTGAGCCCAATAGCCTCTCTGCAAAAGTTGCATTTAGAAGTGTGCCCAATAACCTCTCTGTGAAAGCTGCATTTAGAAGTGTGCCCAATAGCCACTCTGTGAAAGTTGCATTCAGAAGTGTGCCCAATAGCCTCTCTGTGAAAGTTGCATTTAGAAGTGTGCCCAATAGCCTCTCTGCGAAAGTTGCATTTAGAAGTGTGCCCAATAACCTCTCTGTGAAAGCTGCATTCAGAAGTGTGCCCAATAGCCTCTCTGTGAAAGTCGCATTTAGAATTGTTCCCAATAGCCTCTCTGTGAATTTAGAAGTGTGCCCAATTCGTCTCTCTGTGAAAGTTGCATTTAGAAGTGTGCCCAATAGCCTCTCTGTGAAAGTCGCATTTAGAATTGTTCCCAATAGCCTCTCTGTGAATTTAGAAGTGTGCCCAATTCGCCTCTCTGTGAAAGTTGCATTTAGAAGTGTGCCCAATAGCCTCTCTGTGAAAGTTGCATTTAGAAGTGAGCCCAATAGCCTCTCTGCGAAAGTTGCATTTAGAAGTGTGCCCAATAACCTCTCTGTGAAAGCTTCATTTAGAAGTGTGCCCAATAGCCTCTCTGTGAATTTAGAAGTGTGCCCAATAGCCTCTCTGTGAAAGTTGCATTTTAAAGTGTGCCCAATAGACTCTCTGTGAAAGTTGCATTTAGAAGTGTGCCCAATAGCCTCTCTGCGAAAGTTGCATTTAGAAGTGTGCCCAATAACCTCTCTGTGAAAGCTGCATTTAGAAGTGTGCCCAATAGCCTCTCTGTGAATTTAGAAGTGTGCCCAATAGCCTCTCGGTGAAAAGTTGAATTTAGAAATGTACCTAATAGCCGGTCATGCAAAACTGTATTTAGACGTGCGCCCAATAGCCTTGCTGTGAAAGTTGCATTTCGAAGTGTGCCCAATAGCCACGTTGTGAAAAGTTGAATTTAGAAATACATTTAGAAGTTGTATTTAGAAACGTGCCTAACAAGCTTTGTGTGAAAGTTGGACCTAGAAGTGTGCCCAATAGCCACTCATGAAAACTTGTATGTAGAAGTGTACCCAATAACCTCTCTGCGAAACCTGAATTCAAAGTCTGCCCAATAGTTCCTCATTGAAAGTTGAATTTAGAAATACATTTAGAAGTCGAATTTAGAAGTTCACCCAATACCATCTCTGTGAAAAGCTGAATTTAGAAGTGTGCTCAATAGCCTCTGTGTGATAATTAAATTTAAATATGTGCACAATAGACTCTCTGTGAAAGCTGAATTTAGAAGTGTGCCCAATAGACTTTCTGTGAAAGTTGAATTTAGAAGTGTGCCCGATAGCCCCTGTAAAAGTTGAATTTAGAATTGTTCCCAATAGCCTCTCTGTGAAACTTGTATTTAGTATTGTTCCCAATAGCCTCCCTGCGAAAGTTGCATTTAGAAGTGTGCCCAATAGCCTCTCTGTGAAGGTTGCATTTTGAAGTGTGCCCAATAGCCATGTTGTGAAAAGTTGAATTTAGAAATACATTTAGATGTTGTATTTAGAAACGTGCCTAACAAGCACTGTGTGAAAGTTGGACCTAGAAGTGTGCTCAATAGCCACTCATGTATTTAGAATTGTTCCCAATAGCCTCTCTGTGAAAGCTGCATTTAGAAAGGTGCCCAATAGCCTTTCGGTGAATTTAGAATTCTTCCCAATAGCCTCTCTGTGAAAGTTGCATTTAGAATTGTTCCCAATAGCCTCTCTGTGAATTTAGAAGTGTGCCCAATTCGCCTCTCTGTGAAAGTTGCATTTGGAAGTGTGCCCAATAGCCTCTCTGCGAAATTTGCATTTAGAATTGCGCCCAATAGCCTCTCTGTGAAAGTTGCATTTAGAAGTGTGCCCAATAGCCACTCTGTGAAAGTTGCATTCAGAAGTGTGCCCAATAGCCTCGCTGTGAAAGTTGCATTTAGAAGTGTGCCCAATAGCCTCTCTGCGAAAGTTGCATTTAGAGGTGTGCCCAATAACCTCTCTGTGAATTTAGAAATGTACCCAGTAGCCCCTCTGTGAAAGTGCCTTTAGAAGTGTGCCCAATAGCCTCTCTGTGAAAGTTGCATTTACAATTGTTCCCAATAACCTCTCTGTGAATTTAGAAGTGTGCCCAATAGCCTCTCTGTGAAAGTCGCATTTAGAATTGTTCCCAATAGCCTCTCTGTGAATTTAGAAGTGTGCCCAATTCGCTTCTCTGTGAAAGTTGCATTTAGTAGTGTGCCCAATAGCCTCTCTGGTAAAGTTGCATTTAGAATTGTGCCCAATAGCATCTCTGTGAAAGTTGCATTTAGAAGTGAGCCCAATAGCCTCTCTGCGAAAGTTGCATTTAGAAGTGTGCCCAATAACCTCTCTGTGAAAGCTGCATTTAGAAGTGTGCTCCATAGCCACTCTGTGAAAGTTGCATTCAGAAGTGTGCCCAATAGCCTCTCTGTGAAAGTTGCATTTAGAAGTGTGCCCAATAGCCTCTCTGCGAAAGTTGCATTTAGAGGTGTGCCCAATAACCTCTCTGTGAAAGCTGCATTTAGAAGTGTGCCCAATAGCCTCTCTGTGAATTCAGAAGTGCACCCAATAGCCTCTTTGTGAAAGTTGCATTTAGAAGTGTGCCCAATAGCCTCTCTGCGAAAGTTGCATTTAGAAGTGTGCTCAATAACCTCTCTGTGAAAGTTGCATTTAGAAGTGTGCCCAATACCTTTCTGTGAAAGTTGCATTTAGAAAGGTCCCCAAAAGCCTCTCTGTGAGGGTTGCATTTGGTAATGTGCCCGATCGCCTCTCTGTGAATTTAGAAGTGTGCCCAGTAACCTCTCTGTGAAAGTTGCATTTAGAAGCGTGCCCAATAGCCTCTCTGTGAGATTTGCATCTAGAAATGTGCCCAGTAGCCTCTCTGTGAAAGTTGCATTTGGAGATGTGCCCAATAGCCTCTCTGTGAATTTAGAATGTGACCAATAACCTCTCTGTGAATTTAGAAATGGACCCAGTAGCCCCTCTGTGAAAGTGCCTTTAGAAGTGTGCCCAATAGCCTCTCTGTGAAAGTTGCATTTACAATTGTTCCCAATAACCTCTCTGTGAATTTAGAAGTGTGCCCAATAGCCTCTCTGTGAAAGTCGCATTTAGAATTGTTCCCAATAGCCTCTCTGTGAATTTAGAAGTGTGTCCAATTCGCTTCTCTGTGAAAGTTGCATTTAGAAGTGTGCCCAATAGCCTCTCTGGTAAAGTTGCATTTAGAATTGTGCCCAATAGCATCTCTGTGAAAGTTGCATTTAGAAGTGAGCCCAATAGCCTCTCTGCGAAAGTTGCATTTAGAAGTGTGCCCAATAACCTCTCTGTGAAAGCTGCATTTAGAAGTGTGCCCAATAGCCGCTCTGTGAATTTAGAAGTGTGCCCAATAGCCTCTCTTTGAATGTTGCATTTTAAACTGTGCCCAATAAACTCTCTGTGAAAGTTGCATTTAGAAGTGTGCCCAATAGCCTCTCTGTGAAAGTTGCAATTAGAGGTGTGCCCAATAGCCTCTCTGCAAAAGTTGCATTTAGAAGTGTGCCCAATAACCTCTATGTAAAAGATGCATTTAGAAGCGTGCCCAATACCTTTCTGTGAAAGTTGCATTTAGAAAGGTCCCCAAAAGCCTCTCTGTGAGGGTTGCATTTGGAAATGTGCCCGATAGCCTCTCTGTGAATTTAGAAGTGTGCCCACTAACCTCTCTGTGAAAGTTGCATTTAGAAGCGTGCCCAATAGCCTCTCTGTGAGAGTTGCATCTAGAAATGTGCCCAGTAGCCTCTCTCCGAAAGTTGCATTTGGAAATGTGCCCAATAGCCTCTCTGTGAATTTAGAAGTGTGACCAATAACCTCTCTGTGAATTTAGAAATGTACCCAGTAGCCCCTCTGTGAAAGTGCCTTTAGAAGTGTGCCCAATAGCCTCTCTGTGAAAGATGCATTTACAATTGTTCCCAATAACCTCTCTGTGAATTTAGAAGTGTGCCCAACAGCCTCTCTGTGAAAGTCGCATTTAGAATTGTTCCCAATAGCCTCTCTGTGAATTTAGAAGTGTGCCCAATTCGCCTCTCTGTGAAAGTTGCATTTAGAAGTGTGCCCAATAGCCTCTCTGGTAAAGTTGCATTTAGAATTGTGCCCAATAGCCTCTCTGTGAAAGTTGCATTTAGAAGTGAGCCCAATAGCCTCTCTGCAAAAGTTGCATTTAGAAGTGTGCCCAATAACCTCTCTGTGAAAGCTGCATTTAGAAGTTTGCAAAATAGCCTCTCTGTGAATTTAGAAGTGTGCCCAATAGCCTCTCTGTGAAATTTGCATTTTAAAGTGTGCCCAATAGACTCTCTGTGAAAGTTGCATTTAGAAGTGTGCCAAATAGCCTCTCTGCGAAAGTTGCATTTAGAAGTGTGCCCAATAGCCTCTCTGGTAAAGTTGCATTTAGAATTGTGACCAATAGCCTCTCTGTGAAAGTTGCATTTAGAAGTGTGCCCAATAGCCTCTCTGCGAAAGTTGCATTTAGAGGTGTGCCCAATAACCTCTCTGTGAAAGCTGCATTTAGAAGTGTGCCCAATAGCCTCTCTGTGAATTTAGAAGTGCACCCAATAGCCTCTTTGTGAAAGTTGCATTTAGAAGTGTGCCCAATAGCCTCTCTGCGAAAGTTGCATTTAGAAGTGTGCTCAATAACCTCTCTGTGAAAGTTGCATTTAGAAGTGTGCCCAATACCTTTCTGTGAAAGTTGCATTTAGAAAGGTCCCCAAAAGCCTCTCTGTGAGGGTTGCATTTGGTAATGTGCCCGATCGCCTCTCTGTGAATTTAGAAGTGTGCCCAGTAACCTCTCTGTGAAAGTTGCATTTAGAAGCGTGCCCAATAGCCTCTCTGTGAGATTTGCATCTAGAAATGTGCCCAGTAGCCTCTCTGTGAAAGTTGCATTTGGAGATGTGCCCAATAGCCTCTCTGTGAATTTAGAATGTGACCAATAACCTCTCTGTGAATTTAGAAATGGACCCAGTAGCCCCTCTGTGAAAGTGCCTTTAGAAGTGTGCCCAATAGCCTCTCTGTGAAAGTTGCATTTACAATTGTTCCCAATAACCTCTCTGTGAATTTAGAAGTGTGCCCAATAGCCTCTCTGTGAAAGTCGCATTTAGAATTGTTCCCAATAGCCTCTCTGTGAATTTAGAAGTGTGCCCAATTCGCTTCTCTGTGAAAGTTGCATTTAGAAGTGTGCCCAATAGCCTCTCTGGTAAAGTTGCATTTAGAATTGTGCCCAATAGCATCTCTGTGAAAGTTGCATTTAGAAGTGAGCCCAATAGCCTCTCTGCGAAAGTTGCATTTAGAAGTGTGCCCAATAACCTCTCTGTGAAAGCTGCATTTAGAAGTGTGCCCAATAGCCGCTCTGTGAATTTAGAAGTGTGCCCAATAGCCTCTCTTTGAATGTTGCATTTTAAACTGTGCCCAATAAACTCTCTGTGAAAGTTGCATTTAGAAGTGTGCCCAATAGCCTCTCTGTGAAAGTTGCAATTAGAGGTGTGCCCAATAGCCTCTCTGCAAAAGTTGCATTTAGAAGTGTGCCCAATAACCTCTATGTAAAAGATGCATTTAGAAGCGTGCCCAATACCTTTCTGTGAAAGTTGCATTTAGAAAGGTCCCCAAAAGCCTCTCTGTGAGGGTTGCATTTGGAAATGTGCCCGATAGCCTCTCTGTGAATTTAGAAGTGTGCCCACTAACCTCTCTGTTAATTTAGAAATGTACCCAGTAGCCCCTCTGTGAAAGTGCCTTTAGAAGTGTGCCCAATAGCCTCTCTGTGAAAGATGCATTTACAATTGTTCCCAATAACCTCTCTGTGAATTTAGAAGTGTGCCCAACAGCCTCTCTGTGAAAGTCGCATTTAGAATTGTTCCCAATAGCATCTCTGTGAATTTAGAAGTGTGCCCAATTCGCCTCTCTGTGAAAGTTGCATTTAGAAGTGTGCCCAATAGCCTCTCTGGTAAAGTTGCATTTAGAATTGTGCCCAATAGCCTCTCTGTGAAAGTTGCATTTAGAAGTGAGCCCAATAGCCTCTCTGCAAAAGTTGCATTTAGAAGTGTGCCCAATAACCTCTCTGTGAAAGCTGCATTTAGAAGTTTGCAAAATAGCCTCTCTGTGAATTTAGAAGTGTGCCCAATAGCCTCTCTGTGAAATTTGCATTTTAAAGTGTGCCCAATAGACTCTCTGTGAAAGTTGCATTTAGAAGTGTGCCAAATAGCCTCTCTGCGAAAGTTGCATTTAGAAGTGTGCCCAATAGCCTCTCTGGTAAAGTTGCATTTAGAATTGTGACCAATAGCCTCTCTGTGAAAGTTGCATTTAGAAGTGTGCCCAATAGTCTCTCTGCGAAAGTTGCATTTAGAAGTGTGCCCAATAACTTCTCTGTGAAAGCTGCATTCAGAGGTGTGCCCAATAGCCCCTCTGTGAATTTTGAAGTGTGCCCAATAGCCTTTCTGTGAAAGTTGCATTTAGAAGTGTGCCCAATAGCCTCTCTGCGAAAGTTGCATTTAGAAGTGTGCCCAATAACCTCTCTGTGAAAGCTGCATTCAGAAGTGTGCCCAATAGCCTCTCTGTGAATTTAGAAGTGCGCCCAATAGCCTCTCTGTGAAAGTTGCATTTAGAAGTTTTCCCAATAGCCTCTCAGCGAAAGTTGCATTTAGAAGTGTGCTCAATAACCTCTCTGTGAAAGTTGCATTTAGAAGTGTCCCCAATACCTTTCTGTGAAAGTTGCATTTAGCAAGGTCCCCAAAAGCCTCTCTGTGAGGGTTGCATTTGGTAATGTGCCCGATCGCCTCTTTGTGAATTTAGAAGTGTGCCCAGTAACCTCTCTGTGACAGTTGCATTTAGAAGTGTGCCCAACAGCCTCTCTGTGAGAGTTGCATCTAGAAATGTGCCCAGTAGCCTCGTTGTGAAAGTTGCATTTGGAGATGTTCCCAATAGCCTCTCTGAGAATTTAGAAGTGTGACCAATATCCTCTCTGTGAATTTAGAAATGTACCCAGTAGCCCCTCTGTGAAAGTGCCTTTAGAAGTGTGCCCAATAGCCGCTCACTGAAAGTTGAATTTAGAAGTACATTTAGAAGCTGTATTTAGAAAAGTGCCTAATAGCCTCTGTGTGAAAGCTCAATTTAGAAGTGTGCCCAATAGCCTCTCTGTGAGAGCTGAATTTGCAGTGTTCCCAATAGCCACTCGGTGAAAAGTTGAATTTAGAAATGTACCTAATAGCCGATCATGCAAAACTGTATTTAGACGTGCGCCCAATAGCCTCGCTGTGAAAGTTGCATTTCGAAGTGTGCCCAATAGCCACGTTGTGAAAAGTTGAATTTAGAAATACATTTAGAAGTTGTATTTAGAAACGTGCCTAACAAGCTCTGTGTGAAAGTTGGACCTACAAGTGTGCCCAATAGCCACTCATGAAAACTTGTATGTAGAAGTGTACCCAATAACCTCTCTGCGAAACCTGAATTCAAAGTCTGCCCAATAGTTCCTCATTGAAAGTTGAATTTAGAAATACATTTAGAAGTCGAATTTAGAAGTTCACCCAATACCATCTCTGTGAAAAGCTGAATTTAGAAGTGTGCTCAATAGCCTCTGTGTGATAATTAAATTTAAATATGTGCACAATAGACTCTCTGTGAAAGCTGAATTTAGAAGTGTGCCCCATAGACTCTCTGTGAAAGTTGAATTTAGAAGTGTGCCCGATAGCCCCTGTGAAAGTTGAATTTAGAATTGTTCCCAATAGCCTCTCTGTGAAACTTGTATTTAGAATTGTTCCCAATAGCCTCCCTGCGAAAGTTGCATTTAGAAGTGTGCCCAATAGCCTCTCTGTGAAGGTTGCATTTAGAATTGTGTCCAATAGCCTCTCTGTGAAAGTTGCATTTAGAAGTGAGCCCAATAGCCTCTCTGCGAAAGTTGCATTTAGAAGTGTGCCCAATAACCTCTCTGTGAAAGCTGCATTTAGAAGTGTGCCCAATAGCCTCTCTGTGAATTTAGAAGTGTGCCCAATAGCCTCTCTGTGAAAGTTGCATTTTAAAGTGTGCGCAATAGACTCTCTGTGAAAGTTGCATTTATAATTGTCCCCAATAGCCTCTCTGTGAATTTAGAAGTGTGCCCAATAGCCTCTCTGTGAGAGTCGCATTTAGAATTGTTCCCAATAGCCTCTCTGTGAATTTAGAAGTGTGCCCAATTCGCCTCTCTGTGCAAGTTGCATTTAGAAGTGTGCCCAATAGCCTCTCTGGTAAAGTTGCATTTAGAATTGTGCCCAATAGCCTCTCTGTGAAAGTTGCATTTAGAAGTGAGCCCAATAGCCTCTCTGCGAAAGTTGCATTTAGAAGTGTGCCCAATAACCTCTCTGTGAAAGCTTCATTTAGAAGTGTGCCCAATAGCCTCTCTGTGAATTTAGAAGTGTGCCCAATAGCCTCTTTGTGAAAGTTGCATTTTAAAGTGTGCCCAATAGCCTCTCTGTGAAAGTTGCATTTAGAAGTGTGCCCAATAACCTCTCTGTGAAAGCTGCATTTAGAAGTGTGCCCAATAGCCTCTCTGTGAATTTAGAAGTTTGCCCAATAGCTTCTCTGTGAAAGTTGCATTTTAAAGTGTGCGCAATAGACTCTCTGTGAAAGTTGCATTTATAATTGTCCCCAATAGCCTCTCTGTGAATTTAGAAGTGTGCCCAATAGCCTCTCTGTGAGAGTCGCATTTAGAATTGTTCCCAATAGCCTCTCTGTGAATTTAGAAGTGTGCCCAATTCGCCTCTCTGTGCAAGTTGCATTTAGAAGTGTGCCCAATAGCCTCTCTGGTAAAGTTGCATTTAGAATTGTGCCCAATAGCCTCTCTGTGAAAGTTGCATTTAGAAGTGAGCCCAATAGCCTCTCTGCGAAAGTTGCATTTAGAAGTGTGCCCAATAACCTCTCTGTGAAAGCTTCATTTAGAAGTGTGCCCAATAGCCTCTCTGTGAATTTAGAAGTGTGCCCAATAGCCTCTTTGTGAAAGTTGCATTTTAAAGTGTGCCCAATAGCCTCTCTGTGAAAGTTGCATTTAGAAGTGTGCCCAATAACCTCTCTGTGAAAGCTGCATTTAGAAGTGTGCCCAATAGCCGCTCTGTGAATTTAGAAGTGTGCCCAATAGCCTCTCTTTGAATGTTGCATTTTAAACTGTGCCCAATAAACTCTCTGTGAAAGTTGCATTTAGAAGTGTGCCCAATAGCCTCTCTGTGAAAGTTGCAATTAGAGGTGTGCCCAATAGCCTCTCTGCAAAAGTTGCATTTAGAAGTGTGCCCAATAACCTCTATGTAAAAGATGCATTTAGAAGCGTGCCCAATACCTTTCTGTGAAAGTTGCATTTAGAAAGGTCCCCAAAAGCCTCTCTGTGAGGGTTGCATTTGGAAATGTGCCCGATAGCCTCTCTGTGAATTTAGAAGTGTGCCCACTAACCTCTCTGTGAAAGTTGCATTTAGAAGCGTGCCCAATAGCCTCTCTGTGAGAGTTGCATCTAGAAATGTGCCCAGTAGCCTCTCTCCGAAAGTTGCATTTGGAAATGTGCCCAATAGCCTCTCTGTGAATTTAGAAGTGTGACCAATAACCTCTCTGTGAATTTAGAAATGTACCCAGTAGCCCCTCTGTGAAAGTGCCTTTAGAAGTGTGCCCAATAGCCTCTCTGTGAAAGATGCATTTACAATTGTTCCCAATAACCTCTCTGTGAATTTAGAAGTGTGCCCAACAGCCTCTCTGTGAAAGTCACATTCAGAATTGTTCCCAATAGCCTCTCTGTGAATTTAGAAGTGTGCCCAATTCGCCTCTCTGTGAAAGTTGCATTTAGAAGTGTGCCCAATAGCCTCTCTGGTAAAGTTGCATTTAGAATTGTGCCCAATAGCCTCTCTGTGAAAGTTGCATTTAGAAGTGAGCCCAATAGCCTCTCTGCAAAAGTTGCATTTAGAAGTGTGCCCAATAACCTCTCTGTGAAAGCTGCATTTAGAAGTTTGCAAAATAGCCTCTCTGTGAATTTAGAAGTGTGCCCAATAGCCTCTCTGTGAAATTTGCATTTTAAAGTGTGCCAAATAGACTCTCTGTGAAAGTTGCATTTAGAAGTGTGCCAAATAGCCTCTCTGCGAAAGTTGCATTTAGAAGTGTGCCCAATAGCCTCTCTGGTAAAGTTGCATTTAGAATTGTGACCAATAGCCTCTCTGTGAAAGTTGCATTTAGAAGTGTGCCCAATAGCCTCTCTGCGAAAGTTGCATTTAGAGGTGTGCCCAATAACCTCTCTGTGAAAGCTGCATTTAGAAGTGTGCCCAATAGCCTCTCTGTGAATTTAGAAGTGCACCCAATAGCCTCTTTGTGAAAGTTGCATTTAGAAGTGTGCCCAATAGCCTCTCTGCGAAAGTTGCATTTAGAAGTGTGCTCAATAACCTCTCTGTGAAAGTTGCATTTAGAAGTGTGCCCAATACCTTTCTGTGAAAGTTGCATTTAGAAAGGTCCCCAAAAGCCTCTCTGTGAGGGTTGCATTTGGTAATGTGCCCGATCGCCTCTCTGTGAATTTAGAAGTGTGCCCAGTAACCTCTCTGTGAAAGTTGCATTTAGAAGCGTGCCCAATAGCCTCTCTGTGAGATTTGCATCTAGAAATGTGCCCAGTAGCCTCTCTGTGAAAGTTGCATTTGGAGATGTGCCCAATAGCCTCTCTGTGAATTTAGAATGTGACCAATAACCTCTCTGTGAATTTAGAAATGGACCCAGTAGCCCCTCTGTGAAAGTGCCTTTAGAAGTGTGCCCAATAGCCTCTCTGTGAAAGTTGCATTTACAATTGTTCCCAATAACCTCTCTGTGAATTTAGAAGTGTGCCCAATAGCCTCTCTGTGAAAGTCGCATTTAGAATTGTTCCCAATAGCCTCTCTGTGAATTTAGAAGTGTGCCCAATTCGCTTCTCTGTGAAAGTTGCATTTAGAAGTGTGCCCAATAGCCTCTCTGGTAAAGTTGCATTTAGAATTGTGCCCAATAGCATCTCTGTGAAAGTTGCATTTAGAAGTGAGCCCAATAGCCTCTCTGCGAAAGTTGCATTTAGAAGTGTGCCCAATAACCTCTCTGTGAAAGCTGCATTTAGAAGTGTGCCCAATAGCCGCTCTGTGAATTTAGAAGTGTGCCCAATAGCCTCTCTTTGAATGTTGCATTTTAAACTGTGCCCAATAAACTCTCTGTGAAAGTTGCATTTAGAAGTGTGCCCAATAGCCTCTCTGTGAAAGTTGCAATTAGAGGTGTGCCCAATAGCCTCTCTGCAAAAGTTGCATTTAGAAGTGTGCCCAATAACCTCTATGTAAAAGATGCATTTAGAAGCGTGCCCAATACCTTTCTGTGAAAGTTGCATTTAGAAAGGTCCCCAAAAGCCTCTCTGTGAGGGTTGCATTTGGAAATGTGCCCGATAGCCTCTCTGTGAATTTAGAAGTGTGCCCACTAACCTCTCTGTTAATTTAGAAATGTACCCAGTAGCCCCTCTGTGAAAGTGCCTTTAGAAGTGTGCCCAATAGCCTCTCTGTGAAAGATGCATTTACAATTGTTCCCAATAGCCTCTCTGTGAATTTAGAAGTGTGCCCAACAGCCTCTCTGTGAAAGTCGCATTTAGAATTGTTCCCAATAGCATCTCTGTGAATTTAGAAGTGTGCCCAATTCGCCTCTCTGTGAAAGTTGCATTTAGAAGTGTGCCCAATAGCCTCTCTGGTAAAGTTGCATTTAGAATTGTGCCCAATAGCCTCTCTGTGAAAGTTGCATTTAGAAGTGAGCCCAATAGCAGTGTGCCCAATAACCTCTCTGTGAAAGCTGCATTTAGAAGTTTGCAAAATAGCCTCTCTGTGAATTTAGAAGTGTGCCCAATAGCCTCTCTGTGAAATTTGCATTTTAAAGTGTGCCCAATAGACTCTCTGTGAAAGTTGCATTTAGAAGTGTGCCAAATAGCCTCTCTGCGAAAGTTGCATTTAGAAGTGTGCCCAATAGCCTCTCTGGTAAAGTTGCATTTAGAATTGTGACCAATAGCCTCTCTGTGAAAGTTGCATTTAGAAGTGTGCCCAATAGTCTCTCTGCGAAAGTTGCATTTAGAAGTGTGCCCAATAACTTCTCTGTGAAAGCTGCATTCAGAGGTGTGCCCAATAGCCCCTCTGTGAATTTTGAAGTGTGCCCAATAGCCTTTCTGTGAAAGTTGCATTTAGAAGTGTGCCCAATAGCCTCTCTGCGAAAGTTGCATTTAGAAGTGTGCCCAATAACCTCTCTGTGAAAGCTGCATTCAGAAGTGTGCCCAATAGCCTCTCTGTGAATTTAGAAGTGCGCCCAATAGCCTCTCTGTGAAAGTTGCATTTAGAAGTTTTCCCAATAGCCTCTCAGCGAAAGTTGCATTTAGAAGTGTGCTCAATAACCTCTCTGTGAAAGTTGCATTTAGAAGTGTCCCCAATACCTTTCTGTGAAAGTTGCATTTAGCAAGGTCCCCAAAAGCCTCTCTGTGAGGGTTGCATTTGGTAATGTGCCCGATCGCCTCTTTGTGAATTTAGAAGTGTGCCCAGTAACCTCTCTGTGACAGTTGCATTTAGAAGTGTGCCCAACAGCCTCTCTGTGAGAGTTGCATCTAGAAATGTGCCCAGTAGCCTCGTTGTGAAAGTTGCATTTGGAGATGTTCCCAATAGCCTCTCTGAGAATTTAGAAGTGTGACCAATATCCTCTCTGTGAATTTAGAAATGTACCCAGTAGCCCCTCTGTGAAAGTGCCTTTAGAAGTGTGCCCAATAGCCGCTCACTGAAAGTTGAATTTAGAAGTACATTTAGAAGCTGTATTTAGAAAAGTGCCTAATAGCCTCTGTGTGAAAGCTCAATTTAGAAGTGTGCCCAATAGCCTCTCTGTGAGAGCTGAATTTGCAGTGTTCCCAATAGCCACTCGGTGAAAAGTTGAATTTAGAAATGTACCTAATAGCCGATCATGCAAAACTGTATTTAGACGTGCGCCCAATAGCCTCGCTGTGAAAGTTGCATTTCGAAGTGTGCCCAATAGCCACGTTGTGAAAAGTTGAATTTAGAAATACATTTAGAAGTTGTATTTAGAAACGTGCCTAACAAGCTCTGTGTGAAAGTTGGACCTACAAGTGTGCCCAATAGCCACTCATGAAAACTTGTATGTAGAAGTGTACCCAATAACCTCTCTGCGAAACCTGAATTCAAAGTCTGCCCAATAGTTCCTCATTGAAAGTTGAATTTAGAAATACATTTAGAAGTCGAATTTAGAAGTTCACCCAATACCATCTCTGTGAAAAGCTGAATTTAGAAGTGTGCTCAATAGCCTCTGTGTGATAATTAAATTTAAATATGTGCACAATAGACTCTCTGTGAAAGCTGAATTTAGAAGTGTGCCCCATAGACTCTCTGTGAAAGTTGAATTTAGAAGTGTGCCCGATAGCCCCTGTGAAAGTTGAATTTAGAATTGTTCCCAATAGCCTCTCTGTGAAACTTGTATTTAGAATTGTTCCCAATAGCCTCCCTGCGAAAGTTGCATTTAGAAGTGTGCCCAATAGCCTCTCTGTGAAGGTTGCATTTAGAATTGTGTCCAATAGCCTCTCTGTGAAAGTTGCATTTAGAAGTGAGCCCAATAGCCTCTCTGCGAAAGTTGCATTTAGAAGTGTGCCCAATAACCTCTCTGTGAAAGCTGCATTTAGAAGTGTGCCCAATAGCCTCTCTGTGAATTTAGAAGTGTGCCCAATAGCCTCTCTGTGAAAGTTGCATTTTAAAGTGTGCGCAATAGACTCTCTGTGAAAGTTGCATTTATAATTGTCCCCAATAGCCTCTCTGTGAATTTAGAAGTGTGCCCAATAGCCTCTCTGTGAGAGTCGCATTTAGAATTGTTCCCAATAGCCTCTCTGTGAATTTAGAAGTGTGCCCAATTCGCCTCTCTGTGCAAGTTGCATTTAGAAGTGTGCCCAATAGCCTCTCTGGTAAAGTTGCATTTAGAATTGTGCCCAATAGCCTCTCTGTGAAAGTTGCATTTAGAAGTGAGCCCAATAGCCTCTCTGCGAAAGTTGCATTTAGAAGTGTGCCCAATAACCTCTCTGTGAAAGCTTCATTTAGAAGTGTGCCCAATAGCCTCTCTGTGAATTTAGAAGTGTGCCCAATAGCCTCTTTGTGAAAGTTGCATTTTAAAGTGTGCCCAATAGCCTCTCTGTGAAAGTTGCATTTAGAAGTGTGCCCAATAACCTCTCTGTGAAAGCTGCATTTAGAAGTGTGCCCAATAGCCTCTCTGTGAATTTAGAAGTTTGCCCAATAGCTTCTCTGTGAAAGTTGCATTTTAAAGTGTGCGCAATAGACTCTCAGTGAAAGTTGCATTTATAATTGTCCCCAATAGCCTCTCTGTGAATTTAGAAGTGTGCCCAATAGCCTCTCTGTGAGAGTCGCATTTAGAATTGTTCCCAATAGCCTCTCTGTGAATTTAGAAGTGTGCCCAATTCGCCTCTCTGTGCAAGTTGCATTTAGAAGTGTGCCCAATAGCCTCTCTGGTAAAGTTGCATTTAGAATTGTGCCCAATAGCCTCTCTGTGAAAGTTGCATTTAGAAGTGAGCCCAATAGCCTCTCTGCGAAAGTTGCATTTAGAAGTGTGCCCAATAACCTCTCTGTGAAAGCTTCATTTAGAAGTGTGCCCAATAGCCTCTCTGTGAATTTAGAAGTGTGCCCAATAGCCTCTTTGTGAAAGTTGCATTTTAAAGTGTGCCCAATAGCCTCTCTGTGAAAGTTGCATTTAGAAGTGTGCCCAATAACCTCTCTGTGAAAGCTGCATTTAGAAGTGTGCCCAATAGCCTCTCTGTGAATTTAGAAGTTTGCCCAATAGCTTCTCTGTGAAAGTTGCAATTAGAAGTGTGCCCAATAGCCTCTCTGCAAACGTTGCATTTAGAAGTGTGCCCAATAACCTCTCTGTGAAAGTTGCATTTAGAAGCGTGCCCAATACCTTTCTGTGAAAGTTGCATTTAGAAAGGTCCCCAAAAGCCTCTCTGTGAGGGTTGCATTTGGAAATGTGCCCGATAGCCTCTCTGTGAATTTAGAAGTGTGCCCACTAACCTCTCTGTGAAAGTTGCATTTAGAAGCGTGCCCAATAGCCTCTCTGTGAGAGTTGCATCTAGAAATGTGCCCAGTAGCCTCTCTCCGAAAGTTGCATTTGGAAATGTGCCCAATAGCCTCTCTGTGAATTTAGAAGTGTGACCAATAACCTCTCTGTGAATTTAGAAATGTACCCAGTAGCCCCTCTGTGAAAGTGCCTTTAGAAGTGTGCCCAATAGCCGCTCACTGAAACTTGAATTTAGAAGTACATTTAGAAGCTGTATTTAGAAATGTGCCTAATAGCCTCTGTGTGAAAGCTCAGTTTAGAAGTGTGCCCAATAGCCTCTCTGTGGAAGCTGAATTTGTAGTGTTCCCAATAGCCACTCGGTGAAAAGGTGAATTTAGAAACGTACCCAAAAGCTGATCATCTAAAACTGTATTTAGAATTGTGCCCAATAGCCTCGTTGTGAAAGTTGTATTTTGAAGTGTGCCCAACAGCCATGTTGTGAAAAGTTGAATTTAGAAATACATTTAGATCTTGTATTTAGAAACGTGCCTAACAAGCACTGTGTGAAAGTTGGACCTAGAAGTGTGCTCAATAGCCACTCATGAATTTAGAATTGTTGTCAATAGCCTCTCTGTGAAAGTTGCATTTAGAAGGGTGCCCAATAGCCTCTGTGAATTTAGAATTGTTCCCAATAGCCTCTCTGTGAAAGTTGCATTTAGAATTGTTCCCAATAACCTCTCTGTGAATTTAGAAGTGTGCCCAATAGCCTCTCTGTGAAAGTCGCATTTAGAATTGTTCCCAATAGCCTCTCTGTGAATTTAGAAGTGTGCCAATTCGGCTCTCTTTGAAAGTTTCATTTAGAAGTGTGCCCAATAGCCTCTCTGCGAAAGTTGCATTTAGAATTGCGCCCAATAGCCTCTCTGTGAAAGTTGCATTTAGAAGTGTGCCCAATAGCCTCTCTGTGAAAGTTGCATTTAGAAGTGTGCCCAATAGCCTCTCTGCGAAAGTTGCATTTAGAGGTGTGCCCAATAACCTCTCTGTGAAAGCTACATTTAGAAGTGTGCCCAATAGCCTCTCTGTGAATTTAGAAGTGTGCCCAATAGCCTCTCTGTGAAAGTTGCATTTAGAAGTGTGTCCAATAGCCTCTCTGCGAAAGTTGCATTTAGAAGTGTGCTCAATAACCTCTCTGTGAAAGTTGCATTTAGAAGTGTGCCCAATACCTTTCTGTGAAAGTTGCATTTAGAAAGGTCCACAAAAGCCTCTCTGTGAGGGTTGCATTTGGTAATGTGCCCGATCGCCTCTCTGTGAATTTAGAAGTGTGCCCAGTAACCTCTCTGTGAAAGTTGCATTTAGAAGCATGCCCAATAGCCTCTCTGTGAGAGTTGCATCTAGAAATGTGCCCAGTAGCCTCTCTGTGAAAGTTGCATTTGGAGATGTGCCCAATAGCCTCTCTGTGAATTTAGAATGTGACCAATAACCTCTCTGTGAATTTAGAAATGTACCCAGTAGCCCCTCTGTGAAAGTGCCTTTAGAAGTGTGCCCAATAGCCTCTCTGTGAAAGTTGCATTTACAATTGTTCCCAATAACCTCTCTGTGAATTTAGAAGTGTGCCCAATAGCCTCTCTGTGAAAGTCGCATTTAGAATTGTTCCCAATAGCCTCTCTGTGAATTTAGAAGTGTGCCCAATTCGCCTCTCTGTGAAAGTTGCATTTAGAAGTGTGCCCAATAGCCTCTCTGGTAAAGTTGCATTTATAATTGTGCCCAATAGCCTCTCTGTGAAAGTTGCATTCAGAAGTGAGCCCAATAGCCTCTCTGCGAAAGTTGCATTTAGAAGTGTGCCCAATAACCTCTCTGTGAAAGCTGCATTTAGAAGTGTGCCCAATAGCCTCTCTGTGAATTTAGAAGTGTGCCCAATAGCCTCTATGTGAAAGTTGCATTTTAAAGTGTGCCCAATAGACTCTCTGTGAAAGTTGCATTTAGAAGTGTGCCCAATAGCCTCTCTGCAAAAGTTGCATTTAGAAGTGTGATCAATAGCCTCTCTGCGAAAGTTGCATTTAGAAGTGTGCCCAATAACTTCTCTGTGAAAGCTGCATTCAGACGTGTGCCCAATAGCCTCTCTGTGAATTTAGAAGTGTGCCCAATAGCCTCTCTGTGGAAGTTGCATTTAGAAGTGTGCCCAATAGCCTCTCTGCGAAAGTTGCATTTAGAAGTGTGCCCAATAACCTCTCTGTGAAAGCTCCATTTAGAAGTGTGCCCAATAGCCTCTCTGTGAATTTAGAAGTGCGCCCAATAGCCTCTCTGTGAAAGTTGCATTTAGAAGTTTGCCCAATAGCCTCTCTGCGAAAGTTGCATTTAGAAGTGTGCTCAATAACCTCTCTGTGAAAGTTGCATTTAGAAGTGTGCCCAATACCTTTCTGTGAAAGTTGCATTTTGCAAGGTCCCCAAAAGCCTCTCTGTGAGGGTTGCATTTGATAATGTGCCCGATCGCCTCTCTGTGAATTTAGAAGTGTGCCCAGTAACCTCTCTGTGAAAGTTGCATTTAGAAGCGTGCCCAATGGCCTCTCTGTGAGAGTTGCATCTAGATATGTGCCCAGTAGCCTCTCTGTGAAAGTTGCATTTGGAGATGTGCCAAATAGCCTCTCTGTACATTTAGAAGTGTCACCAATAACCTCTCTGTGAATTTAGAAATGTACCCAGTAGCCCCTCTGTGAAAGTGCCTTTAGAAGTGTGCCCAATAGCCGCTCATTGAAAGTTGAATTTAGAAGTACATTTAGAAGCTGTATTTAGTAAAGTGCCTAATAGCCTCTGTGTGAAAGCTCAATTTAGAAGTGTGCCCAATAGCCTCTCTGTGAGAGCTGAATTTGTAGTGTTCCCAATAGCCACTCGGTGAAAAGTTGAATTTAGAAATGTACCTAATAGCCGATCATGCAAAACTGTATTTAGACGTGCGCCCAATAGCCTCGCTGTGAAAGTTGCATTTCGAAGTGTGCCCAATAGCCACGTTGTGAAAAGTTGAATTTAGAAATACATTTAGAAGTTGTATTTAAAAACGTGCCTAACAAGCTCTGTGTGAAAGTTGGACCTAGAAGTGTGCCCAATAGCCACTCATGAAAACTTGTATGTAGAAGTGTACCCAATAACCTCTCTGCGAAACCTGAATTCAAAGTCTGCCCAATAGTTCCTCATTGAAAGTTGAATTTAGAAATACATTTAGAAGTCGAATTTAGAAGTGCACCCAATACCATCTCTGTGAAAAGCTGAATTTAGAAGTGTGCTCAATAGCCTCTCTGTGAAAGTTGAATTTAGAAGTGTGCCCGATAGCCTCTGTGAAAGTTGAATTTAGAATTGTTCCCAATAGCCTCTCTGTGAAACTTGTATTTAGAATTGTTCCCAATAGCCTCCCTGCGAAAGTTGCATTTAGAAGTGTGCCCAATAGCCTCTCTGTGAAGGTTGCATTTAGAATTGTGCCCAATAGCCTCTCTGTGAAAGTTGCATTTAGAAGTGAGCCCAATAGCCTCTCTGCGAAAGTTGCATTTAGAAGTGTGCCCAATAACTTCTGTGAAAGTTGAATTTAGAATTGTTCCCAATAGCCTCTCTGTGAAACTTGTATTTAGAATTGTTCCCAATAGCCTCCCTGCGAAAGTTGCATTTAGAAGTGTGCCCAATAGCCTCTCTGTGAAGGTTGCATTTAGAATTGTGCCCAATAGCCTCTCTGTGAAAGTTGCGTTTAGAAGTGAGTCCAATAGCCTCTCGGCGAAAGTTGCATTTAGAAGTGTGCCCAATAACCTCTCTGTGAAAGCTGCATTTAGAAGTGTGCCCAATAGCCTCTCTGTGAAAGTCGCATTTAGAATTGTTCCCAATAGCCTCTCTGTGAATTTAGAAGTGTGCCCAATTCGCCTCTCTGTGAAAGTTGCATTTAGAAGTGTGCCCAATAGCCTCTCTGGTAAAGTTGCATTTAGAATGGTGCCCAATAGCCTCTCTGTGAAAGTTGCATTTAGAAGTGTGCCCAATAGCCTCTCTGTGAAAGCTGCATTTAGAAGTGTGCCCAATAGCCTCTCTGTGAAAGATGAATTTAGAAGTGTGCCCAATAGACTCGCTGTGAAAGTTGAATTTAGAAGTGTGCCCGATAACTTCTGAGGGAAAGCTAAATGTAGAAGGCGCCCAATAGCCTCTCTGCGAAAGTGGAATTTAGAAGTATGCCCAATATCCCAATAGTCTAATACCGTGCCGGGTTGAACCGACTAATCTCCCTAATAACCTCTTTGTGCAAAGTTGAGTTAGATTCATGCCTAATACCCTCCCTGTATAAAGTTGAATTGAGAGAAGTGCGCCAATTAGCGTGCCCTAATTGAACTTACTAGTGTCCAGAATAGTCTCTCTGCGCCTAGTTCAAATTAGAAGTGTACACGACACCATTGAGGTTAAGAAGCATGCCTAAATATCCTAATTAATCCTATTAGTATACCTAATAGTATATCTGTTTCACGTAGAATCTAGAACTGTGCCTAATAATATAATGTCCCCTCTATACAAAATTGAATCTAGAGATAGACCCAATATATCTGTGTACAGTTGATCCTAGAAGTGTACCTAATAGTACCTAATAGCCTAATATCATCTCTGTGCAAATTGAACTTGGAAGTGTGCCTAAACTTAGAACTACAGTTAGAAAGCCCTCCTAAATCCAACTAAAAACTTGTACCAAGCATGAGTGCACCCACAAACCCACAGTTTGTCGGTAATGACTGCTGTGGACCACCCCCACTCCCCGATCTGCCTTGCCTCCCATCCCCCATTCCCAAATCACCCCACCCTCCTTCGCACTCCCTGCCATTCATCTCTCCAAACACCAAGTCAGAGGGGCACGATGGTGAGCCAACCACCCTAAGACCACTCCTCCCCTGAACCCCACCACCGACCAGCCAACATTAACCATGCCTGCTCCTCTCACTATCATACCTGGCACACCCCGCCCTGCAAACATCCACCTGCCACCTTGTCCTCAAACCCCAGCCTCCTTCCCCCCCGACCGCACACTTTCCCCTCCCTAAAAACTGCATGCCTAGCCCTAGCAAGAACCGAAGCCGCACCCCTCTCCCCCTCTGGCCTCCCTACCCTCTCTCACACTCCAATCGTAACAAAGAAACTAAAAAGGAAATGTACCTGGTCCCCCACAATCTCTCAGCACTCTTCGCCTCCCCTGTCTCGACCCACCACCTCATTCCCCCACTCACCTCCTTCCCCCATGGCCTCACCCTTCCTGAAACCCCTCTCCCTCAATTTCTCATCAGCTGCAACTGAAACTCCTAACCGCCCACACCCCACCTTCACATCCCCCGAGCCAGACCGGATCATCCTAACACACGCAGCCACCCAATCCCGCCTGAAGCCCGCCAATACTTCTACTTGCCCACTATTCCCATCGATCATCACCTACCCTACCCCTCTCCCTCTCCAGCTTCCACTCTCTCCGCCACCCCCCCCTTCCGCTCCATCTCCGAGACCAACCTCGGCTGCCGAGGTGAACTGCATCCTATTTAATGCCCGATCCGTAGCAAAAAACAGACGTTGCATCTTTGACCCCCTCGCCTCTGACAAACCAGACCTGGTTTTCATCACCAAAACTTGGTTCTCTGATGACTTTGCCCCAATTGCTAATGAAGCCTTCCCCCTGACTACTCCCTTATCCCACTGAACCGTCCCTCCAGAGGAGGGGGAGTAGCATTCGTCTTCAAGTCTCTCTTCCATGCCTCAATCATCGACAACCAACCTTCCATTCCTTCCTGCGAATCTCTCCTCGTTAAACTATCTCTCTCCACCTCGCTCTCACACAGCTTCCTAATAATCTACAGGGCCCCTGGCTCTGATAGACAATTTGCAAACAACCTCTGCGACTCTATTTCCACCCTTCAACTAAACCATCTCAACCTCACCCTTCTTGGAGACTTCAACATATGGCTCGACATCCCCACCAACCCTATGACACACTCTCTGGTTGACGGTTTAGACGCCATTAACCTCCAACCTCACATAAATGGCCCGACTCACTATAAAGGACACACTCTTGATGCCATCTTTAGCTCCAACACCTGGATTCATCTAAACCCCCCCACCCCTATCATCTGGTCCGATCACTTCATTCTCTCGTTCACCATTTGCTCACCCGTCCCCCTTCCCGTGCTTGAATCTGAACCTCCGAATCTACGCAAATGCTGGGAAAAATGAATTATCATCCTTGACCTAGCCGACGCGCTCCTCCAGTCTCCACCACCTACTTGCCAACTCAGTAAACAACTAACCCCTGACGCCTTTGACTCATGGCTCAACTCATCTCTGATGCGGCTCACACCCTCTTGCAAACCATCACCCCGCCGTGGCCTCTTCCCCAAATGGTTCACCCCTGAGTTGAAGACCACTAAACAACTATATAAATAACTAGAATGCAAATGGCAGAAAGACAAAACCCAGGAGAGCCGGGCCACCTTGGCCCGACACCTTTATCAGTACAAGACCGAAATCCGGAAAGCAAAAAAAGCCCACTACAACTCCCGAATCCTAAACTGCAAAAATCTGAGCAAAGAACTCCACAAAATCATCTCCGAATTCACCAAATTAGCTTGCACCACGACCGTCCCGACCCCCTCACAATCACTGTGCGACTCACTCTCCCTCAACTTTTACACCACAGCTCTCGAAAGAACAAATACACTAGCCACCAAACTGACGCTCCTACATCCACCCGGTAATACTCCCCCCATACCGACCTGCCAACCAGCTGCAACCACTCCGCAACCAATGTTCGAATCCTTTAGTCCAATATCACCAGAGCAATTTCTCAAACTTCTATCTGCCCACAAACCACCTGGCTCGCCGCTAGATCCTTGCCCAGCAACAACCCTCAAAGAAATGTTCGCTTCCACCTGCGCAGGAGAACACGCAAGATCCATCATAAATGCCTCCCTTTCCTCTGGTATCTTTCCCGACGCATTCAAAACAGTCCATGTCAAACCTCTGATTAAAAAACCTTCCCTCAACCCTCTCGAGCCCAAAAACTACCGCCCCATCTCAAACATCATGTTCCTTGCCAAACTCATTGACCGAACTGCCTACTTCCAACTAAATGCCTTTGTCGAGGCCAACAATCTCCTAGACCCCGCACAATCAGGTTTCAGAGCCTGTCACGGAACTGAAAACACCCTAACCTCAAACTGGGATGACCTTAAAATGACAGCAGACTCTGCGGGATGCACCGCACTAATCCTTCTCGACCTATCCGCCGCCTTTGACACAATCAATCACTCAATCCTCCTAGACCGCCTCCACTCCCTAGGAATTCGTAGAACCGCTCTTAAAAGGATAGATTAATTCCTCAAAGATAGGTACCAAATAACGATACTCTACACCTATACCTCCCAAGCATGACCGGTCGACACGGAGGTCCCACAAGGAGCATGCCTATCCGCCCAACTGTTCAATCTCTACTTGATCACCCTCCCACCAATAATTCGTTCACAAAACATCCTGTGTTACAACGTCGCTGACAACACTCAACTAATTCTAAAACTCCTGAACTCAAAACCCAACTCCCGACATGACCTGGCATCCTGCCTCCCTGACATAGAACTCTGGATGACCAAAAGCCACCTCTTGTTAAACCCCTCCAAAACGGAAATCATGGTTTGTGGCAACTCTGATCTTCTTCCGCACCCACTACCCTGGCCACCCGCCATGGGAAACTCACTGACCCCCTCCAACTCAGTGAAAAATCTTGGATGCACCCTTGACTTTGACTTAACACTCTCAAAGTCCTGCCACTACCACCTTAAAACCCTTAGGCGCATCTTTCCATATCTCTCCTTTCCCAACAGACTCTCCACGGTCCAATCAATCATTATATCAAGACTGGACTACGCAAACCTCCTATACCTCGGAATCCACGCCTACCAACTGAATAAACTCCAAAGGGCTCAAAACGCGGCAGCCAAAATGCTACTTGCACTCGGCCCAAGAGACCACATCATCCCAGCCCTTAAGACGCTGCACTGGCTTCCTGTAGCGAGAAGGGTGACCTTCAAAACCTTATGCATATCCCATCGAGCACTGCATAAAACCGGACCTCAATATCTTCAAGACAAGCTAAAATCCTATCACCCCCCCCAAGCAACCTAAGATTAAGCTCAGCCGGCCTCCTAGTCATACCTAAGACAAACTCAGTCAGGTTAGGCGGATCATCATTCTCAGCCTTGGCCCCCATGCTATGGAACTCACTCCCACCCCACATCCGCCTAACTGAGGATTTAACGTCTTTCCGCAAACTGCTGAAAACCTGGCTCTTCCCCTAAAATCAACCCATACCAAACTAACCCAAACAGACTAACAGCATCTCAATGACACCAATCCAAAAAACTACCTGAAGTAAAGAAATTGACAGCCAGTAAACCCCTAATATATACTAAAAGGACAATCAGAATTAACCTAATAAAATAGATCAAAACAATGAAGTGGGTAATAAGAATAAATCATACGGAAACAGTAAAGAGACTTAGGGCCTCATTACAAGGAAGGCGGTAAGGGTTAACGGTCACCGGTAATGGTACCAGTGTCCGTTAACCCTTACCGCCTGATTACGAGGTCCCTTTGCGGGTTGGTACTTTAACGCCTGCTTTTTAGCAGGCGTTAAAAACCAACCCGCAAAGGGACCAGGGTGCTAATTACGCTACCGCAATTTGCAGTAACGTAATTAGCACCTTCACCATTCCCATTATGCCCTGTGGGGCAAAAATGGCAATGGGGAAGGGCAATGGGGGAAGGGGGAATTACCGCCCCACCAACCTTGGAATAGGGTGCTAATTTTCCCTTTCCTCCAAGGCGGTGCCGGTAATAGCACCTTGGTCCACCGCCTACCGTGTAATGAGGCTTAAAATCCTTAAATGGACATAATGCAAGAGGAGCGAACAAAATGAATGGCGTGGGTGAAATAGTTCGAATAGATGAACCGTGTGGACCAGATGAATGCGTTGAGTGGAAGAATGCATGAGTGGAAGAACAGATGACTATATAATTTGAATGAGTTTATAAATCGAATTAATATGTAAATTAGATGAGTGTATAGAAGGGATGATCAGGTTGAGCGGTTGGGTGTGAAGAGGGGATAAATGCATAGAGCGCCTGAGCGTATAGAGCGGCTGAATGCATAGAGCACCTGAGTGTACAGAGCACCTGAGTATATAAAGCGCCTGAGTGTATAGAGCACCTGAGTGTATAGAGCACCTAAGGGTATAGAGCGCCTGAGTGTATAGAGCGCCTGAGTGTACAGAGCAGATGGGTGTACAGAGCGGATGGGTGTACAGAACGGATGGGTGCACAGAGCAGATGAGTGTACAGAGCGGATGGGTGTACAGAGCGGATGGATGCACAGAGCAGATGGGTGCACAGAGCGGATGGGTGTACAGAGCGGATGGGTGTACAGAGCGGACGGATGTACAGAGCAGATGGGTGTACAGAGGGGATGGGTGTACAGAGCGGATGGATGTAGAGAGCGGATGGGTTTACAGAGCGGATGGGTGTACAGAGCGGATGAAGGTATAGAGCAGATGAGTGTAGAGAGCAGACGAATAGATGGAACAGGATTCCTGTGTATTAGCGAATGACTCTACAAGGCTGATGAGTGCATATTGTTGTTGAATGCGTGGGGACCAGATGTGCACGGGGAGCGGATGAGCGTGGAGAGCATCTGACTGCGGGGAGCGGATGTGTGCGTGGAGCGGATGAATGCGGGGAGCGGATGAGTGCGGAGGGTGGATGAGTGCGGGGGGCAGATGAGTGCGGAGGGCAGATGAGTGTGGAGGGCGGATGAGTGCAAAGGGCGGATGAGTGCGGAGGGCGGATGAGTGCGGAGGGCAGATGAGTGTGAAGGGTAAATATATATATGTTAAATGCCCATAAAATACTGACCATTATTTTGCTTATGCAGAGCAGTGTGTAACATTATTATCGCTATCTTTGGACATTTCCCCATGCAGTAAATTCTCCTCTAGCCACTCCAAAGTATTGCACATTGCTGTGTCAAAACAACAGAAAGAAATACTTTTTTCTGCCCCTCATACCAAAAAAAGTACACACATATATAAGAAAAATGATGTTCACTTACTATTTTGTTGTAATTTGTCTTCGTTGTAGTGCGTGCATCTACTGTCGGTCCTGGCTGCAGAGTTTCTGTGAGATAATTACATTGGAGGCATATTTTCTTTTGTTATGGTATAATCCATTTCATTCTACATGGTCATTAAATGCATGGTTATTGTTTCAGACATTTAGGTTCCCCTACTTATTTACTAGTACTTATAATGTCTTTATGTGTCCTTTTTAAAAGTTGAGCATTTTTTGTGTAACACAACAGTAGAATTTCAGATACCCCCCGACTGTTTGGGTAGTGTTGACCTCATCCGCGCCCGTCCGCAGACAGGCGCTCAGTCCGTGCCTTTCAAATATCAATAGCGAGGGGGTTCTGTATGTTCTATGTTACATGTATATAAAGTAAGCACATTATACTACATATCTCCCAAGATCACATGATGATAGTGTATATTCAGCAAAAAAATGTATTAACGCAATGTTATGATTAGGTTCCCCTTAAAAACACCTGTGAAATTCAGTAAAAAAAAACGTTGTTAAAGGGACGTTATGGTTAAGTTGCCGGGGACATTATGGTTAAGTTGCCCTACCAAAAACCTATGCCCTTCACTAAAACAACTTTTCAAACGTGCCATTATGGTTCAAAGAAAAACTGAAAACCCCCTGAAATTCACCAGTTATGGTAGGCTAAGCGACCATAACTGCCTGCACCACTGTGCTCTGCTAACACTAACACCCAGGACATGAATGATGGCATCACAAATGTCATTGATGACATCACTGATGACATCACATGTGCATTTACTTTTCAGTCTAGGGGGTGCGAATGTCATTTTAGAAACATCATTGAGGACATCAAATGAATCTTAATAAATGACTTTTATGAGGCCTATGTGAAATCTATGACTATGGTTAAGGGTATTTTTAAGTGTTAAGTCATTAATGAAAATAATTTAGAATTAAAAAAATAGGATTTGTTTTTATTAGCCACACTGTATTTTCCAAAAAACGTTATAAACAATATGATTTTGTCAATTGATAACTTTATTTTGGCTTTGCGCCATAAAAGTAATGTAAAACAAATAAGAACAATACAATATTTAAAAAAGGGAAGAAAGGAAGGGAAGAGAAAAAAGGAAAGGGGACATTCAATAATTTTATATCCAAATTGTGAAAGGATCCTAGGCCCGGTCTTTAAGTATTGCAATATTTTGCATCTTGCAGAACAAACAGGAAGTTGGGAACATAGCACAGGAAAATCATAGATAAAGACAAGTAACATTACTTAGACATGTTCTACGGTGGTCTCGGCTACAAGGTATTAACTATAAGAATTTTCCCAAGAGGAGTAATATTCAATCCCAAAAGTACTGACCTTCTTCTGGAATTTTCCAAATCTTGACCACTGGGTAGGATAACACTGTTGGGGTGTTTGACATCTTGCCAGAAAGCTCAATATGCGCTTAGCAATATTTGAGCTCTTAAAGACAATTATAACAGAATCAAGGACATTGCTACCCCGCCTGCGTACGCTTGTACAGCTCAGGATTTGTTCTCATGTTGCAAATAGGCTCCCTCTTACAGCTTGAAGCCAGTGTGTACATTTTTTAATGAGTTCTTCCCTGGGTACATGATCACTTGACGCCAGTTTAGGTACCCTGTGCAAATACACAGTCACATTGGATATCTGAGGAGCTATTACTCTTCCAGGATTTACTGGATGTAGTGAGGTTGACCTATTCGGGTTTACACCTTGTCAGGTCCAATTTGTAACCTGTGGTCCTTGTCCGCCTGTGAATTAGTCATCTGTTTCAATACGGGGGAGGGGTTGATTCTTGAGTACTCCTATGACAGATACGGCTAGTTGTGGCCATTTCAAATGGCAAACAATTGTCTACAGTTGGAAGTCTGGGGTTAATACTTGGTTTATTCCTGATTATCACCCCCTCCCACTCTCATTCAAATTGGTGGTTTTGGTGGCACAGATGTTACTGTGGCGAACTTAAGACAGGGTCGGGCCTGGTTACACCAGATTGATTGAGATCTTTTTTCCAACCTCTTGGTGGCTCCCCTTTGTTCAAGCCTTTTCCAACAGCATCTATCAATAAAAGGACCAGTTTCTTTAGAATAAGAAGTACGGCGGGAACAGAGCTGCACTCACACTCTTTATGTTGTAAATTCCCCTAGCCAGACTGTATCGGTGAAAATTCTGCCGATTGTTCCTAGGATAAACGTGGCTTAAGCATCCCATTTTCCAAACCAGCACAGCTGCCAGCCTCCCTCCCCTCTTAGTCTATCAGGCACGTGTCTCCGGACAGTGGTGACTCATTCTTAATGCCCCGTGAACCCTGGTCATGGACAAATAAATCTGAGGGCTTGTCAGGGATGATTGGCTCTGGTGATGTGAGACCCTCCTTGCCATTTAGAGTTGCATTGGTGAATGGCCAATGGATGGGGTCACTCAGGTCTACGCTGACTAGCAACAGAAAAACTGGCATACGAACAGGAGGCACTGAATTGGGGGATTGGTGGAAGGCCCAATAGACTGGACAGGTGTACAGGGATAATGATCAGCACTTCCCAATTGTCCAGGATCACTCGGGAGACTTGTGGAAAAACACATGGGTTGTCAGTTTTAATAAGGGGCTCAGCATTGTGCAAATGGCTGCCCCCCTAACCCCAAGGCTCCAAACTGACTGGGACTTTAGATGAACCTAAAAATTGGTTTATCTCACTAATGAGGGTGTAGGCTTCCCTTTGGTTCCCAAATGAGTTAAGCAATCTGTTTTCAGTAGTACATAACATGGAGGATGGCGGGGCCGACACTGATGCTGGAATTTTCATTTTCAAAGGCAACAGTTTTCGTTTGGGGAATGGTACCATATTTTGTTCCCATGTAGTATGTATAACAGAAGGGATGAGGTTAGAAATTTTGAAGTTGCGTACATAATTAGCGAAAGTCACTTTTGTGTGGAAATAATAATATGCTCAGAAACCCTGCAAAAGTTAATCATCATTTGGGGTCACAAAATGTCACAGGGTATCAATGTCAGCACAAGAGTTTCCATTTGCCTTGTTTTCACAAGTAAAAACAGCATAATATCATTCAGCTGTACCTCTGACCTGTTCAGAAATGCTGATTGGGTGCTTGGTGGATCCACTTATCACATATGCAAGTTCTAAAGGCTACACAGTCATCCAAGGTCTGCCAGGCACTAATTCTTGCAGACTCCAACTGCGGTGCCTTTTCCCCCTGGGCTTCACCCTGCGGGTGAGGCTGGAAGGTACAAAGAGGAGGGGGCGTGGCCTCCAAACCATCTGCCTGGAGGGATTCCTGGCTCTTGGGCTGTGGCTGCTGTTGGCAAAACACCTCCTGTGCCTTTTAACCTGCGGGCTTAATTTTGCTCAATGATTGATTTAAAAAAAAGGTTAAAAAAAGAGACATATATTATCAAACAATGAAGCACTAAATAATGTAATTAATTATTCTATAATGTTTTTATTGTCTTTAAATGTTATTGTGTTTCTTCTGAAAGAGTTGATTTTCTCAGCCACTAAGTGCAGGGCTAACACTGGAATGCTTGGAATGCTTACATTTAGAATTCGGTGACATTTCATCCACAGTTTATGTACTGGGGTTGATTTCATTGGTTGCCAGATGCTTTTTCCACTGCACAGCTAACTGTGTACAATAATGAGTAGCTTCTTGTATGGATTATGAATAATATATTTTGATTATTCAAAGCAAGTACATATCAAAGAGAAACATTATACTAAGTGACATTGTTGAGGCTCTTGTCTTTTCATTGGTTGTAAGACATAATTCATGGTAATTATAACAGACCATAAACAGTTTAAAAAAATTGCAGGCAACACAGCTTAACGAGTTACCACAGGTGTTTGAGTTTTTCTTGCAGAGCACAGGTTCCAATCCTAGCAAAATACATTTACAGCCTGATTCATGGAATTATGTGCGTGAAAGATGCAGATTTGCGCGCCTTTCTGCCCAAAAATCCTGTTTGAAATATGGTGATTTTTCGGCCAGAAAGGGGCACAAATCTGTGTTTTTACCCCAAATAATTCCATGAATCTGGCAGTTAGTCCTTCAGCCAATCAGGATCAATATGCTGATTATCATTCATTTACATAAGACACATATACAGCCTGATTCATGGAATTATTTGCGTGAAAATGCACATTTGGCCGCCTTTCTGCCCGAAAATCCCTGTTTGAAGTATGGGGATTTTCGGGCTGAAAGGCGCGCAAATCTGCAAATTTCACACAAATAATTCCATGAATCAGGCAGATAATAGTTTTGCATAATGGTTTAGCACTTAAAAGTGGGTAGAATTTGGGACCAACTGCAATATTAAAAACACAATAAATTTAATCACAGAATATTATTTTTGCACAACGTGAGTTTCCATGCAAGATCTTTCTAAAAAAAAAACAGCACTAGCACTAGTCAAATATGTTATTCTAGCTGTACAATCTATTTCTCTTTCTCTCTCGGTCTGTCTCAGTCTCACTCTCCCCCTCTCACTTCCACTTTCTTTCTCTCTCCCTCCCTCTCTTTCTCTCTGTATCTCTCTCGCTCTCTTTCTACCTCCCTCTCTCTCTCTTCCTCCCTCTCTCTCTCTCCCTCTCTCTCTCTCTCTTTGTCCCTTTCTCTCTCTCTCTTTCTCTCTCACGCTCTCTCTCATAGTTAAACTGCCAGATTTGTGTCTTGATGGGGACTGTATTCTTATGGTTTAAAGTAAAATGGTAGCAACAGAGGCATCCGTTGAGATGGGAATTTCGAGACATACATCAGTATTGTGTTTTCCCTACAGGAATCACACTGAGGGCACATTGTCCATACATGGGATTGAGAATACACGCTTAATTTTTGCAAGAGGTTCTGGGGGTCTGAGTGACCTTGGAAGGAAAGAGGTAAATCTGCACGTGTACAGCTGTGTTTCATAGTCTATTTTCGTTCATTGTTAGCATTAACACAAGCTGTAAAACGCGTGAGCCCTACAACACTACCTAGCAATCAGTGGGCTGCCCACATAATGAAACATTGCCTTATTGCTCACGGAATAAACAGTTAATTTGTGTTACCTTCAGCTCAATGGTAAAGATTCTTTTTTAAATCTTAAGATATTAATTTGTATTAATGAGATCTAGTATACATTGTGGTCTTAATAGGAATGCCTGTAATAACTGAAATCCTAGAACAACCATATACATTATTTTCTGATCAAACGTTATCCCGCAAAGATGGACACTCTTTTACAATCCTATGCTACTCTTTGGAATACAATTATGAGAAAGGGGAAGGGGCTTCAATATTGGTTCTTGAATGTTGTGCATAAAATCAAAAATAATTGTTGCAACAAAAAATTGCCATTTCTTTATATTTGACATATAAAGATTTGATAAAAAGGGTTGTTTGTGTTAATTACTAAGTGCACAATGCCCATTGCCCATTGCTGAATCCACTTTTCACAGCGTTCACCTTAACATGAAAGTGCAACCCTTAACCATTCAGGGAACCTCATGACTTGAAGATAAAATGGTTGTGACACCTGTTGCTGGAGGTGCTTCCTCTTTGAATGTTATAAGAGGAGTGGCTGAGGAGGGAAAGCCAGCACCTTTCGAGAAGGTTGCTAGTGCACAGACGTCCTAAATAATTGTGCACATTGAATAGCATCTGATAAAGCAATCTTTCAACAGGAAGGTTAGTAACCATAAAAAGTAAAGTCTAAAAATGTCGACAATGCCAAAGAAAAACTGGGGGTTTTCTCATCAATCAGATGTGTAAATTATCTGTGAAGCTTTTACACATGTTTTTGTATGCACTGGGGGCCCGATTTACAAATTGTTTTCCATTGGGCTTGCGCCATTGTACAACGGTTTTGTTAATCATTCCCTGTGTGTCTTTAGTGGAAAAGGATGGCAGAGCAGAGGAACAAATCTTAATTCCCATATCTACAAATCACATCCATTGTGCCAAACAAATTGGAGAGCTCATCCGCCCGCAGTAGCGGTTTTGGATTGCGAAGCATGAGCATGGCTATTTTAATTCCCAAATCTGCCAGCCATATCCATTGCACCATACACATCGGACAGCATATCCACCCACTTGGGACGCTCTAGATTCCCGGGGAATCTGCCTTCAATCAGCATTTGCTCAAACCAGGTAGGTTTCATAGTCATGCCTCCCGCAAAGCATGCCCATGGCGGCAGGCATTTATGAGTGTTTTCCTGCTGAGGTGTAAACATACCTGCCTGGATGTCCATGCATGATACCTGCTTTGGCATTGCCAGTATCAAAATTGCATGTTTCTTTGACAAATAGCCAATATTTAGAAAGTGCCTCTCAATGTGATGCAACTAGGAAACAAGGAGGACCAAAATATACGTTCTGCTGCTAAAATGTGATCAGGCGCTCAGGTTTGCATAAATAGCATGTTTATTGTCCATACAACATTTGAAATGATTGTGCATATTCCTTTATTTCTAAGATGTTCCTTTCCTCTCCAGAATGTGTGTGCTTCTAACTCCTTGCATGACAGATTGGAATCGTAATGGAGAATCGCACAGCTCTTGAGCATCCAATAAATATTGTAACACCATTTGATGCTCGTGCTTTGTAGCCCATGCCTCCCGCTCAGGAGGTGTGCAGAGGAAGTGATAATAACATGTCTGTTTGGTTTTCTTTCGCTGACCCCTCGTCTGGGCTAATTCGGCGAGTCAGCCCACAGCCTCGTTCTCTGGCTGCATTGCTCCCGGTAATACTCTGCAAGGAGGGACGCTATTTCACATGCCAATTATCTCTGACACAGGCCTTGGGTAATAATGATTCTGGCTGGATTCTTATTTTCTCCGAGGCCAGCTAAGGATGGACAAGTCGAACACCTCACTCAGAAATTCATCGAGCAATGCCAGAAAAGTTTCATTAAAGGTGAAGGGGTGCTTGTGTTCGGTATTGCAGTGCATTTTAGCCATTTTTCACGTCGTCATATGTCACCCTCCCCACTGACAAGTGCCTGATAGTAGGCCAAAAAAAACGAAGAAATATTTCATCTGCAACCACATTTGTCATATTTGCAAAGAAATTGAGCTTGCATAAAAAATAAACATTCCAAATTCACTGCATTCAGCAGGACCTTACGGCTCTGTGTGTGGACCATGGGGAAAAGCTTCAGGCTCACAGGGTGGACGCATAGAGGGTCCATGAATACAGTGCGGGAAGCAATTAAACCTGTTGCACTATGAAGTGCAAAAAAAGTGGATTAGCCTTTTTGTCCAGGTTTAAAACGGGGCTTTTCTTTACGTATGACCTACATTGTAAAGAGGGGACTAAGGTGCATAGATAAGTAAACCTAGGTGGTTCCTTCAGTTCAACTCAATGAGCCCCTTGGAGCCCGCCCTCAAAAAAGTATATATGCACTTAAAAGTCAAACATGTCTTTGCACCTGCCACTGCCATAACTCATGATCATATACATATGTATTTAATTTGTCAACTTCAAATTCACTCACTAAAATGTATTTCAAATGCAATGCAATGCCACCATGTGGTATCAGGTACCATTATCCCCACCAAAAATATTGCCGTATATGGTCGTCAGTAAAAACCATAGGCAATATTTTTAGTGGGGATAATAGTAGGGTTTTTTTCGTTGCGGGGGTGCCCCCCCGCTCCTTTTAAAATAATACAGGGGTTGCGGGGGTGTCCCCCGTAGGTTCCATGCCTTAATATCGCCGCAAAAATATGGTGATATTTTTGTATGGCAATATTTTTCGGGGATATGAACACATGGAACCCTCCATGCCCTGCTGCTTTCCAGATACAACATGATGTGCAGACAAATTGCTTTGTCTTGTGTGGGAAGTATCGGGTATGGGCAGTGATTTGTGCTTATGCCCTCTGCAATAGGGCACATTCACATGAAGCAAATAAACATACAACTCATACAACTAATTTCTGGCCATCACCACAAAATATATAGGAAATATGAGAACTAATTGGCAGTTATTTAGTCAATCAGCTGGTGTGAATGTCCCTGTCAAGAACCTGAGATGGAGAATCTTGACATACACAAATATTGCAAATTTGTATTGATTCCTTGTATGTCTAAACTGCACTGCAATTTTACAACAGTGGATGAGATTGTCACTAAAAATGCAGCACTAAAAAATGCAAGCATTCATAAAAAATCTTGCCCCTCAATATGAGTGAGCCGGTCTGGAAAAAACAACCAGTAATAGTAGTTACAGGCACCTTTTCCGGGCCGGTTTACTCCAAGTCTGCTGCTAGGCACAGTGAACTAACGGCAGGTAATTCACTGAAGTACCAGCACCGGTGCTTCAATGTTCCAATGGAGTCTAAGGGTCTTGACGGGAATGGAAACTTATCGTTCTGTTGCCGCTCATAATATCCCAGAATTACCAGGATATCAGGTGGTGGAAATGGTAAACTGAGGTTGCCGGTACCGGCATCCTACCAGCAACCTTGTAATGAGGGCCATTGTCTTATTTCTAAGTCATGAAACTGCACTAGGGGTTCTTTACCACAATTTTAATTTGCTACCAAGGTGACCATACAATTTTGAATGGTGTCTGGGAGAAGTAATTGAAATGTGAACACATGGCACAACACACAAGATAATCAACACCCGCAAAAAAACATACTGAATCCATAAATACTTACTGCATACATGGTGCCCACCTTAGCATACCTGACATTGTATCTCTTAAAAAACTTTGTATTGTTTCACACATAGACACATGGATAAGCCATTGTTATCCCTAAAGTCACTGTCTGTTTTCTTTATTCAACCACCTCAACCACCCTTCTTCTGCTCCCCAAAGTGCTTCTGAGTTCATTGGCCCTTAACACTCAGGGCTTGATTTACAAATAAATGTCAATGGGACGTTCCGATGTTAGAACATTTGTATAAATCAAGCCCTAAGAGTCATAATATAATTTTGCATGTACTCTACCTCCGTACCCATCCCCCCACCCTAACCCCAATGAACCACTACAGGTTCCTGTGATCCGCCCTCCAGAATCTGATCTATTTTCCCTTCAAGCCTCTAGCCTTGGATGTCAGTTTATGTTACAAAAGAGGGAGTTGTCTACAACCCGTTACTGCTTGTGTCCACATCTAGAGTTGAGGAGGTGGGGCAAGCAAGAACCTGGAATTGTGTGCAAACTTTTACCCTACCTGCACTGCACAGAGATCCAGTCGTACAGTAAAAGGGAGTGGGTTAAGACACTTGTGAGAACCGTTACTCACTGAGGCAACCGTACTGCTCTTTTCCCAGGCAGGTAAAAGACATAGAAACCATTTAGGCTCAAGATGGCAAAAGCAATCAAACATATGCATTAGGGATGAAGCAAATGTACACTTAACATGAAGAAATACAGACACTAGTAATATTACCTTAGCATCCACAATACATGAAGAATACTAAACTGCCCAATCTATAAGGTGAATTGAACATAAATTACACACAAATATATCTCACTAACACAGAAACAATGGTGTTATTGGGCAGCCATCTTCTTAAAATGGAAGCCACAACATGAACAGCATGCTTTTAAGTAAACATAAGGCCTCAAGACTTCAAGATAACTCAAAACACTGAATCCACAAAAATACACATCAATGCAGAGCTCAAACAGAAGTTAAATTACTGTGAATGCAAGCAGACGCCCAAAGCCAAATGAAACTGATGTGTTATTATATAGCACTTCCGCTTAAGCCCTTTATATAGAACAAATATACATACAACATCACTCAACCTGTGTTGGTACTCATTTACCACCTCAGAAGGATGAAAGGCTGCGTTTTACTTGCCGGGATTCGAACCTGCAGATCACACACAAATCATAGCAACAATCACTCAACCCACTGAGCTATCTTCCGGCTATAGCTATTTTACCAGCTATGGTAAAAGGAGCAATTACATATCTGAATGTTCTCAAAATCTGAAAGCAAGATACACGCTGTAGTGGATACCATTAAACTGGTATCTGATATTTAACCGCAGGCCAGTTAATGTGCCGGTCTGGTGCAAAGTTGGGCACATGTGAAGCCTGCTTGATCAACTTTTCAGGCTTCCGTGGCTAGCAAAATACATACCATTGGGAGGGTTCATAAATGTTTATTAGCGAATTTAGAGTAGCACATTGAAAGCAGCATGCTCAGACAGCATCCCATACTCTGGCCACTCGTTACCTCATGCATGCAAACAAACATCCTGAACTACATGCCTTGGAGAAAGGAAAGATAGACACATTACAACAACGCATTAATAGTGGCACAATGAAATCAAGGGCCACTTTATGTGCTATGGTCAAACATTTCTACACTGTACACAAGCTTTTAGGCACAAGGATTTTGTCAAGTGACTGAGGGCACTGAGATGGAATGTCTTATAATGATCGTGAGACACCATGCTATAACTGCAACTTGCAAATAGCAAAATACATAGTCCAAAATGGATGTTTGTTCTACTCTAAATGCTTTTTGGAAGGTGTTGTCTGCATTGTGAATGTTTACGAACATACTAAATCAGAGACTCACCCCCTGGTGTGTGCCTGAAATAAACCTTTAATGAGTCTAGCCATTATTGTTTAGAATTCCAGAAAGACTAATTATTTGTTATTCCTCTTCTGTCTTACTTAGGTTCACTGCTCAAAGTGTTACACTTGTGAAACCCCCTGTTTTTGTTATGAGGCCTGAACAAGAAAGCCATCCACTCCAGAAACAAAAAGCCACATGGCACAGACCACAGCTCAGGAGCTTCAAAGATTCAATAAAAAATAAAAGAAACATGTTTTTTTTATTATTGTCTTCGTTTTTGGGGGTAGTAGAGGAGACCACAGGGGTAGCAACGGAGACCTCATGGGTGGCAGGTCCGGCCCCTGGCGACCCCCACATGACCTCCCTGCTCCACTAAATTCTGTCATGACTTCCACCATTCACCTGTAGTTTTTCTTCTTCTTTTACAGTCCTTAATTCTCACCTCCACTCTTTTTTTCTGATGCATTTCCTATCCAGTCTCTTGATTTCCATGGCTTACCACATTCTGCTCTGAAACCCTTCCCCTAACACATTTTGCATTTCTTCCTGTAGTCACTTTTTGGCCCAAACACAAACATGTTCTGTTGTATATGAGCTGTCGGTCTTAAATATCCCTAGAGTCTGGAGATTCAGAAACATGTTTTACAAAAAATCTGAAACAGCTTTTGCATTTTGGTTTGATATCATTTACAAGTCATTGCCTGTAGATTCATTTCCGTATGAGATTGTTTACAAGTCATTGGGCCTCATTAGGACCCAGGCGGTAAGGGGTTTACGGCGGCGTAAACAGCGCCGACCCTTACCGCCTGATTCCGAGGTCCCTTAGCACCATGGAGGTTTTAACACCTGCTTTTAGCAGGTGTTAAAATCCATGGCGCTAAGGGACCTTGTTGTTAATTACGCCACCGTAATTTACGGTGGCGTAATTAACTCCTTCCCCACTCCCATTATGCCCTATGGGGCAAAAATGGGAATGGGGAAGGGTAAATGGGTTAATGGGGACTTACCGCCCCACTCACCTCGGAATGGGGCGTTAAGTCCGCCAACCACCATGGCGTAAATGTAGTTTACGCCATGGTGGTAAAGGTACGACCCAGGCGGTAACTTACCGCCTGGGTCGTAATGAGGCCCATTGCCTGTAGATTCATTTCCGTATGAGATTGTTTACAAGTCATTGCCTGTAGATTCATTTCCGTATTCTTATAGTTTTAAGAATACTAGGTGATGTTAGCATGAAGGAAAGAGCAATTTTGGCATCTCAAACTTGACATGGGCAACTTGCAATCATTGAAAAGTATACCCTCGCCTTTATATGTGATACAGTCATCTGCTTCTAGTTATTGTTTGACAAAGGCATGCATCTCGTGTATATGTTCTTGAACATATAAATAAATTTGCAGTCCATCAAGAAGCCAACCTATCATGTAGATATGTAACATGACTTTTCTAAGTTTAATTAAAGGGTTTCATGTCTAAGTCACCCATCTGCTAATGACTGAATCAATCATTAATGGCTCTGACCACTGCTTTCCACAATAGGTAGAGTGCTACAAATTAAAACACTAAAATGGAAATGCACCTATAAAAACTAAAATACAAGGAATGCTAAATAAAAATAAAAGGCACCGTTATTTACTAAATCAATAAGACAAGCCTGCTTCATTTTCAATTTTCAAAGTCACATTTTTTTTTTTTTTTGTGTTGATGCCAAAATATCCATTCAACAAAGCTAATGGTGCACCACCACTATGCGGATGAAAGGTCAACTACAGATCTCGCGGGATTTATAATTCTGAATAAGGAGCACATAACCATATATTATTCTGCAGAATTAAAGTTCTAAAATTCCTAATGTGTGTTGTTGCTAATCTAGCTCATTGACAGACCACACAGCCTGTAAACATGTATCTAGCCCGGAAACCCTACACACAAAAGACTTAGGGCATGATTCACTGAGAGATTTGCAATGGGATTGCACCATTATGAAATGCTTCTGTGAATCAGGCCTTACGGGTAATAATTAATGCACTCGGCGGTGCCGCTGCCCTTATACCTTCCTACACGATGTAAGAAGAGAAGAAATTACCATGTTTTGAAGATGTTGGGGAAACATCAGGAGCCCATTTCTCAGCAAGAAGCCCAAGGACAGCCCTTTGTCAGGAGGGAGATCGTCCTCCCACTGATGGATTCCGCTGCACAAAATCCTAAAAAAATGATACGCGCTGATTACACTTTCATTCGGGAGACTCCCACAATCGGATAAAAACCAGCACATAATCAGTACTTACAGATTATGAGATTTCCAGGAAAACATTGGTGTGTTTGTACCTGTAAGAGACACTAGAGAGAGAGAGAGAGAGTGTGCATGCTGGTAATCATCCCTTTTGTACTATAAACATCTGTGTAGCTCCAATCAGCTTGTACTTCACATGTACAGGAGGATGCATCCTGTGCTTGGCCGGAGGTGATACAATGTTAAGGAATTTACCCTGGCGTGTTACTTGTCCTTTTTTTATTTCATAACTTTTTTGTTGGAGTTGTTTCGTTAGAGAAACTAAACAGTTGAAAATGAAATATAAAAATTAAAGATATCAAAGTGGGAGTTCACAACGTTCTTGTGTCCCAAGTAGTTCAGTTTTGATAACAGAGTGTTGCTATATTGTTTCTAAGGGTTGTCATGAATGAGCTGTGTGTGGCCAAGGAATGTCTACTTGGTTGTTTTTTTTTAATGTTCGAGGCAGCATGTGCTTTTGTCAACCCTATTACCTTAATTTGGTTCGCTGTTCTACTCGTGTGCCTTTGTTTTAGGTTCACACATTGTGAAATATCTAAAAAATAAAATAATAAAATGTGACTCCTTAAAGGATTAAGTGTAACATTGAGTGTTGTTGCATTGAGCAGTTTAAGGCCCATGAACAATCTGCTGTGCTCTGCTTGTTCCTTAGAGAGAGGTAAGAAGACATCTTGATATTAATGTTCTTTGGGAAAATACCTGGGCGCTGCGCTCTGAAGTACAGTCAAGATCAGGATAGACAGACCCAGCAGGAACATAGCCACGATTGCAGTCTATCATTGCTGCTGAAGGCCCAAATGTTTCTTGTTCCACAAAACATCCAGGAGATGCAGAGACATGTTTGACTTCTTTTCCTGAATGTCTGCAGGGGATAGTGTGTGTGTGGTGCCAGGCAGCAGAAAGATGTTCTTAACTTCTTTAGTCCTGATGCCGTAAACCTCAAAGCACACAGGGCCTCATCGCAGAATACTTGATTCCACGGAGACACGCTTCCCCATCTCATGCAGTGCTGGTAGTGCTGTCACTGCTGGCAGAAGACAGCTGGCTTGTAATCTCTAATACCCTCCTGAACTGCCATAAATAAGAGCGTCCCAAAGATGTTCCTTTTAATTTTGTTTGTACTGGTTGTAAAGGATAATATTCACACATGCTGTCATCCTGCTGTGGTCATTGTTAATGATCATGAGAAACATGCATGTGCCAACATTATCACTAAAGCGTCCGCCTATGCATGAATGGACTGCTCTAATATTTTCAGATATTTTCCCAAATAACGATTCAAATAAATAAGGAGGCAATATTATGCGGCCACAGAGCAAAACATTAAGCAATTTAGTTAATTACCAAGAAATGCAAGTATCAGACACCCAGATTGAGTGAAACATGATAATTAAGGAGGTAGCAGCGGTACCACAGGGAAACAGGGGAAATCCGTGTCTGTGCTTTAATTTGTAATGATCAGTTTTTGTTCTGCAACAGAAGGTTTACCTAAAGGGCCCACTGAACAGGCCTTTTCAGAAAATATGAGGAAGTGAAAAGTAATTGATAATCTCAGCTGTGTCGCGATTAACACATTTGTGTGTGCTCTTAGAACATTTGAGAGTATTTTTATTTGTATTCGTATTCATTAGGTTTATATAGCGCTTTACATCAAAGCACTGCACATTAACAATAAAATGATACATTAACATAACAAAATAACAGTAACTGAAGAAGCAAATTACAATTTTGAATCAGCCAACAAAACAGTACGTAGAGCAATTAGACGGAGGGAAGGGCAGAGATGTGGGGTAGAGCTGGGAGGAGGAGGGAGGAAGGGAAGGAGGAGGGAAACGGAAGGGGAGGGTGAGGAAGGGGTGGGGGGAATTTGAGTGAGAGGCTAAGGGGGAGGAGGGAAATGGTGGGAGAGGGGGAGCAAGAAAAGGGAGGGGAATCATGGCGGGGAATGGAGAAGGAGAGATTTAAGGGATGTGTGGAATGAGGAAAAGGTAGGGATATAGAGGATTGAGAGAGGTAAGGAGTTCCAGTGGAGGGGGGCCAGGAGTTGGAAGGAGCGGAAACGGGAGGAGGCACAAGGGGAGGGAGGAACAGTGAGGAGGAAGTGGTCAACGGAACGAAGGGAGCGAGAGGGAGTGTTGAAAGAGAAAAGGGAAGAGAGATAAGGGGGAGCAAGATCGTGGAGAGATTTGAAGACTAGGCAGAGAAAATGGAATTTAAGTTGGGAGTGAAAGGGAAGCCAGCCAATGGAGGATAGGGAAGCAGAGATGGAGTCTCGGGGGGAGAGGAGACAGAGGGTGTGGATGGCAGAGTGGTAGATAGATTTGAAGGGGGCGAGATGTGAAGAAGGTAGACTAAAGAGTAAGGAGGAGCAGTAGAAAAGGCGAGAGAAGATACGGGAGGGGATTAAAAGTTTAGTAGCATGGAAAGTAAGGGAGGGGCGGACTTTGCAAATATTAAAGAGTTGGTAGCGACAGGCACGAGAGGTGAATGAGATATGGTGGGAAAAAGTAAGAGAAGAGTTAAAGTGAACGCCTAAGTTGCGAGCGTGGGGGAGAAAGAAAGATTAGAGGGAGGAAAATGTATAAAAGGAGGAGGAGAGGGAGGGTGAAGGGAGTTGGAAGGGAAGAAAATGACTTCAGTTTTGTCATAGTTAAGGGAAAGAAAGCGAGAAGACATCCAGTTTTTAATAGCGGTAACACAGGAGGAAAGTTTAAGGTCGAGTTCAGGAGAGAAGGAAGAGAAGGAAAGAAAGAGCTGCATGTCATCAGCGTAGAAATGGTGAGAGATGCCAAATGAGGAGATAACAGGGGCAAGGATGGAGGTGTAGAGTGAGAATAGGAAAGGACACATTACCAAGCCTTGGGGTACTCCATGTTCGAGAGAGCGGGTGGGAGAGGAGCGACCTCCCCAGGAAACAGTAAAAGAACGGGAGGAGAGGTAAGAGGATAGCCAGTCGAGGACAGAGCCTTTGAAACTAAAGGAAGAGAGAGTGTTGAGAAGAAGGGGGTGATCGACAGTGTCGAAGGCAGCAGAGAGATCAAAAAGAATGAGGACAGAGGATTGCTTATCGTGTCGTGCAGAGAGGAGGGAGTTAAGGATGTAAATGAGGGCTGTTCCAGGAGAGTGTTTGGGGCAAAAACCAGATTGAGAAGGGGGAAGGAGGGAGCGATTAGAGACAAAGGTAGAGAGCTGCGAGTAGGCGAGGCTCTCAAGACGTTTAGAGAAGAATGGGAGAAGTGAGATTGGATGGAAGTTAGAGGTGAGCTGGGGATCAGCAGAAGGATTCTTCAGAATCGGAATGATAGTATCATGCTTGAAAGCAGAGGGGAAGGAGGCAGAGGAGAGGCAGGTTTTGTAGAAGGAGGTTAGGTAGGGAATAAGAAAAGGGTAGATTTTAGGAATAAGAAGGGAGGGGACAGGGTCAGAAGGAGCTGATGAGGGGTGGGCTTTGGAGAAGAGGGAAGAGACGTCAGAAGGGGAGACAGGGGAGAATTGAGTCATGCAGGTAGAGGGTGAGGCGGGAGAAGGGGGAGGGAGGGAAAATGAAAGACATGTTCCAGTTCCTTAATTTTATAATTGACATTTGTGTTTATTTCTGATCTACAGTTCATTGTTTTTTATTTCTACAATTCGACAAATCAGTCAGCAAATATTCCACACACAAAACCATCTGCAAAAGAGAATTGATCAAGGATGCCTCTGCATGCACAAATATCTCAGATCCTGGTGAAGTCTGGATTAGGGAAGAGAAACACTTGTAGACTGGCATGCCAAATTATTGAAAGTGATCCCAAACCACGGTGATAGACACAAAATTCAATCACAAAAGTACGGATTTGCGAATGAATATAGTGCAATGTCAGTCACACTAAAACATTATGCATGTTTAGTTTAGTTTATTTGCTTATATAGCGCACCAAACCAAAGCGTATTTGGTTGCTTTTGCTTATATATTCAACAATTGTTACATGAATGAAATACAGTACTGATATTTACAAAAACACAAGGTAATCCAACACATAGAGGAAAAGTAAAATGCATAGTAGGGAACTGACTTGTGTTACAGATCAAGACCAGGTGCCTTGCTTGCCAAGAGGGTTATATACAGATGTGGAGATAGTTCTGAGACGAGATCTAGAGTGGCAGGCGCCAAGTGTTACATATGTAGGCACAAGCCCTTATGTAAGCACATGGGGTAAGCAGAGGTAGATTGGCATCCTTAGTTAAGCTGGGAGAAGAGCCAGGATTTTACCTTGAATTTGAAAGACCAAAAAGACGGTTCAGCTCTTAGTGCTGAGGGCAAAGAATTCCAGCTCTTGGCTGCTAGCACTGGGAAGCTGGACCCACCGGCTTTTTGCAGTTTGTATTTGGGGCTATTGAGGCAGTGTAGATAGTTGGCTCTGGTAGGTCTGGAGGATTGCTTTCTGGAAAATGTATCGACCAGATATTTGGGGGCCCTGTTTGAGAGCATTTGTGGATGATCACTAAGGTTCTGAATGTGATCCTGTCTTGTATTGGGAGCCAGTTAGTGTTATGTCTAGCTTGTGAGAGGAATGTTTAGAGCAGTTCTAAGGGCAAAGAACGTAACAAAAGAAATGGGTAACACTGGTGTGGATGAGGTTACCAGCTGCTTTTCAATTAAGTGTTAAATGAAGATGCCTGTAGGTATATTTAGCTACAGGCTTCTTCAAACAATATAGAATGAGACTTAAGCATTTATGAACTTCCCCTGACTCCAGCCTAACAAAATATATTTTTTTAAATATATGTTTTTTTACACAACATTAATGTTGCTTAAGCTACTTGCTGTGAGAATTGAAAACCAAAAAATGCATCATAAAAAAGGTTTAACTTATCAGGAAGGAGTGATGTTTCGTTTTTTTTTACGAAACATAGATTTGCTTAAACAAAAGCATATTTGTAATTCTAAATCTGCCAGAAACCACTCTAAAATGTCTAATGTGGCAGACCCGTAGATTTTTCGACCCATTTCATAATTCATATTTAACTGCAGATCACTTTCATCCTGTATTTATAAGGCAAAAGCCATCAGGCTTTAGCACAGTCCATGGGGCCACATTAGATGATAATGAACTTTCGGAACATCATATTGGCCAGACTTTATGTCTCTATTTTGATCTTGTACATTTTGAATGCATGATTATCAGACCTGCCATGAATAGCTCAATGTGCACACACGGGAGTGTATGGGATTTTCTTTTGTCAAGCATACAGCAGAAACAGGATTGATTCACACATACATCTTAGTTGCAGCCGTAGCCACATATTGTGGAACACATACTTTTATGATATTTGTCGTGAATTTCGGACAATAAAGCTCCAGTACAATTGTCCAGTACATTAAATAACCATCGCTTACAGAAAGTGGAAAGAACACATTTTCACCATGGGAGGCAAATGTGTTGGATTTGCAGGTTCCAACCACAAGGATTGTGTAGGGTTTCAAAAAAGCGTTAGTACCTCCTGGTTGTAACCCTAAAGGCCATGCCCACTGAACACGGCAGAAGACCGTGTTAGTGGTCTGGAAACGTTCTAAAAATCTATACAAAATAACATAATAAATAACAGAATAACAAAACCCTTGACATACAAGGAAAAACGTTAGTTGCAGGAACATTAACGTGAGAACTTAATGCAACAAAATCCAGGAAATTCCGCTAAAGCCAACTTGACTTCGCACCGCTTGTTAATGTTCACAACTACACAGGATATTGGGTCTCTCATGTACTGTACATAACTGATAGCCTTCCACCTCTTTAATGTGTGGTAATTTACTTTGTGGAAATTACTTCAACTTTTGACTTCGATTTTCTTTTTTAATAGTGAGTCCCACCAAACTCCCTTCCACTCCCAACCCAACCGAACCCCCGCACCCTTTTACCTCTTAACCCTACAAATATATATGGTCGTAGTCATTTCTATGATGTAAATTACCACAAGTAATGTACTTTGTGGAAACAGCGCGGGACCCACTGTAGTACCAAACAACTGTAGAATATGACAAAGTTAAGTAGCTTATGAGGTGAAATGCACAAATAAAGAAATTGGTCGCAAAACAGTTCCTTTAGAAGCCCGAGTATGCAGATCACAATGCGCTTCAAAGTATACAGTTGAATAGCAACACTAAGCACAGGGTCAAGCAGAGAAATCAAGGATTGGCCACCCTAATAATCAGGGCCACTTGGCTTTTGTATCTCAGGTCGATAAAAATCAACAATCTGAAAGGTGCAATTTCTCATCTTGCAAATGGTAAGAGGTCATAGTCCACACTATCACTGCATATACATGAGGTGTAATCGAGGTACCATTGACTGAATAGCATGCAACAAAGACATCACAGCAAGGCCACCGGATTCTAAGACCATGCATCAGTCTGACTGTACAGGGGGCCTGGCATTTAAACCGAGCTCCCATAGCTGGCCACTTCCAGTGCTTCTCTGTAATGTACCTCTTATTTTTTATCTTTTTATTTATTTTTTCTACTCTGCCAATCTGTTCAAAAAACAATATCACAGGGGATTCCAAGATGGCAGCCGAGAGGGGTAGAGGTGCCTGAGAGCTGCTTTGTCTCCCCTCCCGGGCCGCGCCAACAAAGACTGCCAATTAAGCGGATTCCATGCCCAGCATAGCCCCAATCGAGATGGGACATGTGGAGGATATAGTACAAACGGCCTGATGAACCGGACCTCCATAGGACGAAAGAGTAGAGCCGGGAAGCAGAGGCGTCCGCAGGAAAGCCGAACGGGAGGGCCACATGGGCCGAAGTGGCAGAGACACCCCACTGAGGTGTGCCAAAAGCGAGAGGAGACCAAGACGCAACAGCGGCACCAGCCAAGCGAGAGAGCCAGCAGAGGAAGGTCACATACACTAGGAGGCCCCCCCAAATGAATCGGAGGGCGAGGGGCACACCTCAGGAGCACCCGGACCGCACATGGAACAGCCAATGTGGAGCGGGAGCAAAGGAGGGAGCGCAAGGTGGGGCCCAGATCCCGTGCTTTGGGGGTAGAGGAGAAGAATACGCAAGTAGCCCCCTAATCACCAGAAACCCGGAGACAGGGGGAATCGCAATAAAAGAAGAGACGGGAGAGGAATAAACACAAACTCCCTCCTACAGCAAGGAACATGACCGACCCAGCAGACAGCACAGCGTCGCAGCAGATTAACATAGGGCTGCAGCGGAACCCCTCAGGAAAGTGGGAACCCAGCACCAAGCCGGACATCCCAACAGACAGGGGGACACCCCCAAATACTCCGGATATGCGCCTACACATGAAAAGAAAACAAAGGAATCACTCACGGCACAACAACGGACCATGCAAGGGGAAAGAAGGCAAAGGCAAAATGGTAAGGAACGCCAGGCTGGGCAACGGCCCTCCCCTCTACGCTCCACACCACAAATAGGGACGAAGAAGTCCCCATGTAGACGGTAGCACTAGGCACCCCGGGGGCATAGGGAAGCTCAACTCCCCACTGGACTCCACAAATGCAGAGGCAGAGCCATAAGCAAGGTAATAGAAAGCGGCACAGAACACACTGCGTGGGCTCCGCCAAAAGAACCTGGTATAAACAGGATATTTGCTACACGCTTAGCCACAAGAGGAAGCTGTAACACCACAGGGACAATTCCTCCAGGGGGCCACGAGCAAAGAGGTACTCCCCAATCAAGGAGCAGGCCCCCCTGCAGCTGGAGACCACAACAAGAATGGAGGGGCAAGAAAATAGCACCTAACTGCGCACCACAGAGGATAAACACTGGCATTCGAATCAGAAGCCACGAAAGCCGGTGCAGAGGACCAGCGCAGCTACCACAGATGCCCATCCGCCTAAGACAGGGTTTCCCCCAATAGCGAGACAAGATAGGAGGAGAACATACAATACAAACCCAGGGGAGAGACCCCAAAACAGCAGAGGTCCGATACAGTCCATGGGACCGGAGTGACAGCCACCAAACAAGAAAACACACTGCAGGCTCCACAAACAAGACAAGAGCCAAACTTGCCTGAACTGTGGGGACTCGACCCCACTGCACAACCAAAAGGGAAAACGCAAATTGACCAAAACCTGAGAACAGACACAGACACTGCAACGGCAGAGATGGCTACTAAAGAGGACATGAAGGAATGGTTTGAAGAGATGCAGGCACAACTCATGACATTGCTGCACACACAATTTGAAATGATGAAAAATGAAATAAAACAAGCTGTACAGGAACTGAAAACAGTAGTGAATCTGGGGGAAAGAACGGACACGCTAGAGAAGATTCTGCAAAAATTAAAGGAAGAGACGCAACAAAGTGCAGAGACACAGGAACACCTAGTCTGCCTGACCCACATCTTCGTAATCGTGCGAAGACCTGGAAAATCGTTCATGGAGATCAAACATCAGGATAAAAAACATGGTGGAATCAGACGATAACAAAGATCTCAAAGATCTCAAAGATCTCAAAGACGCAGTACAGCAGGACTTTAAGGACATCCTGGCAACAGAAGAGGACACAGAGATACCAATAGACAGGATACATTGGGTGGATCTACAGAGAACAAGAGAACATGACTCCTGCTCACGAGACGTTCTCGTAGCACTCACGTCATACACCCGAAAGGAGCAGGTCCTCCACAAAGCAAGAACAATGGACCACATTCGGATGAATGGAGTGGACATACACCTATATCAGGACCTAGCGCAATCAATACTACAAAGGAGGGGAGAGAGGTGTCCAGTAAGAGAGAACTCACCTCTAAGCAGATCAGATATAAATGGACCTTCCCATTCGGCCTTCTCTTTTTATGGGAAGGGTAACAACGAAGAATAACAACTTGCGAGGAGGGCCTGCAGCTAATGGACATAGACATACAAGATCAAGAAGAAGTCCATCAGGGAAGCCATAGGAAAGGTCTGCCACGCGGATAAAAACACCTTGGGAATGGAACACAATCAACAGGAAGACCCGCTGCCCCAGTAAAAACAATTAGGACAAGCACAACAATACCAAATAAGAAAAAAAAGGCTTGAAATCAACATCTACCTGAGCCACCACCCCAAACACAGCATGTCATGCTGGAGCAGGAATACAACAACCAGGTGATGGGGGGATAGGTGGTGAACAGCCCTGGGTGCTCCTGGTGGATCCTAAGTGGGGTTTAGGACTCCCCACAAAGTTATCCCTGAGTGTATAGAGGACATTGCACGTAGGTCCCACTCCTGAGTGACCATAGGCTCCAGAACTGGACATATGAAGTAATAATGCTTCAAGAAATCCACATTTAAGGGAAAGACAGAGAGAAAGTGTGTCTGAAAGGATACAACCAAATTATCCAGGCAAGTGAACAAGAGAAAAGGGTAAGGGTCCTGATGGCATTTCAAATCTCCCTAAACATACATATTCACAACAAACTTGCAGACAAACACAGCAGATACCTATTTGTAAACACTCATATGGAGGGTCATGCCCTGACATTCACTGCAATATACGCCCCAAATTCAGGACAGGATGGCTTCATCGGAAATATCTTAGACAAACTAGAAAGATTTGCCACGGGGGAATTGATACTGTGGGGGGACTTCAACATTGCATGGCACCCCAACATAAATAGATCAGGCGCCAGACCGCAAACTCAGGGAACACCATCAAAAGCCCAGTGAGCGAGAATGGGAAATTTAGCATTGGAAGATGTATGGCAGGGAAATAAAGGGGGCAACAACGGGGCTATACACACTACTCACAAGTCCACAACACGATGTCTAGAATATAGTACCTGTGGGTTTCAACCAGGCTCCTGGGGAAGGTCCGAAACACAGAGGTAGGAGCGATTTCACTTTCTGACCATGCTCCCCTGTGGATGGATCTTGTGCTTCCCCACAGACAGACAGAGCTCTGGAGATGGAATATGCCCTCGGAAATAGTCCAAGACCTGGTTATTGGCAAAGTGATCAGAGAACACATAATAGAATACTTTGTCAGAAATAACCCGCCAGAGACATCAAGGGAAACCCTCTGGGAGGCCTTCAAGACATTGACTAGAGGACACTGTATTGCACTAAAGGCAAAAAGGGACAAACAGAACCGACAATGGGAGGCAGAACTATAGTGAAAACTGACGTAGATTCAAAAAGAGATGGCCCAAAAACCAACGACCAAATTAAAAAAAGCAATGAGGCATATCCAAGGCCAGCTAGACACCACACCACATACAGAGGAAAAACCTGGAGCTACCCAACTCATACTGCCCGATAGCATTGATAAACCTAGACGCAAAACTATACACAAAGATATTGGCCAGCAGGTTATCACAAGTCCTTCTGAATCTGATCCACCAGGACCAGTCAGGATTCATCCCGAATAGACAGACCCACAATAATATAAGGAGAATAGCACACCTGGTAGAAAAAGTAGGGATCACCCAATCCCCGGCCATACTATTAGCCGTTGACACGGAGAAAGCGTTTGACCACGTCGAGTGGTCTCTCCTGTTCCGCATACTTAGAAAAATGGGCCTGGGGGAACCCTTCATAAACATGATCAGAGCCAGCTATAAATTCCCAAGCGTCTGCGTAGCGGTAAACGGAGGACTCTCCAATAGAGTCAGATATATAGAGAGGGGGAAAACAGTGGTGTCCCCTTTCACCTCTCTTATACGCAATATTTTTAGAACCCCTTCTGGCACGCATAAGGAACACATCAACAATAAGGGGCATAGAAATGGCAGGACACCACCACAAAGAGGTAGCATAAGCGGACGACATGCTAGTGACATTGGGTGATCCGGAACAAACTCTCCCGATCTTCCTAGAAGAGACAGAGTCATACAGAAATCTCTCAGGGCTAAACATAAATAGACAAAAATCAGAAATAATCATACTGGGAGGAAATAGAGATTCGATTTAACAACAAGCCACAGCACTACCCCTACATGTGGCAGACAAAGGGGTCAAATATTTGGGAATAACAATGACTAGAGGGGTAGATAAGATAGATGGAGAAACCTACCCCCAACTATTAGAAGAGACCAAAAGGGACATAGAGAGATGGAATCCATTGTCAACCTTGTGGTGGGACCGAATCACAGTGACTAAAATTATCATGTTACCCTGATTATTGTACCTCTTCCAGGCATTGCCAATAAAAATCCCAGCACAATACTTGAAGGCCCTGACAAAAATAATAATGGCATACATCTGAAGGAAGAAGTCCTCCAGGTTGTCCAGGTCAGTTCTCACAGCTCCGAGACAAAACGGAGGCTGCTCTCTCCCTCACTACAGAAAATACTCTGAAGCATTGCAATTATGGGTGTTGAAAGAGTGGATCCTGGGAACGTCACAGAAAATGTGGGTTGCTCAAGATAAAGCAGTAGCAGCAGCACACGTTAGCCATCTCCTGTGGAGGAGGAAACAATATAGACACCCCAATTTGCTAATTAATGAGGTGATGAAAGTGACACTTGACATATGGGACAATGCCACAAAAGAGGAGACATTAACAAAAGACCCTGCCCCCTTTACACCAATGTTTAACCAGAATTCCCGCCGGGTGTGGAAAAAGGCACATATCAGAAATGGGAAGAGGTCAGCTGCAATAAGATAGGAGACATGTACCAGGGCCAGGAAATAAGGCCCTTTGAAAAAATGTGCAGTACACATAGGCCTAACCAACAAAGATAGATATAAATATGACCGACTGTATCACTGGCTGTGGTCCCCATGGATCAAACAGGCAGTGACTAGAGATTTAACCCACTTTGAACATTTATTACGACTTGCGCGGATACAAAGAAATTTGTTTCAGACACATATAAATTCTTGAATACCCCAACAGAAGGAGTCAAATGGAACTACATGAAAAAATGGGAAAATACACTCAGGGGCACATACCCAAAGGAACACTGGGAACACATGTGGGGATCAATCCCTAAACTCACAAGGGCAATTCAAACAAGGGAAATGTGGATGAAGATAAAAGTATAATGGCACCACACCCCGGAGAGACTCCATTCAATGTACAGAACAACATCAAACAAATGCTGGAGGGAATGTGGGGGGGGGGCTGGAGGCATATCTGGTGGGACTGCCCGGCCATGCAGCAATACTGGAGAGATGTCAAAACACAATTGCAGGAGATGTTTGAGGAGACAAAGGGTCTGGAGGCAGAGGTGTGGGTGTGTGGGCTCTGGGACCCCCAAGATAAGCGATTAACCAAGACACATAGATGGAACTTCATGGGCCTCCTAATAGCAGCCAGATTGGCGATAGCACAGATGTGGAAACAGAGAACCCCTCCGACTTTATACGAATGGCTGCAAAGAGTGCGGTCCCACATCGCAATGGAACAAATGACATACAATATCCAAGGGGATCACCAAAAATTAAGGACAGACTGGGGCTCAGCTCTTACTTATATACAGAGCGACTAAATGGAACAATGGTGCCTGCATAGAATAAGGATACTGGACATGTTTGCTTAATGGAAATAAAGACAAAGGTCGAAGCCTCAGGACGCAGACGGTGAAACCTTCCGGAGGGCGTGGGGAGAGTGCAAGGGGGTGGGAGGGTTATGGCACGTTTTGACTCCTCTTAATGGGGATTGTTGTAAAAGAACACTCAATAAAAATATTTGGAAAAATAAAAAAAACAATATCACACATTTCAATCAAAGTGTGTGTTTCAAAATATACCCGTGTTTAGGACATTACAGTTTCTATTTTGTAAGCACATACAAAATAGAGAGCATGGCAAGGAAGGTTTGAAGCCCTGCCACATTTCTGATCCCTTTTCTCGAAGTCATTGGCCATACCACTGCACGATCAATGATCTAGTTATGAATCTTGCCGAAGCGTATGTGAGCTTAGACACATCAGCGTGCACAAATATGCGTCAGCAGCCATTTTGGGGAATTCAATTCAGTGCTAAAACTGACGGACAGCGGATAATGGCATTTGTTAGGTATTCCAAAACCGTGTGTGTGTTTTTAATCTATCTGCCTAGATCGGTGAGGTCAGGTCGTTTTATTTAAGGGATTATACATAATGGGGAATACAAAAATTAATATGTGGGAGGTTTCTCACTGAGGGGTTATTTCATCATGACAAAGTGCACATTGTGTGGGTCAAGATTACAAATGTTGATGGCAGCTACTGCAACCTTTTCACCCTGCTGGCATGCAAAACCCTTGCACTTTTCTCCTGTTAAATGTGACACCATTCCTGTCAGAGGCAGAATGGGAACACTTAGAACAATTCACATGTAATTGCTTTCAGTTTTGGCGCACATGAGGATGTTGCATTCATTGACCATTTTGTATGTCTCCTAGATCACATCTCCATTACAAAAGGAAAGGTCAAATTACATGATTGGAAAACTCGTAGCCAAACAATGGATTTAGAGAACTGGGAAAATTGCATTGTGAGGTGAACAGATATTTCAGAAGACTCTTTCAAGCGACTGCCAGTAGAGAACGTGTGCAGCAAGTGAGCAAATGTATTCACTGCACACACGGATGCGTGACCGATGCCTTGAAAGCTATTTTGACTTCTTCTTCAGGCATCTAGAAATAGGCTTACTTACATCTATCTCCTTTCTTCCTCATAAAACAATGGAAGGAAGAGTAGTGACGCCTGTAAATAATGTTTCCAGCAACAATGACTCAGGCTCACATATTCAACGAAAGAACGAGCACTGCTGTGAACAGAACCTCTGGCAAATCCCAGGATTATTCAAATGCAACAACAATGGACTCAGGAAGCAAATATGACAGGCATACAATTGCATGATGTCTGTGTATTGAACAACTCTCTGAATACAGACTATAAAAGGTGATTGGATAATTGGAGGCCTGTTTAATCAAATGTCACCACACCATTACATGGGCAGATGATGAGGCAGAAATGGTGCATTCTCTGTGCTTTAAAAATGTCGAGAGAGACGGATCGTGATATTTCGCATTGCAATCTGACTCAACTATTGTTGCAAAGTTACACAATAAAGAAAAGAATGTCCTGTTTCGTGAAAGAACGTCTTACATATGCTCGCATAGGATTGAATCATAAAAGAGAGGTGGTGCCTGAAAGTGCTTGTCTCAAATCATATTTAATTAATTAAAATATTGGCCACATTGGTTTTCATCAGACCAATCACTGTACAGAAGACCATTCAGATGATTCATACGTTGCCTTAAAACACCAAATTCACCTTGTTTATAGTTAAAATATATATATATATATATATACAGTGAAAAACTTTGTTAAAGGGACGTTATGGTTAAGTTGCGCTACTAAAAACCTATGAAATTCAGTGAAAAAACTTTGTTAAAGGAACGTTATGGTTAAGTTGCGCTACTAAAAACCTATGAAATTCAGTGAAAAAACTTTGTTAAAGGGACGTTATGATTAAGTTGCGCTACTAAAAACCTATGAAATTCAGTGAAAAAACGTTGTCACAGGGCATGAGTGGGGATGAGGGGGAACAGGGGAGACACGGGGTATGAGCGGGGGGTGGGGGGGACAGGGGAGACACATGGGGCATGAGCAGGGGTGGGGGGAATAGGAGAGAGACACAGGGCATGAGCAGGGGTGGGGGGATCAGGGGAGACACGGGGCAAGAGCGGGGGGGTGGGGGGTAACACAAGGGAGACAAGGGGCATGAGCGGGGGGTAACACAAGGGAGACACGGGTCATGAGCGGGGGTGGGGGTAACACAAGGGAGACACGGGGCATGAGCTGGGGTGGGGGGTAACAGGTGAGACAGGTCATGAGCGGGGGGTGGGGGGAACAGGCCACACGGGGCATGAGCGTGGGGTGGGGGGAACAGGGAAGACACACAAAGCATGGGCGGGGGGAAGGGGAGAGACACACGGGGCATGAGCGGGGGGTGCGGGGAAAGGAGGGAGACACGGGGCATGAGCGGGAGGTGGGGGGAAGGGGAGAGACACATGGGACATGTGCGGGGGTGGGGGGGAAGGGGAGAGACACACGGGGCAGGAGTGGGGGGTGAGGGAGCAGGGTAGAGAGACACGGGGCATGAGCAGGGGGTGTGGGGTAAGGGGAGAGAGACACGGGGCATGAGCAGGGGGTGGGGGAAACAGTAGGGAAACACAGGGCATGAGTGGGGGTGGAGGGGAAGGGGAGAGACAGACGGGGCATGAACGGGGGTGGAGGGGAAGGGGAGAGACACACGGGCATGAGAAAGGGGGTGGGGGGAACAGTAGGGAGACATGGGGTATGAGTATGAGCGGGGGATGGGGGGAAGGGGAGAGACACACGGGGCATGAGCGGGTGGTGGGGGGAAGGGGTGAGACACACAGGGCATGAGCGAGGGGTGGGGGGAAGGGGAGAGACACATGGGGCATGAGCAGGAGGTGGAGGGGAAGGGGAGAGAGACACGGGGCATGAGCGGGGGGTGAGGGGAAGGGGGGAGAGACACGGGGCATGAGCAGGGGGTGGGTAGAAGGGGAAAGAGACACGGGGCATGAGCGGGTGTGGGGGAGAAGGGGAGAGAGACACGGGGCATGAGCGGGGGGTGGGGGGAAGGGGGAGACACACGGGGCATGAGCGGGGCATGGGGGAAGGGGTGAGACACACTGTGGGGGGGGATTCTGCCGGGGTCGGCCGGGCCGTCCGCAGACCTCCGGGCAGGGAGGCCCCAACTCCTCCCGTGTATATCTCGGATCGAGACAGAGTATGAGGCACACACAAGGAGCAAGGCAACTTCTGTCGTTTATTATGCAAACGGCAGGGATGGGTCAAGGAGCGCACGCGTTCGTCCTGACACACACACAATAGTGGGGCTCGCAGGCCCTTTTTACTACATTATGACGCGCTACTTGCGTCATTCCAAAAAGTTACCAAAAGAACCTATCGCCACTCTTGATTGGTTGCTCGAGTGGTGGGGTTAGTATAGTACGCCTATAGAGAATGATATTAGTGGTTAAGGTGTAGTCAGGTGGTATATCTGGGTTGTCCCTACAATTAGATACATAAGAATTGTTACATGAAGACCCCTGAGGATTGGCTAACGTTACTGACGTCTGAGATAAGAACCTCATGTTCTGATTGGTGCATCCGTGAGCTCCCCAGCCTGGGACCACCGTTGTTCCCAGCACACGGTGCACCTGTGGTTGCAACAGTGTTTCAATATGGGTACGTGCAGGCAATGTGAGGATTTATTCATAGGTGGGAGACTGACCGTTCCCACTGTAGCAGGTGTCCATTGAGCCTTTCAAGTGTGTCGGCCTGCGTCTCGTAGCGAGGTACCCAGACGCCTTTTCTCTCCTGGGTTTTGGCATCTCGTCAGGTTCGGCTTGGTCACGTGGGGAGGGACCGTGTTTGAGGCATAATTCTGCACAATTAATATTGTTTTTCCACTGTATGTCTGGTTTAATTTGCAGATATGATTTTAACATTGGTACGTGGAGTGCGAGGTTGCAACATCGTGCCTTTGAAGATTTGTTTCTTGACTGTGGGTTTGCAACAGTACGACCTTGGCTAGTTGCTCCACTGGGTTCTTTCTGCAGGCTCAGCAACCTGACTTTTGCTTTGTTAATGTCCACGGGAACTCTTGCTTGAGGCCTACTTGGGCCTGGTGCACGAGTAATCCATTTAGTGCATGGATGCTTTAGGTTATAGTGGCATACAGTTTCATGGCCAGTATCGTGTTTCCATTATATCTCTCATGATGGTAACGGGTTTCAAGAGAAGCGTGAGCAAGCGTTATAAATGAGCTCATGGTGCGTCTTGCGTTTCTGCATTCTGAAAGCCTATGTAAAAATAATAAAGATGCACGTCCGTGAATAAGCCTGTCGCCTACGTCAGAGCACTGAGTATGTTCTTCGTGTAGATTGGTGTGGAAATGTTCAGCGTGTATAATAGTTCAGCGGTGCTTCCCGTTATCTAGGTCGTCATGGCATCTCTAACGATGTGTAGATTTCAGTCTAGTTGGTCCGTGCCGCAGGTGTCGGCATGGCCAGTGCGGGCTGTTGGGCAGGCAGATGGACACATCCGTATGTTTCTGTACCAGGGTATTTGGTCATCTGGTAAATGGGCAAACTCTTCTCGTGGCGGGTGTCTGGGCCGCGACCCTCTAGGCCAAGCGCGAGAGGTGAAGGACGGGAGTCTGGTTTTCCATTCTCCCACTTCAGTCCCCCCTCTGGTCGACTTGTCGACCACAAACATATCCTTCTCGTTATCTCCTCTTACTCTCCATATCTTGGTTATCCCTCCGAGATGTCCATAATGGTTTACGTGATCTTCAAATGACCAATACATGTATTCGCATGTTCCTCCAGGAGTACAGTACACCCATCTTCCTATGTAGCTCCTAGGGTTCCTTGGGTTCTCGATCTTCACTGATGGTGGGTCTAGATGATTGGCGATGATTTGGGTGCGCAACTTCTCCCTTTCGTGTATTATCACACCTGTGTGCTGGCCGTCATCCGCTGGCATCAAGGGGTGCATTCCCACCATTTCCAGCAACTCATCAGTTGAGCGCGCCTTCCGGGCTTTCCAAAATCTAATTATTATCAGTGCAGCTCCAGCCAAAATAGCACATCCCACTATTATTTTCAGTCCATCTGACAGCCAAGATGGCATCCATGACCATAATAGTGAAAACCAGCTTTTATCCTTGTTTACGCCGTTACTTTCGTCCATCATTTTGGAGTGCATCTGGGCCAATTGTGAAACTGCTTCTGTTAGTGTACCATTGTCGGCATCGTTGGCAGGTATGAACGTGCAGCATGATTGTCCTATCTTTGCACAAACTCCTCCTTCCATTGCTGTGAGAAGGTCCAATACATATCTGTTCTGTAGTGCTACCATCCTTACAGCTCGCAGCTCCTCTTTAATTGCGTTAAACCCATTTACTGTCGAATTTATGGTCATCATTAGTTCCCATCTGGTTATTTGCAGCCATTTTGCGTTCGCGTATGCCTGCAGTCCCGGATGTATTATTGAGGAGAAGAACATTGCTGCTCTGCTGAATAGTCTGTGTTCTGGCGGTATTGAGGTTAGTTCCGTTTCCGACCTTCCCCACAGATAATTTCCTGTTAATGGCTCTCCTTGTCTTTTTCTCCTGTTTAGGACAGTATCATTGCTGTTGGTCCTGTTTTCTTGCTCCTTCTGGAGTGGTGCAGATCTCTTTCTTCTCCTGTCTCCTTCATCCATTTTCGGAAATTTCGCCACATCGACATGCTTCTTAGGTACCACTAGTGATGGTACATTGACGTGTACCATTGTGCACACACCACTCCACAGGGGAGGCAGTGTATGATATGCCTTTTCTCCGCAGGCCCAATAATGGTCCATTATTACTGCTGTTCCCGCTCCCCCCTCAGGTAACTCCATCACACTTGCACAATTGGTGTTATATCCCACGTCCACCTCTCCTTTATGCTGGTAACATACTTTGGGCGCAGTCAATGGTAATATAGTTATCGGGTCTTCATCTTCTTCTACCCACGTGAGCATTGGTACGTACTTGATCCATGTCGTCCAACATCGATGATTGTGTGTTTCGATGGTTGAGATAGTTTCTTTTGTTACCATGTTGCTGCCAACCACTCCTATCTCCCAGCTGGTACCCAGGAACACCTTTCCTGTTATCGTCAGTAATGGCCTCTCCCAGCATCCTTGTTTACCCGGAACTTCCGTGGCGTACCAATCACATGGTAGATACTGCAGTGTTACCTTCTTTGTTTCTCCTTTTTCAGGGCCACTTGTTATGTATCTGAATGCTTCAGCATGTAAACTGGTCTTGTGATAACTCAGATAGGTCTTGAGGAAGTTGTTTTCATATGGGTATGAGTCTCGTGTTTTCCATGTCATGTGCACTACTGTTCCTTGGAATCTTCCTTTCGTTTGGAACAGGGCCAAATATATTATGCACTGTGCTGTTTTTTCATCTATTTCTGTGGCAACAAATGTTCGTGAAGCGCTCATGGCGTATGGTATTAATGAGCAAACGTAACAGCTATCCTCAGTTGTCTGCTTACCAATGCGGGTCATGTGCTGGTACCATATGTTGTTTGTGACGTGTGCTGAATCTTGTACATAATTATCAATACCTTTATTGTCTGAGTATGTGCTGCGTTTAACTTTATTTCGCTTTTGTTCATTGTTACTGTTACCACCTGACGTAACACCTGTTGCAGCAGGGAGGTGGGGTACATTAGGTTTGGGTGCAGCAAAAAAACTCATAGCATAGCTGTACTGCCATACAGAGGCAGCCAAAACTCCGGTGATCATAAAAATCCCTATTATTTTTATTACATATGCTAACCTCACCGACATTTTTGCTCTTACCTTGCTGCAGTCCTGGCAGCGTATTCTTGCGACGTTAAAGTTGCCCGCCTAAAAATTCTCAAAAAGTGCTTGTTATTAAATGTTAGTTTTGTTTCATTAAGCTCTCCCTATCAAATAGTCATTCAGTGCCCAGGTGAAGAGTTGCTCCCACGCTACTCTAAGTGATCGGTCTCTCAAGACCGGCAAGTATGGGCGGAGGTGGGGCATGTAATTTTCTATGGCCAGGAGGAAGGCCGTGTAGTATACACGTACCCTTTTCTTTTTTAAGTATGTTGGCCTTTTTATTTCGTATACAAATTGGTGTGACAATTCTTCTGGGTAACTATCGTCTGGCAGCACCATCTACGCCTGCACACTGAATTTGTTAGATAACTTTTCTTAACAATACAATATTACGCAGCTCCTGTATGTGCGAGAGAAAAAGAGAACATTCACGTGTTTACATGTGTATTGGTGCAAGCGAAGTCCTTAGTTTTTATTACAATTGTATTTAGTAGTCAATGGGGGGGGGGTTTGCTCAGATGGTGGGAGCAGTTTTACTCTTTGAACGTGTGACCATGGGGTGGGCAGTGTGGGGATCACCCCCTTCTTCGTCCGTTATTCTCTCCGAGGGGACAATTGGGTCGTTGTCTGTGGTTGTGTTTTCTTCCGCTGCCGGGGATGTTGTTGGCGTTTTTCCAATGGACCTGTCGTTGGCGCTGGGGCGGGTCTGCAGTTTGTAGATTTTTACATCATGCAGGTGGTTCCACGCACGCTTATCCTTTAGTTTTACTGCTCTTGTTGATACGTCCTCTACTAAATGGGGGCCAGTGAACCTCTGCTGGTTCCACCTTCTATTAAAATTTCGAAGTAGTACGTGGTCACCTTTGGCAAGTTGGCACAAGTTCTCCTTTCCCAATTCTGTATTTTCGTCTATTTCTTGGTTGCTGGTGGACCCGCCCCGTGTGCGCTCGAGCTGTTGAGACACAAACACAACGCTAGTAATCAAAGAAGACACATATTGATACATTTCATCACCTAACACATTCGCAGAACTTTCTTGGTCGGTGAATGCCCTTGACGTTGGTGTTAGGGGAAGGCGCATTTGGCGTCCAGTAACCACCTCGTGTGGGGTGAGGTGGTGGTCGGACCCTGGCCTGTTTCTAAGTTCGAACAGTGCTAACGGAAGGCAATACAACCAACTTTTCTTTGTTGTTTGCTGTATTTTAGCAATTGCCTCCTTCAATAGGCCATTCAGGCGTTCACATACACCATTGGCCTGTGGGTGGTACGCACATGCAAATTTGTGTTTAATGTTCAGTAGGGATGTGATATGCTGGAACATTTCATTTGCGAAATGGGGTCCGTTGTCTGATCTTAACACCTCGCACACTCCCCACCTGGGGAATACCTCCCTTACTATAAATTTGGCTGCTCTAAACGCATCAGGGTGTGAACAGGGCCCTGCTTCGATCCACCTAGAAAATGGGCATACTACTACTATCATGTATCTATTGCCTTGACAAATGTTGATCATATCAACATAGTCAATGTGGAGGTGCCGAAAAGGTCCTTCTGGTCGGGGTATGGTACCTCTTATCACCTTTAAAGTATGACCGGCCGTGAACTGTTGACATGTAAGGCAATTGCTGATAAAATTTGACACATGGGATGTTAACTCGGGACAGAACCAATCTTCTCTAATTCGTGCTGCTATTATTTCTTTGCCTGTATGGGCAGGGTGATGTAATTGGTTCAAGGCGGTATTTAACAATGCCAATGGTATTACAACTTTCCCAGTGCCACCCTGGCGCCATAGTGCGTCGGTTGGTGACATTGTGCATCCTCTTTTCACCCATACTTCTTTTTCGGCCATTGGTGCAGCCGCTTGTAACTCCATAATCTGGGTGGCTGGGAGATGGGTGTACCCTTCTTTTATTAACATCTCCCTCGCTATTCCCCTCCCTCTCCCTCTCTGTGAGTCTGTGGGGTTCCATATCTCACCAAAATATGCAGCATATTTTGCATGTGCGTCTGCTGCTGCATTTCCTTTTGATATATAGTCTTCTCCATTGGTGTGTGCTGTGCATTTTACTAGGGCTAGTTCTTGGGGATCGTTTATTACTTCAATTAGTTCAGCCAACAAGAGGGCATGTTGTACTGGAGTGCCGTCAGCTCTCCTAAACCCTCTTCTTCTCCACTTTGATAGCCCTGAGTGGACAGTGGATGTAACATATGCACTGTCGGAATATATAGTAACTTTTTTATCAAAACTTTCCTTTAGTGCCAATATGAGTGCAACCAGTTCCGCCGCTTGAGCAGAGTAATGCTGTGGTAATTGTACACACTTAATAGCCACACACACTGGCGCTTCCATCATTTGTACTACTGCTGCCCCAGTCCTCCTTATCCCGTCTCCTTGATCAATAGTTGATGACCCATCAATAAACAAAAGCTCACCTCCCTCTAGTGCGTTTTCTTCAACTTTCCTAGTACATGAGTACATCTCAGTTACTTGGGTGCAGTCGTGGGCGTAATCTCCCTCTTCAATTACTTCTGCTAAGAACCTTGCAGGGTTAACCGTGCTACATCTAACAATTGCCAGTTCAGCTTTGGACAAAATAATCTCATAACCTGTTGCCCTCTGTGTCGTCAGTGTGGACTTAGGTTTATTCAATATCGCAAATAGTGCATGTTCTACAAATAGTGTAGTTGGACACCCCATAGTTATTGATGATGCTTTTTCTACTGCAAATGCAGCTGCAGCAAGACCTTGTTCGCAAGAGAATTGTCCTAACATTATTGGATCTAAGTGACCGCTGTAAAATGCTACTGGTTTATAGCCCATGCTAGTCTTTTGGGCCAATACTGCTTTCATTACTGCTGAGTCGCAATGTGAAAATATAAAAAATCGTCGCTCATAGTCTGGGGATGCTAGTACTGGAGCAGTTGATATTGCTTCTTTTAATTCATCAAATGCCTCCTTCATTTCCATAGTCCATCCCAACTTTTTCTCCCCTTTATTTGCTTCCTTCAAACCCTCAAGCAGGGGTCCTATGTAAGAGCTGTAATCAAATACCCATGCTCTACAGTAGTTGCACAGTCCCAGAAATTGCTGCAGTTCTCTTACAGTCTGTGGCACGGGAGTGCCTGATATTGCCTGTGCTCTTTGTGGTGCAATCCTTCTTCCATATTGTGATATCAGTTGGCCAATGTAAAGTACCTGTTCCTGACAGTATTGTATCTTTTCCATGTCTACCTTGTACCCCTTTTCAGCCAATATCGTCAACATTTTTAATGAGTCCTCTCTACATTTATCTTCATTTGTACTGCAAATTATTATGTCATCCACATACTGTAACACTGTGCTTTCCAACTCAACGTTACCCAAATCCATCTGTATTACCCTATTGAAAATTGAAGGTGATTCACAATATCCCTGTGGTAATCTGGTATGTTTCCACTTCCTATTTCGGTAAGTGAAGCTTGTCAAGTCTTGTGAGTCTGGGTGTAATGGTATTGAGAAAAAAGCATTTTTAAGGTCAATCACTGTAAACCGTGATGCTTCTGCTGGAATGCCACACAAAATTGTGGCCGGGTTTGCTGTTACTGGATACTCTGCTTCTACTATGTTGTTCAACGGTCTGAGGTCCTGTATGAACCGCCAAGACCCTCCTTTAGCCTTGCGCACCGGGTACACAGCTGTGTTGCATGGGGATTCTGAGGGGACCAATATGCCATTGTTTATAAGGGCTGTTATGGTTTCGTATATGCCCTCATCTGCCTCTCTTGACAATGGGTATTGTTTCACTCTTGGTAGTATGGCACCCTTTTTTAATTTTATCTTTACACCCCCTATGCTTTTAATGCATCCTACATCATAAGGGCTAATAGTCCATAATGATTTTGGCACCTTTGACATATCTTCTTTAAAAAATGGGACTGGTGTGCCAGCGGGTGCCTCAAGTGCCATTGCAATTTTCTGTGCCACTTGTTTGTGAGCCACTGTTAGCCACATTTCTACACTCATCATGAACACCATTTCATTTTCCTCCTTTTCTTCTGAAAACAACTCTTCATCTGACACCTGGGTCAGCCTACATCCTTCTGCTAGTGCTATCACCGCCCTCCATGCTCTCCCTTCTTTATCTTGGGCGTGCACAGCAACATAATCAGCTGTTGCAATAATGCTCTCAATGTCCACTGCAATGACCTTCCCTTCCAGTTCATTAGCTGGTGTTTCTGGTCGGAATAGATAGGCTGCTGGTCTCCTCCATATTTTCCCTCCTATCCCTGGCATCCATGCAAATGCCATGTCTGTTCCGTACTGGAATAGCTCGCCGTCTACCGGCTCCGCCCTGATCGCTATCTGTCCACAGTATGCTTGCAAAATCTGTCGTGCTGCAAGCATGTTAATCCCTGGAGTAGAGCAAATTATGCCATCCTCTGTAAAGGAGATCGTCATATTTAATCTGTTCATTATGTCCCTCCCCAGTATGTTTACTGGTGAGGCACTATAATACAAAAGTGGTACTGACAGATCGTAATCTCCAATAGATAGCGGAACGTTATCAGTAAATGGAACCAACCCTTTAGCCCCAGAAAACCCTTGTGTGTTCATGGCTTCGCCTGACATCTTAAACTTACCTTCCCTTATGCAAGACCGGGTCGCCCCGGTGTCAACAAGGAATGATAATTTTTTGTCACCTATCGTTACCTCTATGCGTGGCTCCTCCGCACTATTAGGTGTTACTGACAGGATGGGACACACCAAGGCCGTCTGTGGGCTGTCCTATTGGGGGTACAATGACTGGCCATTCCCTGTGTAAGGGTTGTGCCCCAACACCGTCACCCCACCCAATTGCGTTCGTTCAGGTTGTGGTGGTGGTTGTATTAACGCTGCACCAGTTACTTGTGGCAGGTATTGTTTTATTTGTTGTTGTGGTAGGGAATAGTGTTGGTCACTCCCTTGTGGTGACATCTGCTGTGGTTGTATGCCCTGCTGTTCTTGTGATGTCCTATGTTGTGCTTGTTCGTTCCATGCTGGTGTTCCTGGCCTGACCCTGCATGTACGTGACATGTGTCCTAATAGTCCGCAGCTCCAACACACGGGTGGTTCCCTGTTTTGCCATGGGAAGTTCCCTGTGTTGTCCTGGTATACTGGTTGCCCTGTCTGGTAATTATTTCTGAGTCCCCCAGCCTGTTGTTGGGTATTATATCCGTATCCTCTTCCCCTCATAAACCCTCCTCTCCCTCTATTATAATTATAATACCCAGCTCCTTGCATTGGGTACCCTCCTCCCATGTTCTGTGCGTGTGATTGCAGAGGCAGCACTTGCTCTATTACCTCTTGTGGAGGCGCTATTTGAGCTGGATTTTGTGCAGCCACTACTTGCGTTGGGCTTTGGGCCATTGGTGTTGGCGCAGTTATTAGTGCCCCTTCCATGGTATATTTAGTAAGTTTTTTCTGTACTAATTTGGCCTCTTCTGTTTTCCTGTCCTCTTCCTTTTGTTTCATTTTTCCTTGCCATGTTCTACAGTGATGTACTATAGTCAGTTGTATTTCCGGCCATGGTTTTGCTTCCATCCCCACTACTTTCTTTAATTGTCTCTGAACTCCTTCTGGGAGCCCTTGTACTAGTATATGATAAAATATGGCTGGTGTTTTGTCCCATTGTTCTCTAGTTTCCATGCGCCACTTCTCTTGAATATCCTGGATATAATCAACAGGATCCTCGTTCTCACCCATCTTACGGGAAGTAATGGCTCCTATGTCTGATGTGTCTGGGTACTGCACTCTTAGTGCCTGCCATAGCGCATGTCTGCAGTTTGCAAATGGTGCCCCATCATGCGATGTGTTTGTTATTGTTACCCCATGGAATCCCGCTCTTTTCCAAATGTCATCCGCTCTATCCCCTAATATTGATATTAACAGGCCCTTAACATCTCCCACTGCTAGTTTCTGTCCTGCGGTGTGTTTTTCCATTTCATATATCCATTTACCCGCACCTCCACTTAATGATGGGAGCCTACATTTTATGTTTTCCTTATCCGTATGTTTCCAAGGTACATATTGTGGTCTAACCCCTCCTCTCTCCAGCAGTGGCATTACATTCTGTCTTGTGTCATCCTTTATGCTCCATGATGTTAACTCTTCACACCCCTCCTCTTCCCCCATTCCTTTTACTACTTCAAATCCTTCCTTACTACCTCTTCTCCTACCTCCCTCTTCTTCCTTTCCCCTTTTTTCATCCTTTCCTGTGTTCAATATTGGCACGTCTGTTTGCCTGTCTTGCCTGCGACTAGGGAGGTCCCTAAGCCGACATGCATAAGGTGTAACTTCGTCCATGAAGGGTGCGAGCTTTATTCTGTGCAGAGAGCGTGCAGTTGTTGAACATGTGGGGTGTGGCGTTAGAGAGCGTGATGGTGATGTGGGTGGCGTGTGTTGGTTGGTGAGCGTCGGTGGCGTGTGTTCGTTAGTTTGTGTTTCTCCCATTCTTTTCACTTCCTCCTTACTTCTCTCCAGCTCCTCCCATCTTCTACTCACCCATGGCGAATCTATGTTTGTTCTAGTGAGGTATAGCTTATCTAAGCTTTCCCTTTCACTCTTCCTTCCATCCTCACTACAAAAATCATTCATAAATTGCGCCCCCCACTCTGCCTTTTTTCCTTTTATTGTTACAGTTTTTAAGTCTATTAGGTCTCCCTCTTCCTTTCCGTTGTTACCACCTGTTCCCCTTAGTGCTGACGTTGTTGCTACCTCTCTATTTTTATATACTTCTCCCCATCTTTCACTCTCCCTCTTACTCTCCTCTCTCTCCCCTTCACTCCTCTCCTCCATCTCCCTACTATTTTCCTCTCTTTTCCTTTTTAATTCCTCCATTACTTCGTTGCTCATCTCTTCCAATATCCTTTCATCCTCTCTCCTCCTTTCCCATTTCACCCTTTCTCTTTCTACTATACTCTCTATTACCTTCCCCTCTTCATATTTTTTAGCTGTCTCTGATATTATCCTCCTCCTCCATATTTCCATTTCCTTTTCATTTTCTTCTTCTTCCTTCTTCTTCTCCCTCATCACTACTCTTGATACCCTTTCTGCTGCTGCTTTTACCCTTACAGCTTCCCTCTTTCTCTCCTCACTTTGCTCCCTTAATTTTTCCAATTCGTCCTTATCTTCTTTCCTTTTCCTCACTCTCTCTCTTTCCTCCCCCTCAAGTTGTTTTATCAGTTCATTCTGCTCATCCCTTAGTTTAGCTAATCTTTCCTCCAAAATCTCTTCCTTCTGCCGTAGCAGCTCCTCTCCCCTCATTTCACTCTCTCTTTCACTATCCTCGTTTGTTCTCTTTACCGCCTCCCTTTCCTCTCCAGTTAGTGATCCTCGTAATTTCAACAATATCTGTGCAGCTACCCACTCATCGTTTCCTATCTCTACAGTCTGCTCTTCTCTCCTCCCGTCCCCCATTGGTATCTTTCCATGAGCCACATATGGTGGAGGGCTGTATGCCGGGTTTGAGTATCCTTCAGCCGCCCTTAACTGTCCTTTTATTTCTCCTAATTCTCTTAAAGGGTACAACCCTCCCCCCTCTGTTTTCACTCCCGGTGTTAAGGGTATCTCATTGCTCGGTTCCTGTTTTATGTCAGCTAATTTATCAACCTTTCCTCCACCCAATTTTTCATTCCCCATATTCTTTGTTCCTTCACTCTCCTTTTCCCCATCCGTTCCTTCTTTCTTAATCTCCTTTTCTTCCGGTGTTTCCCCCATAGTGAACATTCCATTTGGTCCTGGTCTAGACCCCTGGAACATCCTCCATAAGTTAAACACCTCCACATGGTTTGCCAACTTCTTCCCCTTGTATGTATTGTGCAGATGGTTTAATAGTGAATGTTGGGCATATGGGTCAAAGCTACCATTAGGCGGCCATGGTGTCAACATTTTGTTGTCCGTCCCCTGGGTCCACTCTATGCTGTACTTAATTAACTTCTCCCTATGTGGTGGCAGTGTGGTGCATATATGTTGTAGTGGGGTAGTGAGGGTATTCCCCCACCCTCCCAACCCTCTCCCGTATGACATACTAGCGCACCCTTTCTTACCCTTCCCCTTGCTACCAGTTTGCAACATACAACCTTTTATTGCTTACCTTGCCCCGCAAGTGTGGGGACTTACGACAATCCTTTGACAATTTATGCAATGATAATAATCACAAAAAAAAAAATTATAAAACAAATATATTTATGATGTTATATTATATTCCTTCCCCTACGGCCCCCTGCGGCCGAAGCGCACGCAGCCCCCTGCAGCTGCGTACCCCTTACGACGATCTTACACAGTCGTCCTTTTTCCCCGTTCTCCTCCCACCTTTACACTTGCCGTGGCCGGCGTTCTCCGTGCGCAGCCACGCCCCCTTCCCCTTCTCCTCTTTGATCCACTCGTTTATCGTTTATCTCCGTGTCCGCTCCTTTATCATGTTTCTCTTCCCCACCAATGTCAAACCCAAAGCTTCTTGTGTTCACGATATCTTACTAAATCCCTACTGGTGACGTCACCTATTTCTTCGAACTACTGGTATATTCGTGTTATGTTCTTTAAATTCAAAATACACTTGCAATCTACCCCGCTAACCCTACAGCTGTCTTCCTGTCTCTCCTGGAACAAGGTAATCTCATCAATACTATAACCGGACTGCGCACGCTGCGTCGCCTCGCGTGTGATACGCCCCTCAACAGGAGGGCTTAACCAGCCAATTATCTTCCGTTTTGGGCAACTACGTAACTAGCCACCGCCCACAGGGAAACGTCATCTACCTATCGAGTTTCTTGCTCGAACAATAGGGAACCTCATCTACCTATCGAGTTTCTTGCTCGAACAATAGGGAACCTCATCTACTCATTGAATGATAAATGTCAAATCGTAGGAAACCACACACACCCACCCTCACACGTAGTCGCGATTTAGGCCAATCAGTGTCTTTCGAGCGGCTGCACGTGATGTTTTCGTGCCCCGCCCCCCTCTTTCGCGTAACGTTAGCTTTTTGTTGCGAGCGTCTGCACGTGTTGTTCTCGTGCCCTGCCCCCCTCTTTCGCGTAACGTTAGCCGCCTTCTCTCGCACTCAATTCACTACCATTCATTCCATTATCATCACTCAATTAAACCTTCACCCCACCTTTTTACAATACCTCCCTCCTCCCTTATTTACTTCCGCCCCCTCCCTCACAATTTCGCATTGCTTGTTGTGCGTGTCATGCTCACCAAGTTCCCTCGATGCAGGGCCGCTCGACTGCGTGCACCCCTCCAAGCGGCTCGCCACCTCCCCTCGTCTGGACCACGTCTGGACACTCGCCGACCGCGGGCGGGATACTTCTCAACCGGCTCCCGAGGGCCAATATCCGGATTGCGCTGTCCGGTCCTCTCGCAGCTCCGCGATTGTCCTGTAGTCCTCAGAAGGGGGCAACGGCAGAGGGGGCCGCGCCGCCGGGCCTCCCCGCAACGGGAGTGCCTGGAAAAATAAAAAATAAAAGTCGATCTTAAACAGATCTCAGCAGTGCCTCCAACTTGTGGGGGGGGATTCTGCCGGGGTCGGCCGGGCCGTCCGCAGACCTCCGGGCAGGGAGGCCCCAACTCCTCCCGTGTATATCTCGGATCGAGACAGAGTATGAGGCACACACAAGGAGCAAGGCAACTTCTGTCGTTTATTATGCAAACGGCAGGGATGGGTCAAGGAGCGCACGCGTTCGTCCTGACACACACACAATAGTGGGGCTCGCAGGCCCTTTTTACTACATTATGACGCGCTACTTGCGTCATTCCAAAAAGTTACCAAAAGAACCTATCGCCACTCTTGATTGGTTGCTCGAGTGGTGGGGTTAGTATAGTACGCCTATAGAGAATGATATTAGTGGTTAAGGTGTAGTCAGGTGGTATATCTGGGTTGTCCCTACAATTAGATACATAAGAATTGTTACATGAAGACCCCTGAGGATTGGCTAACGTTACTGACGTCTGAGATAAGAACCTCATGTTCTGATTGGTGCATCCGTGAGCTCCCCAGCCTGGGACCACCGTTGTTCCCAGCACACGGTGCACCTGTGGTTGCAACAGTGTTTCAATATGGGTACGTGCAGGCAATGTGAGGATTTATTCATAGGTGGGAGACTGACCGTTCCCACTGTAGCAGGTGTCCATTGAGCCTTTCAAGTGTGTCGGCCTGCGTCTCGTAGCGAGGTACCCAGACGCCTTTTCTCTCCTGGGTTTTGGCATCTCGTCAGGTTCGGCTTGGTCACGTGGGGAGGGACCGTGTTTGAGGCATAATTCTGCACAATTAATATTGTTTTTCCACTGTATGTCTGGTTTAATTTGCAGATATGATTTTAACATTGGTACGTGGAGTGCGAGGTTGCAACATCGTGCCTTTGAAGATTTGTTTCTTGACTGTGGGTTTGCAACAGTACGACCTTGGCTAGTTGCTCCACTGGGTTCTTTCTGCAGGCTCAGCAACCTGACTTTTGCTTTGTTAATGTCCACGGGAACTCTTGCTTGAGGCCTACTTGGGCCTGGTGCACGAGTAATCCATTTAGTGCATGGATGCTTTAGGTTATAGTGGCATACAGTTTCATGGCCAGTATCGTGTTTCCATTATATCTCTCATGATGGTAACGGGTTTCAAGAGAAGCGTGAGCAAGCGTTATAAATGAGCTCATGGTGCGTCTTGCGTTTCTGCATTCTGAAAGCCTATGTAAAAATAATAAAGATGCACGTCCGTGAATAAGCCTGTCGCCTACGTCAGAGCACTGAGTATGTTCTTCGTGTAGATTGGTGTGGAAATGTTCAGCGTGTATAATAGTTCAGCGGTGCTTCCCGTTATCTAGGTCGTCATGGCATCTCTAACGATGTGTAGATTTCAGTCTAGTTGGTCCGTGCCGCAGGTGTCGGCATGGCCAGTGCGGGCTGTTGGGCAGGCAGATGGACACATCCGTATGTTTCTGTACCAGGGTATTTGGTCATCTGGTAAATGGGCAAACTCTTCTCGTGGCGGGTGTCTGGGCCGCGACCCTCTAGGCCAAGCGCGAGAGGTGAAGGACGGGAGTCTGGTTTTCCATTCTCCCACTTCAGTCCCCCCTCTGGTCGACTTGTCGACCACAAACATATCCTTCTCGTTATCTCCTCTTACTCTCCATATCTTGGTTATCCCTCCGAGATGTCCATAATGGTTTACGTGATCTTCAAATGACCAATACATGTATTCGCATGTTCCTCCAGGAGTACAGTACACCCATCTTCCTATGTAGCTCCTAGGGTTCCTTGGGTTCTCGATCTTCACTGATGGTGGGTCTAGATGATTGGCGATGATTTGGGTGCGCAACTTCTCCCTTTCGTGTATTATCACACCTGTGTGCTGGCCGTCATCCGCTGGCATCAAGGGGTGCATTCCCACCATTTCCAGCAACTCATCAGTTGAGCGCGCCTTCCGGGCTTTCCAAAATCTAATTATTATCAGTGCAGCTCCAGCCAAAATAGCACATCCCACTATTATTTTCAGTCCATCTGACAGCCAAGATGGCATCCATGACCATAATAGTGAAAACCAGCTTTTATCCTTGTTTACGCCGTTACTTTCGTCCATCATTTTGGAGTGCATCTGGGCCAATTGTGAAACTGCTTCTGTTAGTGTACCATTGTCGGCATCGTTGGCAGGTATGAACGTGCAGCATGATTGTCCTATCTTTGCACAAACTCCTCCTTCCATTGCTGTGAGAAGGTCCAATACATATCTGTTCTGTAGTGCTACCATCCTTACAGCTCGCAGCTCCTCTTTAATTGCGTTAAACCCATTTACTGTCGAATTTATGGTCATCATTAGTTCCCATCTGGTTATTTGCAGCCATTTTGCGTTCGCGTATGCCTGCAGTCCCGGATGTATTATTGAGGAGAAGAACATTGCTGCTCTGCTGAATAGTCTGTGTTCTGGCGGTATTGAGGTTAGTTCCGTTTCCGACCTTCCCCACAGATAATTTCCTGTTAATGGCTCTCCTTGTCTTTTTCTCCTGTTTAGGACAGTATCATTGCTGTTGGTCCTGTTTTCTTGCTCCTTCTGGAGTGGTGCAGATCTCTTTCTTCTCCTGTCTCCTTCATCCATTTTCGGAAATTTCGCCACATCGACATGCTTCTTAGGTACCACTAGTGATGGTACATTGACGTGTACCATTGTGCACACACCACTCCACAGGGGAGGCAGTGTATGATATGCCTTTTCTCCGCAGGCCCAATAATGGTCCATTATTACTGCTGTTCCCGCTCCCCCCTCAGGTAACTCCATCACACTTGCACAATTGGTGTTATATCCCACGTCCACCTCTCCTTTATGCTGGTAACATACTTTGGGCGCAGTCAATGGTAATATAGTTATCGGGTCTTCATCTTCTTCTACCCACGTGAGCATTGGTACGTACTTGATCCATGTCGTCCAACATCGATGATTGTGTGTTTCGATGGTTGAGATAGTTTCTTTTGTTACCATGTTGCTGCCAACCACTCCTATCTCCCAGCTGGTACCCAGGAACACCTTTCCTGTTATCGTCAGTAATGGCCTCTCCCAGCATCCTTGTTTACCCGGAACTTCCGTGGCGTACCAATCACATGGTAGATACTGCAGTGTTACCTTCTTTGTTTCTCCTTTTTCAGGGCCACTTGTTATGTATCTGAATGCTTCAGCATGTAAACTGGTCTTGTGATAACTCAGATAGGTCTTGAGGAAGTTGTTTTCATATGGGTATGAGTCTCGTGTTTTCCATGTCATGTGCACTACTGTTCCTTGGAATCTTCCTTTCGTTTGGAACAGGGCCAAATATATTATGCACTGTGCTGTTTTTTCATCTATTTCTGTGGCAACAAATGTTCGTGAAGCGCTCATGGCGTATGGTATTAATGAGCAAACGTAACAGCTATCCTCAGTTGTCTGCTTACCAATGCGGGTCATGTGCTGGTACCATATGTTGTTTGTGACGTGTGCTGAATCTTGTACATAATTATCAATACCTTTATTGTCTGAGTATGTGCTGCGTTTAACTTTATTTCGCTTTTGTTCATTGTTACTGTTACCACCTGACGTAACACCTGTTGCAGCAGGGAGGTGGGGTACATTAGGTTTGGGTGCAGCAAAAAAACTCATAGCATAGCTGTACTGCCATACAGAGGCAGCCAAAACTCCGGTGATCATAAAAATCCCTATTATTTTTATTACATATGCTAACCTCACCGACATTTTTGCTCTTACCTTGCTGCAGTCCTGGCAGCGTATTCTTGCGACGTTAAAGTTGCCCGCCTAAAAATTCTCAAAAAGTGCTTGTTATTAAATGTTAGTTTTGTTTCATTAAGCTCTCCCTATCAAATAGTCATTCAGTGCCCAGGTGAAGAGTTGCTCCCACGCTACTCTAAGTGATCGGTCTCTCAAGACCGGCAAGTATGGGCGGAGGTGGGGCATGTAATTTTCTATGGCCAGGAGGAAGGCCGTGTAGTATACACGTACCCTTTTCTTTTTTAAGTATGTTGGCCTTTTTATTTCGTATACAAATTGGTGTGACAATTCTTCTGGGTAACTATCGTCTGGCAGCACCATCTACGCCTGCACACTGAATTTGTTAGATAACTTTTCTTAACAATACAATATTACGCAGCTCCTGTATGTGCGAGAGAAAAAGAGAACATTCACGTGTTTACATGTGTATTGGTGCAAGCGAAGTCCTTAGTTTTTATTACAATTGTATTTAGTAGTCAATGGGGGGGGGGTTTGCTCAGATGGTGGGAGCAGTTTTACTCTTTGAACGTGTGACCATGGGGTGGGCAGTGTGGGGATCACCCCCTTCTTCGTCCGTTATTCTCTCCGAGGGGACAATTGGGTCGTTGTCTGTGGTTGTGTTTTCTTCCGCTGCCGGGGATGTTGTTGGCGTTTTTCCAATGGACCTGTCGTTGGCGCTGGGGCGGGTCTGCAGTTTGTAGATTTTTACATCATGCAGGTGGTTCCACGCACGCTTATCCTTTAGTTTTACTGCTCTTGTTGATACGTCCTCTACTAAATGGGGGCCAGTGAACCTCTGCTGGTTCCACCTTCTATTAAAATTTCGAAGTAGTACGTGGTCACCTTTGGCAAGTTGGCACAAGTTCTCCTTTCCCAATTCTGTATTTTCGTCTATTTCTTGGTTGCTGGTGGACCCGCCCCGTGTGCGCTCGAGCTGTTGAGACACAAACACAACGCTAGTAATCAAAGAAGACACATATTGATACATTTCATCACCTAACACATTCGCAGAACTTTCTTGGTCGGTGAATGCCCTTGACGTTGGTGTTAGGGGAAGGCGCATTTGGCGTCCAGTAACCACCTCGTGTGGGGTGAGGTGGTGGTCGGACCCTGGCCTGTTTCTAAGTTCGAACAGTGCTAACGGAAGGCAATACAACCAACTTTTCTTTGTTGTTTGCTGTATTTTAGCAATTGCCTCCTTCAATAGGCCATTCAGGCGTTCACATACACCATTGGCCTGTGGGTGGTACGCACATGCAAATTTGTGTTTAATGTTCAGTAGGGATGTGATATGCTGGAACATTTCATTTGCGAAATGGGGTCCGTTGTCTGATCTTAACACCTCGCACACTCCCCACCTGGGGAATACCTCCCTTACTATAAATTTGGCTGCTCTAAACGCATCAGGGTGTGAACAGGGCCCTGCTTCGATCCACCTAGAAAATGGGCATACTACTACTATCATGTATCTATTGCCTTGACAAATGTTGATCATATCAACATAGTCAATGTGGAGGTGCCGAAAAGGTCCTTCTGGTCGGGGTATGGTACCTCTTATCACCTTTAAAGTATGACCGGCCGTGAACTGTTGACATGTAAGGCAATTGCTGATAAAATTTGACACATGGGATGTTAACTCGGGACAGAACCAATCTTCTCTAATTCGTGCTGCTATTATTTCTTTGCCTGTATGGGCAGGGTGATGTAATTGGTTCAAGGCGGTATTTAACAATGCCAATGGTATTACAACTTTCCCAGTGCCACCCTGGCGCCATAGTGCGTCGGTTGGTGACATTGTGCATCCTCTTTTCACCCATACTTCTTTTTCGGCCATTGGTGCAGCCGCTTGTAACTCCATAATCTGGGTGGCTGGGAGATGGGTGTACCCTTCTTTTATTAACATCTCAGGGGGTGGGGGCAAGGGGAGAGACACACGGGGCATGGGTGGGGGGTGGGGGAAGGGGAGAGACACACAGGGCATGAGCGGGGGTGGGGAGGAAGGGGAGAGACACACAAAGCATGAGCGGGGGGTGGGGGAAAGGGGAGAGACACACGGGGCATGAGCGGGGGGTGGGGAGGAAGGGGAGAGACACACAAGGCATGAGCGGGGGGTGGAGGAGAAGGGGAGAGACACACGGGGCATGAGCGGGGGTGGGGGGAAGGGGAGAGACACACAAGGCATGAGCAGGGGGTGGGGGGGAGGGGAGAGACACACGGGGCATGAGCGGGGGGTGGGGCGAAAGGAGGAAGACACGGGGCATGATGTCATGATGCCTACCCCTGGAGCACCAGGCCAGGCCAAGCATCCCCGGAAGCAGGCATCATGCCCTCGGGTAAAAGCCCAGCGGCCCCTTATAGGGGCTCTTTGAACTCAGTCCTGGCGCCGTTGGCGCCAGGCTCATGTTGGACATCAGTCCTGGCACCATAGGTGCCAGGCTCATAAAGGGAGGTGTTTTGTGCACTTACCTGATGCAGACCATGCTGCACGCTTCAGGCCTCCCTGAGACCTGAAAGGGACTATTTTTTCATAGGCACTATTTTTTCACTTGGGCGTGGCCAGGGAAGGATACATACCTAGTTGGGGAAGGATACATACCTAGGACTTCTTTGGAGGCTATTTAAGCCACCCCCAGACAGCAGCTCATGCTTCGCGTTGTTCTGCTTCCTGCAGCTTAACGCTCACCGTGTCTGCTCCTGCTCCTGGACTCCAGCCACTCCCGCCTCGAACCTGGAAGACCTGCAAGGAAGGACGAGAAGAGAAAGGTGAAAACCAAGGACTATTTCAAACGTCTTACCTGCATCCGGAATCTTCTCGCCAGCATCCCTGAAGAAAGACTTCCATTTAAAAGCATTGCATTGCTCGCCTCAGCGCCACGCTTCACTCACCTGTCCTCGAGACATCTCCCGGCTCCATCGCGGCTGTCAGCATCGGACGCCACAGCTCTGCACCTAGGGGAGAGAGGAAGAAACAAAAGGTGAGCAGAAGGAACACAGAAGGAAAGCCTGATTAACAGCCATAATACTTACCGGCTTTTCTTACACATTTCGGGTCGGCGCCGCCCCGTTGGCAGGTACCGTACCCCGGCCCCTATGGGGAAATGACAAGAGACATTTCTGGGGAATGATAAGGACATTTAGAGGGATCGTCCTCATCACTACTCACCTCAGCAGTTTAACCCCTCGACGCATGGCCTTCATTCTGCACCTGAAATAAAGGACAGATCACAGGTTAGAAAGACAACATAAAGGGGGCCTCACTTGAACTTTGAACTTTCATACTTACGGCGCATCGCTCAGGAATGTCAAGTGGATTTTGCCAGCGCCATTCTGAAAACCAGTGAAGTAACTGGACGAACGCGCGCCCCTGCACCAGAAGCAGGTTGGAGAGTTCATCCTTCCAAACCATAAGGTGAGCTTAAACCGGGGTTTGGAGGAAGTTAGAGAGGAACGAAGGGGGGGAGCTAGCACACTATTCTGCAGACTGTTAATCCCCTTTCCCATCTGCAGAAGGATATTCCTACGGGCCAGGCAAGCACGATTTGGAGGTCCTGTCCAATCGGTGTTCCAAACCATAGGTGAGCTTAAACCAGGGTTTGGAGGAAGTTAGAGAGGAACGAAGGGGGAAAGGTGGGAGCTAGCACACTATTCTGCAGACTGTTAATCCCCTTTCTCATCTGCAGAAGGATATTCCTACGGGCCAGGCAAGCACGATTTGGAGGTCCTGTCCAATCGGTGTTCCGGGTACTGCGCATCACGCTAGAAGAGGCCACAGCAATCCAGACTAGACCAGCGCCCCTGTGGGAACCAGGTGAGCGTTACACATGAGCAGGGGGTGGGGGGAAGGGGAGAGACATGGGGCATGAGCGGGGGGTAACACAAGGGAGACACGGGGCATGAGCGGGGGTGGGGGGTAACAGGGGAGACAGGGCATGGGTGGGGGGTAACACAAGGGAGACACGGAGCATGAGTGGGGGTAACAGGGGAGACAGGTCATGAGCGGGCGGTGGGGGGAACAGGGTTGACACGGGGCATGAGCGGGGGGTGGGGGGGAAGTGGAGAGACACGGGGCCTGAGCGGGGGGTGGGGGGAACAGTAGGGAGACACAGGGCATGAGCGGGGGTGGGGGGAAAGGAGGGAGACACGGGGCATGAGCAGGGGGTGGGGGGAAAGGAAGGAGACACAGGGCATGAGCAGGGGGTGGAGGGAAGGGGAGAGACACATGGGGCATGAGCGGGGGGTGGGGGGAAGGGGAGAGAGACACGGAGCATGAGCGGGGGGTGGGGGGAAGTGGAGAGACACACGGGGCATGAGCACGGGGTGGGGGAAGGGGAGAGACACAAGGGGCATGAGCAGGGGTGGGGGGAAGGGGAGAAGGACACGGGGTGTGAGCGAGGGGTGGGGGGAACAGTAGGGAGACACGGGGCATGAGCGGGGGAGTGGGGGGAACAATAGGTAGACATGGGGCTTGAGCAGGGGGTTGGGGGGAAGGGGAGAGACACACGGGGCATGAGTGGGGGTGGGGGGGAATGGGAGAGACACACGGGGCATGAGCGGGGGGTGGGGGGATGGAGAGACACACGGGGCATGAGCAGGGGGTGGGGGAAAGGAGGGAGACACAGGGCATGAGCGGGGGTGGGGGGAAAGGAGGGAGACACGGGGCATGAGCGGGGGGTAACAAGGGAGACACGAGGCATGAGCGGGGGGTGGGGGGAGGGGAGAGACACACATGGCATGAGCGGGGGGAAAGGAGGGAGACACGGGGCATGAGCAGAGGTGGGGGAAGGGGAGAGACACACGGGGCATGAGCAGGGGTGGGGGAACAGTAGGGAGACATGGGGTATGAGTGGGGGGCGGGGGAAGGGGAGAGACACATGGGGCATGAGCGGGGGGTGGGGGAAGGGGAGAGAGACACGGGGCATGAGCGGGGGGTGGGAGGGAAGGGGAGAGACACAAGGAGCATGAGCGGGTGGTGGGGGGAAGGGGAGAGAGACACGGGGCATGATTGGGGGGTGGGGGGAACAGTAGGGAGACACAGGGTATGAGCAGGGGGTGGGGGGAGGGGGAGAGACGCACGGGGCATGAGCAGGGGGTGGAGGGAGGGGGAGAGAGACACGGGGCATGAGCGGGGTGTGGGGGGGAGGGGAGAGACACACGGGGCATGAGCAGGGGGTGGGGAAAGGAGAGAGACACGGGGCATGAGCGGGTGGTGAGGGGGAAGTGGAGAGAGACACGGGGCATGAGCGGGGAGTGGGAGGAACAGTAGGTAGACACGGGGCATGAGCGGGGGTGGGGGGAAGGGGAGAGACACATGGGGCATAAGCGGGGATGTGGGGCAAGGGGAGAGACACACGGGGCATGAGCGGGGTGTGGGGGGAGGGGAGAGACACACAGGGCATGAGCAGGGGGTGGGGAAAGGAGGGAGACACGGGCATGAGCGGGGAGTGGGGGGAAAGGAGGGAGACACAGAGCATGAGCAGGGGTGGGGGGGAAGGGGAGAGACACATGGGGCATGAGCGAGGGGTGGGGGGGAAGTTGAGAGACACAGGGCATGAGCGGGGGGTGGGAGGAAGGGGAGAGAGACACGGGGCATGAGCGAGGGTGGGTAACAAGGGAGACATGGGGCATGAGCGGGGGGTGGGGGGAGGGGAGAGACACATGGGGCATGAGCAGGGGAAAGGAGGGAGACACGGGCATGAGCGGGTGGTGGGGGGAGACAGGGCATGGGTGGGTAACACAACAGAGACATGGGGCATGAGCGGGGGGTGGGGGGTAACACGAGAAAGACATGGGGCATGAGCGGGGGGTGGGGAGGTAACACAAGGGAGACACGGGGCATTAGCGGAAGGTGGGGGGAGGGGAGAGACACACGGGGCATGAGCGGGGTGGTGGGGGGAAAGGAGGGAGACATGGGGCATGAGCAGGGGCTGAGGGGAAGGGGAGAGACATGTGGCATGAGTGGGGGGCAGGGGGAAGGGAGAGACACAGGTCATGAGCAGGGGCAGGGGGGAAGGGGAGAGACACATGGGGCATGAGCGGGGGGTGGGGGGGAAGAGGAGAGAGACACAGGGCATGAGTGGGGGTGTGGGGGGAACAATAGGGAGACACAGGGAATGAGCGGGGGGTGGGGGAGAAGGGGAGAGACACAAGAGACACACTGGGCATGAGCGGGGGTGGGGGGAAGGGGAGAGACACACAGGGCATGAGCGGGGTTTGGGGAGGAAGGGGAGATACACACGGGGCATGAGTGGGGGTGGGGGGAGGGGAGAGACACACTGGGCATGAGCGGGGGGTGGGGGAAAGGAGGGAGACATGGGGCATGAGCAGGGGGTGGGGGAACAGTAGGTAGACACGGGGAGTGAGTGGGGGTGGGGGGGAAGGGGAGAGACACATGGGGCGTAAGCGGGGATGGGGGGAAGGGGAGAGACACACAGGGCATGAGCCGGGTGTGGGCGGGAGGGGAGACACACACGGGGCATGAGCAGGGGGTGGGGGAAAGGAGGGAGACACGGGCATGAGCGGGGGGTGGGGGGAAAGGAGGGAGACACAGGGCATGAGCGAGGGTGGGGGGAAGGGGAGAGACACATGGGGCATGAATGGGGGGTGGGGGAAGGAGAGAGACACGGGGCACAAGCAGGGGGTGGGAGGAAGGGGAGGGAGACACGGGGCATGAGCAAGGGTGGGTAACAAGGGAGACATGGGGCATGAGCAGGGGGTGGGGGGAGGGGAGAGACACATGGGGCATGAGCAGAGGAAAGGAGGGAGACACAGGGCATGAGCAGGGGGTGGGGGTAACACAAGGGAGACATGGGGCATGAGAGGGTGGTGGGGGGAGACAGGGCATGGGTGGGTAACACAAGGGAGACATGGGGCATGAACGGGGGGTGGGCGGTAACACAAGGGAGACAGTGGGGGAATGAGCGGGGGGTGGGGAGGTAACACAAGGGAGACACAGGGCATTAGCAGGAGGTGGGGGAAGGGGAGAGACACACGGGGCATGAGCGGGGCGGTGGGCGGAAAGGAGGGAGACACGGGGCATGAGCAGGGGCTGGGGGGAAGGGGAGAGACACGCGGCATGAGTGGGGGGCGGGGGGAAGGGGAGAGACACGGGGCATGAGCGGGGGCAGGGGGGAAGGGGAGAGACACACGGGGCATGAGCAGGGGGTGGGGGGAAAGAGGAGAGAGACGCAGGGCATAAGTGGTGGGGTGGGGGGAACAATAGGGAGAAACGGGGAATGAGCGGGGGTGGGGGGGAAGGGGAGAGACACACGGGGCATGATCGGGGGGAAGGGGAGAGACACACGGGGCATGAGTGGGGGGTGGGGGGAGGGGAGAGACACACCGGGCATGAGCGGGGGGTTGGGGGAAAGGAGGGAGACACGGGGCATGAGCGGGGGGTGGGGTGGAAGGGGAGAGAGACTCGGGGCATGAGCGGGGGGTAGGGGATAGACACACGGGGCATTAGCGGGGGTTTGGGGGAAAGGGAGAGAGACACGGGGCAAGAGTGGGGGGTGGGGGGAACAGTATGGAGACAAGGGGCATGAGCGGGGGGTGGGGGGAAGGGGAGAGACACACGGGGCATGAGCGGGGAGAGGAGGGGAAAGGAGGGAGACACGGGGCATGAGCGGGGGTGGGGAGAAGGGGAGAGACACGGGGCATTAGCAGGGGGTGGAGGGTAGGGGAGAGACACACGGGGCATGAGCGGGGATGGGGGGAAGGGGAGAGACACACGGGGCATGAGCGGGGGGTGGGGGGAAGAGTAGAGACACACAGGGCATGAGAAGGGGGTGGGGGAAAGGAGGGAGACACACAGGGTGTGAGCAGGGGGTGGGGGAAGGGGAGAGAGACAAGGGGCATGAGCGGGGGCTGAGGGGGAAGTGGAGAGAGACACGGGGCATGAGCGGGGGGTGGGAGGAACAGTAGGTAGACACGGGGCATGAGCGGGGGGTGGGGGGGAAGAGAGACACACGGGGCATGAGCGGGGGTTGGCGGTATGGCAGAGACACATGACGCATGAGCAGGGGGTTGGGGAAAGGAGGGAAATACGGGGCATGAGCGGGGGTGGGGGGAAGGGGAGAGACACACGGGGCATGAGCGGGGGGTGGGGGGAAGGGGAGAGACACGGGGCATGAGCGGGGGGTGGGGGGAGGGGAGAGACACACGGGCATGAGCAGGGGTTTGGGGAAGGAGGGAGACACGGGGCATGAGCGGGGGTGGGGGGAAGGGGAGAGACACACGGGGCATGAGCGGGGGGTGGGGGGAGACAGGGCATGGGTGGGTAACACAAGGGAGACATGGGGCATGAACGGGGGGTGGGCGGTAACACAAGGGAGACAGTGGGGGAATGAGCGGGGGGTGGGGAGGTAACACAAGGGAGACACAGGGCATTAGCAGGAGGTGGGGGAAGGGGAGAGACACACAGGGCATGAGCGGGGCGGTGGGCGGAAAGGAGGGAGACACGGGGCATGAGCAGGGGCTGGGGGAAGGGGAGCGACACGCGGCATGAGTGGGGGGCGGGGGGAAGGGGAGAGACACGGGGCATGAGCGGGGGCAGGGGGGAAGGGGAGAGACACACGGGGCATGAGCGGGGGGTGGGGGGAAAGAGGAGATAGACGCAGGGCATAAGTGGTGGGGTGGGGGGAACAATAGGGAGAAACGGGGAATGAGCGGGGGTGGGGGGAAGGGGAGAGACACACGGGGCATGATCGGGGGGAAGGGGAGAGACACACGGGGCATGAACGGGGTGTGGGGAGGAAGGGGAGAGACACACAGGGCATGAGTGGGGGGTGGGGGGAGGGGAGAGACACACCGGGCATGAGCGGGGGGTTGGTGGAAAGGAGGGAGACACGGGGCATGAGCGGGGGGTGGGATGGAAGGGGAGAGAGACTCGGGGCATGAGCGCGGGGTAGGGGATAGACACACGGGGCATTAGCGGGGGTTTGGGGGAAAGGGAGAGAGAGACGGGGCAAGAGTGGGGGGTGGGGGGAACAGTATGGAGACAAGGGGCATGAGCGGGGGGTGGGGGGAAGGGGAGAGACACACGGGGCATGAGCGGGGGGAGGAGGGGAAAGGAGGGAGACACGGGGCATGAGCGGGGGTGGGGAGAAGGGGAGAGACACGGGGCATTAGCAGGGGGTGGAGGGTAGGGGAGAGACACACGGGGCATGAGCGGGGATGGGGGTAAGGGGAGAGACACACGGGGCATGAGCGGCGGGGTAGGGGGGAAGGGGAGAGACACACGGGGCATGAGCGGGGGGTGGGGGGAAGAGTAGAGACACACAGGGCATGAGAAGGGGGTGGGGGAAAGGAGGGAGACACACAGGGTGTGAGCAGGGGGTGGGGGAAGGGGAGAGAGACAAGGGGCATGAGCGGGGGCTGAGGGGGAAGTGGAGAGAGACACGGGGCATGAGCGGGGGGTGGGAGGAACAGTAGGTAGACACGGGGCATGAGCGGGGGGTGGGGGGGAAGAGAGACACACGGGGCATGAGCGGGGGGTGGCGGGAGGGGAGAGACACATGGGGCATGAGCAGGGGGTTGGGGAAAGGAGGGAAATACGGGGCATGAGCGGGGGTGGGGGGAAGGGGAGAGACACACGGGGCATGAGCGGGGGGTGGGGGGAAGGGGAGAGACACGGGGCATGAGCGGGGGGTGGGGGGAGGGGAGAGACACACGGGCATGAGCAGGGGTTTGGGGAAAGGAGGGAGACACGGGGCATGAGCGGGGGTGGGGGGAAGGGGAGAGACACACGGGGCATGAGCGGGGGGTGGGGGGAAGGGGAGAGACACGGGGCATGAGCGGGGGGTGGGGGGAGGGGAGAGACACACGGGCATGAGCAGGGGTTTGGGGAAGGGGAGAGACACACGGGGCATGAGCGGGGGGTGGGCGGAAGGGGAGAGACACGGGGCATGAGCGGGGGGTGGGGGGAGGGGGGAGATACACGGGCATGAGCAGGGGTTTGGGGAAAGGAGGGAGACACGGGGCATGAGCGGGGGTGGGGGGAAGGGGAGAGAGACACGGGGCATAAGCGAGGGGTGGGGGTCAAGGGGAGAGACACACGGGGCATGTGCAGGGGGTGGGGGGAAGGGGAGACACACAGGGCGTGAGCGGGGGAGGGGGAGGCAAGAGACACAAGGGGCATGAGTGGGGGAAAGGAGGGAGACACGGGCATGAGCGGGGGGTCAGAAGGGAGACATGGGTCAAGAGCAGGGGGTGGGGGAGGGGAGAGACACACGGGGCATGAACGGGGGTTGGGGGGTAACACAAGGGAGACACGGGGCATGAGCAGGTGGTGGGGGGTAACAGGGGAGACAGGGCATGGGTGGGTAACACAAGAGAGACATGGGGCATGAGCAGGGGTGGGGGGTAACACGAGGGAGACACGGGGCATGAGCGGGTGGTGGGGAGGTAACACAAGGGAGACACAGGGCATTAGCAGGAGGTGGGGGGAGGGGAGAGACACACGGGGCATTAGTGGGGCGGTGGGGGGAAAGGAGGGAGACACGGGGCATGAGCTGGGGCTGGGGGGAAGTGGAGAGACACGTGGCATGAGTGGGGGGCGGGGAGAAGGGGAGAGACACGGGGCATGAGGGGGGCTGGGGGGAAGGGGAGAGACACACGGGGCATGAGCGGGGGAAGGGGAGAGAGACACAGGGCATGAGTACGGGGGTGGGGGGAACAATAGGGAGACATGGGGCAGGAGCGGGGGGTGGGGGTAAGGGGAGACACACAGTGAATGAGTGGGGGGTGGGGGGGAAGGTAGAGACACATGGGGCATGAGCAGGGGGTGGGGGGGCAAGGGGAGACACACGGTGCATGAGTGGGTGGTGGGGGGGAAGGTAGAGACACATGGGGCATGAGCGGGGTGAAAGGAGGGAAACATGGGGCATGAGCGGGAGTTGGGGGGAAGGGGAGAGACACGCGGCATGAGTGGGGGGCGGGGGAAAGGGGAGAGACACGGGGCATGAGCGGGGGCAGGGGGGAAGGGGAGAGACACAGGGGACATGAGCGGGGGTGGGGGGAAGAGGAGAGAGACACAGGGCATGAGTGGGGGGGTGGGGGGAACAATAGGGAGACACGGGGAATGAGCAGGGGGTGGGGGGAAGGGGAGAGAGACACGGGGCATGAGCGGGTGGTGAGGGGGAAGTGGAGAGAGACACGGGGCATGAGCAGGGGTGGGGGAATAGTAGGTAGACACGGGGCATGAGCAGGGCGTGGGGGGCAAGGGGAGAGGCACATGGGGCATAAGCGGGGGTGGGGGAAGGGGAGAGACACACGGGGCATGAGCGGGGTGTGGGGGGAGGGGAGAGACACACGGGGCATGAGCAGGGGGTGGGGGAAAGGAGGGAGACACAGGGTAAGAGTGGGGGTGGGGGGAAGGGGAGAGACACGGGGCATGAGCGGGGGGTGGGGGGAAGGGGAGAGACACAGGGCATGAGCGGGGGGTGGGAGGAAGGGGAGAGAGACACGGGGCATGAGCGATGGTGGGTAACAAGGGAGACATGGGGCATGAGCGGGGGTGGGGGGAGGGGAGAGACACATGGGGCATGAGCAGGGGAAAGGAGGGAGACACGGGGCATGAGCAGGGGGTGGGGGTAACACAAGGGAGACACGGGGCATGAGCGGGTGGTGGGGGGAGACAGGGCATGGGTGGGTAACACAAGGGAGACATGGGGCATGAGCGGGGGGTGGGGGTAACACGAGGGAGACACGGGGCATGAGCGGGAGGTGGGGAGGTTACACAAGGGAGACCGGGGCATTAGCGGGAGGTGGGGGGAGGGGAGAGACACACGGGGCATGAGCGGGGCGGTGGGGGGAAAGGAGGGAGACACGGGGCATGAGCAGGGGCTGGGGTAAGGGGAGAGACACGCGGCATGAATGGGGGGCGGGGGGAAGGGGAGAGACATGGGGCATGAGTGGGAGGGTGGGGGGAACAATAGGGAGACATGGGGAATGAGCGGGGGGTGGGGGAAGGGGAGAGACACGGGGCATGAGCGGGGGCAGGGGGGAAGGGGAGAGACACATGGGGCATGAGCGGGCGTGGGGGGGAAGAGGAGAGAGACACAGGGCATGAGTGGGGGGGTGGGGGGAACAATAGGGAGACACGGGGAATGAGCAGGGGGTGGGGGGGAAGGGGAGAGAGACAGGCATGAGCGGGTGTTGAGGGGGAAATGGAGAGAGACACGGGGCATGAGTGGGGGTGGGGGGAATAGTAGGTAGACACGGGGCATGAGCGGTGCGGTGGGGGCAAGGGGAGAGACACATGGGGCATAAGCGGGGATGTGGGGAAGGGGAGAGACACACGGGGCATGAGCGGGGTGTGGGGGGAGGGGAGAGACACACGGGGAATGAGCAGGGGGTGGGGGAAAGGACGGAGACACAGGCATGAGCAGGGGGTGGGGGAAAGGAGGGAGACACAGGGCATGAGCGGGGGTGGGGGGGAAGGGGAGAGACACATGGGGCATGAGCGGGGGGTGTTGGGGAAGGGGAGAGACACGGGGCATGAGCGCGGGTGGGGGGAAGGGGAGAGACACGGGGCATAGCAGGGGGTGGGAGGAAGGGGAGAGAGACACGGGGCATGAGCGAGGGTGGGTAACAAGGGAGACATGGGGCATGACCGGGGGGTGGGGGAGGGGAGAGACACATGGGGCATGAGAAGGGGAAAGGAGGGAGACACGGGGCATGAATGGGGTGTAGGGGGTAACACAAGGGAGACACGGGGCATGAGCGGGTGGTGGGGGGAGATTGGGCATGGGTGGGTAACACAAGGGAGACATGGGGCATGAGCGGGGGGTGGGGGGTAACACGAGGGAGACACGGGACATGAGCGGGGGGTGGGGAGGTTACACAAGGGAGACACGGGGCATTAGTGGGAGGTGGGGGGGAGAGAGACACACGGGGCATGAGCAGGGCGGTGGGGGGAAAGGAGGGAGACACGGGGCATGAGCAGGGGCTGGGAGAAGGGGAGAGACACGCGGCATGAGTGGGGGGCAGGGGGAAGGGGAGAGACACGGGGCATGAGTGGGGGGGTGGGGGGAACAATAGGGAGACATGGGGAATGAGCAGGGGGTGGGGGAAGGGGAGAGACAAACCGGGCATGAGCGGGGGTGGGGGGGAAGGGGAGAGACACACAGGGCATGAGCGGGGTGTGGGGAGGAAGGGGAGAGACACACAGGGCATGAGTGGGGGGCGGGGGGAGGGGAGAGACACACCGGGCATGAGCAGGGGGTGGGGGAAAGGAGGGAGACACGGGGCATGAGCAGGGGGTGGGGTGGAAGGGGAGAGACACATGGGGCATTAGCGGGGGGTTGGGGGAAGGGGAGAGAGACACGGGGCATGAGTGGGGGGTGGGGGGAACAGTAGGGAGACAAGTGGCAATGGCGGGGGTGGGGGGGCAGGGGAGGGAAACATGGGGCAAGAGCGGGGGGGGTGGGGGGAAAGGAGGGAGACACAGGGCATGAGCGGGGAATGGGGGGAATGGGAGAAACACGGGGCATTAGCGAGGGGTGGGGGAGAAGGGGAGAGACACACGGGGCATGAGCGGGGGGGTTAGGGGGAAGGGGAGAGACACATAGGGCGTGAGCGGGGGGTGGGGGGAAGAGTAGAGACACACAGGGCATGAGCAGGGGGTGGGGGGAAAGGAGGGAGAAACACAGGGCGTGATCAGGGGGTGGGGGAAGGGGAGAGAGACAAGGGGAATGAGCGGGGGCTGAGGGGGAAGTGGAGAGAGACACGGGGCATGAGCAGGAGGTGGGAGGAACAGTAGGTAGACATGGGGCTTGAGCGGGAGGTGGGGGGAAGGGGAGAGACACAGGGGGATTGAATGGGGGTGGGGGGAAGGGGAGAGATGCACGGGGCATGAGCGGGGGGTGGGGGGAGGGGAGTGACACACGGGGTATGAGCAGGGGGTGGGGGAAAGGAGGGAGACACGGGGCATGAGCAGGGGTGGGGGGGAAGGGGAGAGACACACGGGGCATGAGCCGGGGGTGGGGGAAGGGGAGAGACACGGGGCAGGAGCGGGGGGTGGGGTGAAAGGGAGAGACACGGGGATAAGCGGTGGGTGGGGGGAAGGGGAGAGAGACACGGGGCATGAGCGGGTGTGGGGGGCAAGGGGAGAGACACACGGGGCATGAGCAGGGGGTGGAGGGAAGGGGAGGCACACGGGGCGTGAGCGGGGGGAGGGGGGAGGGGAGAGACACATGGGGCATGAGCGGGGGGAAAGGAGGGAGACACGGGACATGAGCGGGGGTTGGGGGTAACACAAGGGAGACACAGGGCATGAGCAGGTGGTAGGGGGTAACAGTGGAGACAGGGCATGTGTGGGTAACACAAGGGAGACATGGTGCACGAGCAGGTGGTGGGGGGTAACGCGAAGGGAGACACGGGCATGAGCGGGGGGTGGGTGGAAGGGGAGAGAGACACGGGGCATGAGGGGGGGTGGGGGGCAAGGGGAGAGACACACGGGGCATGAGCAGGGGGTGGAGGGAAGGGGAGACACACGGGGCATGAGCGGGGGGAGGGGGGAGGGGAGAGACACATGGGGCATGAGTGGGGGGAAAGGAGGGAGACACGGGGCATGAGTGGGGGGTAACAAGGGAGACATGGGGCATGAGCGGGGGGTGGGGGGAGGGGAGAGACACACGGGGCATGAGCGGGGGGAAATGAGGGAGACACGGGGCATGAGCGGGGGTTGGGGGTAACACAAGGGAGACACAGGGCATGAGCAGGTGGTGGGGGGTAACAGTGGAGACAGGGCATGGGTGGGTAACACAAGGGAGACATGGTGCATGAGCAGGGGGTGGGGGGTAACACGAAGGGAGACAAGGGGCATGAGCGGGTGGTGGGGAGGTAACACAAGGGAGACACGGGGCATTAGCGGGAGGTGGGGGAGAGGGGAGACACATGGTGCATGAGTGGGGGGTGGGGGGAAGGTAGAGACACACGGGGCATGAGCGGGGTGAAAGGAGGGAGACATGGGGCATGAACGGGGGGTGGGGGGAAGGGGAGAGACACGCAGCATGAGTGGGGGGCGGGGGGAAGAGGGGAGACACGGGGCATGATCGGGGGCAGGGGGGAAGGGGAGAGACACAAGGGGCATGAGCGGTGAGTGGGGGGGAAGAGGAGAGAGACACAGGGCATGAGTGGGGGGTGGGGGGAACAATAGGGAGACACGGGGAATGAGCGGGGGGTGGAGGGAAGGGGAGAGACACACGGGGCATGAGCGGGGGGTGGGGGGAAGGCGGGAGACACTGGGCATGAGCGGGGGTGGGGGGAAGGGGAGAGACACACGGGGCATGAGCGGGGGGTGGGGGGAAGGGGAGAGACACGGGGCATGAGCAGGGGGTGGGCGGAAAGGGAGAGACACAGGCATGAGTGGGGATTGGGGGAAGGGGAGAGAGACACGGGGCATAAGCGAGGGGTGGGGGTCAAGGGGAGAGACACACGGGGCATGTGCAGGGGGTGGGGGGAAGGGGAGACACACAGGGCATGAGCGGGGGGAGGGGGAGGGGAGAGACACAAGGGGCATGAGTGGGGGAAAGGAGGGAGACACAGGCATGAGCAGGGGGTCAGAAGGGAGACATGGGTCAAGAGCGGGGGGTGGGGGAGGGGAGAGACACACGGGGCATGAACGGGGGTTGGGGGGTAACACAAGGGAGACACGGGCATGAGCAGGTGGTGGGGGGTAACAGGGGAGACAGGGCATGGGTGGGTAACACAAGGGAGACATGGGGCATGAGCGGGGGTGGGGGGTAACACGAGGGAGACACGGGGCATGAGCGGGTGGTGGGGAGGTAACACAAGGGAGACACGGGGCATTAGCAGGAGGTGGGGGGAGGGGAGAGACACACGGGGCATTAGCGGGGCGGTGGGGGCAAAGGAGGGAGACACGGGGCATGAGCGGGGGCTGGGGGGAAGTGGAGAGACACGTGGCATGAGTGGGGGGCGGGGAGAAGGGGAGAGACACGGGGCATGAGGGGGGTCTGGGGGGAAGGGGAGAGACACACGGGGCATGAGCGGGGGGAAGGGGAGAGAGACACAGGGCATGAGTACGGGGGTGGGGGGAACAATAGGGAGACATGGGGCAGGAGCGGGGGGTGGGGTGTAAGGGGAGACACACAGTGAATGAGTGGGGGGTGGGGGGAAGGTAGAGACACACGGGGCATGAGCAGGGGGTGGGGGGGCAAGGGGAGACACACGGTGCATGAGTGGGTGGTGGGGGGAAGGTAGAGACACATGGGGCATGAGCGGGGTGAAAGGAGGGAAACATGGGGCATGAGCGGGAGTTGGGGGGAAGGGGAGAGACACGCGGCAAGAGCGGGGGCAGGGGGGAAGGGGAGAGACACATGGGACATGAGCGGGGGTGGGGGGGAAGAGGAGAGAGACACAGGGCATGAGTGGGGGGTGGGGGGAACAATAGGGAGACACGGGGAATGAGCGGGGGGTGGGGGGAAGGGGAGAGAGACACGGGGCATGAGCGGGTGGTGAGGGGGAAGTGGAGAGAGACACGGGGCATGAGCAGGGGTGGGGGAATAGTAGGTAGACACGGGGCATGAGCAGGGCGTGGGGGGCAAGGGGAGAGGCACATGGGGCATAAGCGGGGATGGGGGAAGGGGAGAGACACAAGGGGCATGAGCAGGGTGTGGGGAGAGGGGAGAGACACACGGGGCATGAGCAGGGGGTGGGGGAAAGGAGGGAGACACAGGGCAAGAGTGGGGGTGGGGGGAAGGGGAGAGACACGGGGCATGAGCGGGGGGTGGGGGGAAGGGGAGAGACACAGGGCATGAGCGGGGGGTGGGAGGAAGGGGAGAGAGACACGGGGCATGAGCGATGGTGGGTAACAAGGGAGACATGGGGCATGAGCGGGGGTGGGGGGAGGGGAGAGACAAATGGGGCATGAGCAGGGGAAAGGAGGGAGACACGGGGCATGAGCAGGGGGTGGGGGTAACACAAGGGAGAAACGGGGCATGAGCGGGTGGTGGGGGGAGACAGGGCATGGGTGGGTAACACAAGGGAGACATGGGGCATGAGCGGGGGGTGGGGGGTAACACGAGGGAGACACGGGGCATGAGCGGGGGGTGGGGAGGTTACACATGGGAGACACAGGGCATTAGCGGGAGGTGGGGGGGAGAGACACACGGGGCATGAGCGGGGCGGTGGGGGGAAAGGAGGGAGACACAGGGCATGAGCAGGGGCTGGGGTAAGGGGAGAGACACAGGGCATGAGTGGGAGGGTGGGGGGAACAATAGGGAGACATGGGGAATGAGCGGGGGGTGGGGGAAGGGGAGAGACACGGGGCATGAGCGGGGGCAGGGGGGAAGGGGAGAGACACATGGGGCATGAGCGGGCGTGGGGGGGAAGAGGAGAGAGACACAGGGCATGAGTGGGGGGGTGGGGGAACAATAGGGAGACACGGGGAATGAGCAGGGGGTGGGGGGAAGGGGCGAGAGACACAGGCATGAGCGGGTGGTGAGGGGGAAGTGGAGAGAGACATGGGGCATGAGTGGGGGTGGGGGGAATAGTAGGTAGACATGGGGCATGAGCGGTGCGGTGGGGGCAAGGGGAGAGACACATGGGGCATAAGCGGGGATGTGGGGAAGGGGAGAGACACACGGGGCATGAGTGGGGTGTGGGGGGAGGGCAGAGACACACTTGGAATGAGCAGGGGGTGGGGGAAAGGAGGGAGACACAGGCATGAGCAGGGGGTGGGGGAAAGGAGGGAGACACAGGGCATGAGCGGGGGTGGGGGGAAGGGGAGAGACACATGGGGCATGAGCGGGGGGTGTTGGGGAAGGAGAGAGACACGGGGCATGAGCGAGGGTGGGTAACAAGGGAGACATGGGGCATGACTTGGGGGTGGGGGAGGGGAGAGACACATGGGGCATGAGAAGGGGAAAGGAGGGAGACACGGGGCATGAGTGGGATGTAGGGGGTAACACAAGGGAGACACGGGGCATGAGCGGGTGGTGGGGGGAGACAGGGCATGGGTGGGTAACACAAGGGAGACATGGGGCATGAGCGGGGGGTGGGGGGTAACACGAGGGAGACACGGGACATGAGCTGGGGGTGGGGAGGTTACACAAGGGAGACACGGGGCATTAGTGGGAGGTGGGGGGGAGAGACACACGGGGAATGAGCAGGGCGGTGGGGGGAAAGGAGGGAGACACGGGGCATGAGCAGGGGCTGGGGGAAGGGGAGAGACACGAGGCATGAGTGGGGGGCAGGGGGAAGGGGAGAGACACAGGGCATGAGTGGGGGGGTGGGGGGAACAATAGGGAGTCATGGGGAATGAGCAGGGGCTGGGGGGAAGGGAAGAGACAAACCGGGCATGAGCGGGGGTGGGGGGGAAGGGGAGAGACACACAGGGCATGAGCGGGGTGTGGGAGGAAGGGGAGAGACACACAGGGCATGAGTGGGGGGCGGGGGAGGGGAGAGACACACCGGGCATGAGCAGGGGGTGGGGGGAAAGGAGGGAGACACGGGGCATGAGCAGGGGGTGGGGTGGAAGGGGAGAGACACATGGGGCATGAGCGGGGGGGTGTGGGGAAGGGGAGAGAGACACGGGGCATGAGCGGGGATGGGGGTGAAGGGGATAGACACACGGGGCATTAGCGGGGGGTTGGGGGAAGGGGAGAGAGACATGGGGCATGAGTGGGGGGTGGGGGGAACAGTAGGGAGACAAGGGGCAATGGCGGGGGTGGAGGGGCAGGGGAGAGAAACACGGGGCAAGAGCAGGGGGTGGGGGAAAGGAGGGAGACACGGGGCATGAGCGGGGAATGGGGGGAATGGGAGAAACACGGGGCATTAGCAGGGGGTGGGGGGTAGGGGAGAGACACACGGGGCATGAGCGGGGGGGGTGAGGGGGAAGGGGAGAGACACATAGGGCGTGAGCTGGGGGTGGGGGGAAGAGTAGAGACACACAGGGCATGAGCAGGGGGTGGGGGGAAAGGAGGGAGAAACACAGGGCGTGATCAGGGGGTGGGGAAGGGGAGAGAGACAAGGGGAATGAGCGGGGGCTGAGGGGGAAGTGGAGAGAGACACGGGGCATGAGCGGGGGGTGGGAGGAACAGTAGGTAGACACGGGGCATGAGCGGGAGGTGGGGGGAAGGGGAGAGACACACGGGGCATGAACGGGGGTGGGGGGAAGGGGAGAGATGCACGGGGCATGAGCGGGGGGTGGGGGGAGGGGAGTGACACACGGGGCATGAGCAGGGGGTGGGGGAAAGGAGGGAGACACGGGGCAAGAGCAGGGGTGGGGGGAAGGGGAGAGACACACGGGGCATGAGCCGGGGGTGGGGGAAGGGGAGAGACACGGGGCAGGAGCGGGGGGTGGGGTGAAAGGGAGAGACACAGGCATAAGCGGGGGGTGGGGGGAAGGGGAGAGAGACACGGGGCATGAGCAGGGGATGGGGGAAAGGAGGGAGACACAGGCATGAGCAGGGGGTGGAGGGAAGGGGAGACACACGGGGCGTGAGCGGGGGGAGGGGGCAGGGGAGAGACACACGGGGCATGAGCGGGGGGAAAGGAGGGAGACACAGGACATGAGCGGGGGTTGGGGGTAACACAAGGGAGACACAGGGCATGAGCAGGTGGTAGGGGGTAACAGTGGAGACAGGGCATGGGTGGGTAACACAAGGGAGACATGGTGCATGAGCAGGGGGTGGGGGGTAACGCGAAGGGAGACACGTGCATGAGCGGGGGTGGGGGGAAGGGGAGAGAGACACGGGGCATGAGGGGGGTGGGGGGCAAGGGGAGAGACACACGGGGCATGAGCAGGGGGTGGAGGGAAGGGGAGACACACGGGGCGTGAGCGGGGGAGGGGGAGGGGAGAGACACATGGGGCATGAGTGGGGGGAAAGGAGGGAGACACGGGGCATGAGTGGGGGGTAACAAGGGAGACATGGGGCATGAGCGGGGGTGGGGGGAGGGGAGAGACACACGGGGCATGAGCGGGGGGAAATGAGGGAGACACGGGGCATGAGCGGGGGTTGGGGGTAACACAAGGGCGACACAGGGCATGAGCAGGTGGTGGGGGGTAACAGTGGAGACAGGGCATGGGTGGGTAACACAAGGGAGACATGGTGCATGAGCAGGGGGTGGGGGGTAACACGAAGGGAGACAAGGGGCATGAGCGGGTGGTGGGGAGGTAACACAAGGGAGACACGGGGCATTAGCGGGAGGTGGGGGGGAGGGGAGACACATGGTGCATGAGTGGGGGGTGGGGGGAAGGTAGAGACACACGGGGCATGAGCGGGGTGAAAGGAGGGAGACATGGGGCATGAACGGGGGTGGGGGGAAGGGGAGAGACACGCAGCATGAGTGGGGTCGGGGGGAAGGGGAGAGACACAGGGCATGAGCGGGGGCAGGGGGGAAGGGGAGAGACACAAGGGGCATGAGCGGGGGGTGGGGGGGAAGAGGAGAGAGACACAGGGCATGAGTGGGGGGGTGGGGGGAACAATAGGGAGACATGGGGAATGAGCAGGGGGTGGGGTGGAGGGGAGAGAGACACAGGGCATGAGCGGGTGGTGAGGGTGAAGTGGAGAGAGACATGGGGCTTGAGCGGGGGGTGGGGGGAATAGTAGGTAGACACGGGGCATGAGCGGGGGTGGGGGGAAGGGGAGAGACACATGGGGCATAAGCGGGGATGGGGGGGAAGGGGAGAGACACACGGGGAATGAGCGGGGTGTGGAGGGGAGGGGAGAGACACATGGGGCATGAGCAGGGGGTGGGAGAAAGGAGGGAGACACAGGCATGAACGGTGGTGGGGGAAAGGAGGGAGACACGGGGCATGAGCGGGGGTGGGGGGAAGGGGAGAGACACATGGGGCATGAGGAGGGGGTGGGGGGAAGGGGAGAGACATGGGGCATGAGCGGGGGGTGGGAGGAAGGGGAGAGAGACACGGGGCATGAGCGATGGTGGGTAACAAGGGAGACATGGGGCATGAGCGGGGGTGGGGGGAGGGGAGAGACAAATGGGGCATGAGCAGGGGAAAGGAGGGAGACACGGGGCATGAGCAGGGGGTGGGGGTAACACAAGGGAGAAACGGGGCATGAGCGGGTGGTGGGGGGAGACAGGGCATGGGTGGGTAACACAAGGGAGACATGGGGCATGAGCGGGGGGTGGGGGGTAACACGAGGGAGACACGGGGCATGAGCGGGGGGTGGGGAGGTTACACATGGGAGACACAGGGCATTAGCGGGAGGTGGGGGGGAGAGACACACGGGGCATGAGCGGGGCGGTGGGGGGAAAGGAGGGAGACACAGGGCATGAGCAGGGGCTGGGGTAAGGGGAGAGACACAGGGCATGAGTGGGAGGGTGGGGGGAACAATAGGGAGACATGGGGAATGATCGGGGGGTGGGGGAAGGGGAGAGACACGGGGCATGAGCGGGGGCAGGGGGGAAGGGGAGAGACACATGGGGCATGAGCGGGCGTGGGGGGGAAGAGGAGAGAGACACAGGGCATGAGTGGGGGGGTGGGGGAACAATAGGGAGACACGGGGAATGAGCAGGGGGTGGGGGGAAGGGGCGAGAGACACAGGCATGAGCGGGTGGTGAGGGGGAAGTGGAGAGAGACATGGGGCATGAGTGGGGGTGGGGGGAATAGTAGGTAGACATGGGGCATGAGCGGTGCGGTGGGGGCAAGGGGAGAGACACATGGGGCATAAGCGGGGATGTGGGGAAGGGGAGAGACACACGGGGCATGAGTGGGGTGTGGGGGGAGGGCAGAGACACACTTGGAATGAGCAGGGGGTGGGGGAAAGGAGGGAGACACAGGCATGAGCAGGGGGTGGGGGAAAGGAGGGAGACACAGGGCATGAGCGGGGGTGGGGGGAAGGGGAGAGACACATGGGGCATGAGCGGGGGGTGTTGGGGAAGGAGAGAGACACGGGGCATGAGCGAGGGTGGGTAACAAGGGAGACATGGGGCATGACTTGGGGGTGGGGGAGGGGAGAGACACATGGGGCATGAGAAGGGGAAAGGAGGGAGACACGGGGCATGAGTGGGATGTAGGGGGTAACACAAGGGAGACACGGGGCATGAGCGGGTGGTGGGGGGAGACAGGGCATGGGTGGGTAACACAAGGGAGACATGGGGCATGAGCGGGGGGTGGGGGGTAACACGAGGGAGACACGGGACATGAGCTGGGGGTGGGGAGGTTACACAAGGGAGACACGGGGCATTAGTGGGAGGTGGGGGGGAGAGACACACGGGGAATGAGCAGGGCGGTGGGGGGAAAGGAGGGAGACACGGGGCATGAGCAGGGGCTGGGGGAAGGGGAGAGACACGAGGCATGAGTGGGGGGCAGGGGGAAGGGGAGAGACACAGGGCATGAGTGGGGGGGTGGGGGGAACAATAGGGAGTCATGGGGAATGAGCAGGGGCTGGGGGGAAGGGAAGAGACAAACCGGGCATGAGCGGGGGTGGGGGGGAAGGGGAGAGACACACAGGGCATGAGCGGGGTGTGGGAGGAAGGGGAGAGACACACAGGGCATGAGTGGGGGGCGGGGGAGGGGAGAGACACACCGGGCATGAGCAGGGGGTGGGGGGAAAGGAGGGAGACACGGGGCATGAGCAGGGGGTGGGGTGGAAGGGGAGAGACACATGGGGCATGAGCGGGGGGGTGTGGGGAAGGGGAGAGAGACACGGGGCATGAGCGGGGATGGGGGTGAAGGGGATAGACACACGGGGCATTAGCGGGGGGTTGGGGGAAGGGGAGAGAGACATGGGGCATGAGTGGGGGGTGGGGGGAACAGTAGGGAGACAAGGGGCAATGGCGGGGGTGGAGGGGCAGGGGAGAGAAACACGGGGCAAGAGCAGGGGGTGGGGGAAAGGAGGGAGACACGGGGCATGAGCGGGGAATGGGGGGAATGGGAGAAACACGGGGCATTAGCAGGGGGTGGGGGGTAGGGGAGAGACACACGGGGCATGAGCGGGGGGGGTGAGGGGGAAGGGGAGAGACACATAGGGCGTGAGCTGGGGGTGGGGGGAAGAGTAGAGACACACAGGGCATGAGCAGGGGGTGGGGGGAAAGGAGGGAGAAACACAGGGCGTGATCAGGGGGTGGGGAAGGGGAGAGAGACAAGGGGAATGAGCGGGGGCTGAGGGGGAAGTGGAGAGAGACACGGGGCATGAGCGGGGGGTGGGAGGAACAGTAGGTAGACACGGGGCATGAGCGGGAGGTGGGGGGAAGGGGAGAGACACACGGGGCATGAACGGGGGTGGGGGGAAGGGGAGAGATGCACGGGGCATGAGCGGGGGGTGGGGGGAGGGGAGTGACACACGGGGCATGAGCAGGGGGTGGGGGAAAGGAGGGAGACACGGGGCAAGAGCAGGGGTGGGGGGAAGGGGAGAGACACACGGGGCATGAGCCGGGGGTGGGGGAAGGGGAGAGACACGGGGCAGGAGCGGGGGGTGGGGTGAAAGGGAGAGACACAGGCATAAGCGGGGGGTGGGGGGAAGGGGAGAGAGACACGGGGCATGAGCAGGGGATGGGGGAAAGGAGGGAGACACAGGCATGAGCAGGGGGTGGAGGGAAGGGGAGACACACGGGGCGTGAGCGGGGGGAGGGGGCAGGGGAGAGACACACGGGGCATGAGCGGGGGGAAAGGAGGGAGACACAGGACATGAGCGGGGGTTGGGGGTAACACAAGGGAGACACAGGGCATGAGCAGGTGGTAGGGGGTAACAGTGGAGACAGGGCATGGGTGGGTAACACAAGGGAGACATGGTGCATGAGCAGGGGGTGGGGGGTAACGCGAAGGGAGACACGTGCATGAGCGGGGGTGGGGGGAAGGGGAGAGAGACACGGGGCATGAGGGGGGTGGGGGGCAAGGGGAGAGACACACGGGGCATGAGCAGGGGGTGGAGGGAAGGGGAGACACACGGGGCGTGAGCGGGGGAGGGGGAGGGGAGAGACACATGGGGCATGAGTGGGGGGAAAGGAGGGAGACACGGGGCATGAGTGGGGGGTAACAAGGGAGACATGGGGCATGAGCGGGGGTGGGGGGAGGGGAGAGACACACGGGGCATGAGCGGGGGGAAATGAGGGAGACACGGGGCATGAGCGGGGGTTGGGGGTAACACAAGGGCGACACAGGGCATGAGCAGGTGGTGGGGGGTAACAGTGGAGACAGGGCATGGGTGGGTAACACAAGGGAGACATGGTGCATGAGCAGGGGGTGGGGGGTAACACGAAGGGAGACAAGGGGCATGAGCGGGTGGTGGGGAGGTAACACAAGGGAGACACGGGGCATTAGCGGGAGGTGGGGGGGAGGGGAGACACATGGTGCATGAGTGGGGGGAAGGTAGAGACACACGGGGCATGAGCGGGGTGAAAGGAGGGAGACATGGGGCATGAACGGGGGGTGGGGGAAGGGGAGAGACACGCAGCATGAGTGGGGGGCGGGGGGAAGGGGGGAGACACGGGGCATGAGCGGGGGCAGGGGGGAAGGGGAGAGACACAAGGGGCATGAGCGGTGGGTGGGGCATAATTGGGGAGGTGGGGGGAACAATAGGGAGACACAGGGAATGATCGCGGGTGGGGGGAATAGTAGGTAGACACGGGGCATGAGCGGGGTTGGGGGAAGGGGAGAGACACATGTGGCATAAGCGGGGATGGGGGGAAGGGGAGAGACACACGGGGCATGAGCGGGGTGTGGGGGGGAGGGGAGAGACACATGGGGCATGAGCAGGGGGTGGGAGAAAGGAGGGAGACACGGGCATGAGCGGTGGTGGGGGGAAAGGAGGGAGACACGGGGCATGAGCGGGGGTGGGGGGGAAGGGGAGAGACACATGGGGCATGAGCGGGGGGTGGGGGAAGAGTAGAGACACAAAGGGCATGAGCAGGGGGTGGGGGGAAAGGAGGGAGACACACAGGGTGTGAGCAGGGGGTGGGGGAAGGTGAGAGAGACAAGGGGCATGAGCGGGGGGGTCAGGGAGAAGGGGAGAGACACAAGGGGCATGAGCGGGGGTGGGGGAAGAGTAGAGACACAAAGGGCATGAGCAGGGGGTGGGGGGAAAGGAGGGAGACACACAGGGCGTGAGCAGGGGGTGGGGGAAGGTGAGAGAGACAAGGGGCATGAGCGGGGGCTAAGGGGGAAGTGGAGAGAGACACGGGGCATGAGCGGGCGGTGGGAGGAACAGTAGGTAGACACGGGGCATGAGCGGGGGGTGGGGGGGAAGGGGAGAGACACATGGGGCATGAGCAGGGGTGGGGGGGAAGGGGAGAGACACACGGGGCATGAGCGGGGGTGGGGGGAGCGTAGAGACACACGGGCATGAGCAGGGGATGGGGGAAAGGAGGGAAACACGGGGCATGAGCGGGGGTGGGGGGGAGGGGAGAGACACACGAGGCATGAGCGGGGGTGGGGGAAGGGGAGAGACACGGGGCATGAGCGGGGGGTGGAGGAAAGGGAGAGACACCGGCATGAGCTGGGGGTGGGGGGAAGGGGAGAGAGACACGGGGCATCAGCGGGGGGTGGGGGGCAAGGGGAGAGACACACGGGCATGAGCAGGGGATGGAGGGAAGGGGAGACACAGGGGGCGTGAGCAGGGTGGAGGGGGGAGGGGAGAGACACACGGGGCATGAGCGGGGGGAAAGGAGGGAGACACGGGGCATGAGCGGGGGTTGGGGGGTAACACAAGGGAGATATGGGGCATGAGCAGGTGGTGGGGGATAGCAGGGGAGACAGGGCATGGGTGGGTAACACAAGGGAGACATGGGGCATGAGCGGGGGATGGGGGGTATCACGAGGGAGACACGGGGCATGAGCGGGTGGTGGGAAGGTAACACAAGGGAGACACGGGGCATTAGCGGGAGGTGGGAGGAGGGGAGAGACACACGGGGCATGAGCAGGGCAGTGGGGGGAAAGGAGGGAAACACGGGGCATGAGCGGAGCCTGGGGAAGGGTAGAGACACGTGGCATGAGTGGGGGGTGGGGGGAAGGGGAGAGAGACGGGGCATGAGCGGGGGTGGGGGGAAGGGGAGAGACACACGGGGCATGAGCGGGGGTGGGGGGAAGGGGAGAGACACGGGGCATGAGCGGGGATGGGGTGAAAGGGAGATAAACGGGCATGAGCGGGGGTGGGGGAAAGGGGAGAGAGACACAGGGCATGAGCGGGGGGTGAGGGGCAAGGGGAGAGACACACGGGACATGAGCAGGGGGTGGAGGGAAGGGGAGACACACGGGGCGTGAGCGGGGGGAGGGGGGAGGGGAGAGACTCACGGGGCATGAGTGGGGGGAAAGGATGGAGACACGGGGCATGAGCAGGGGGTAACAAGGGAGACATGGGGCATGAGCGGGGGTTTGGGGGAGGGGAGAGACACACGGGGCATGAGCGGGGGAAAGGAGGGAGACACAGGGCATGAGCGGGGGTTGGGGGTAACACAAGGGAGACACGGGGCATGAGCAGGTGATGGGGTAACAGGCTAGACAGGGCATGGGTGGGTAACACAAGGGAGACATGGGCATGAGCGAGGGGGTAACACGAAGGGAGACAAGGGGCATGAGTGGGTGGTGGGGAGGTAACACAAGGGACACACGGGGCATTAGCGGGAGGTGGGGGGAGGGGAGACACACGGTGCATGAGTGGGGGGTGGGGGGAAGGTAGAGACACACGGGGCATGAGCGGGGTGAAAGGAGGGAGACATGGGGCATGAACGGGGGTGGGGGGAAGGGGAGAGACACGCAGCATGAGTGGGGTCGGGGGGAAGGGGAGAGACACAGGGCATGAGCGGGGGCAGGGGGGAAGGGGAGAGACACAAGGGGCATGAGCGGGGGGTGGGGGGGAAGAGGAGAGAGACACAGGGCATGAGTGGGGGGGTGGGGGGAACAATAGGGAGACACGGGGAATGAGCAGGGGGTGGGGTGGAGGGGAGAGAGACACAGGGCATGAGCGGGTGGTGAGGGTGAAGTGGAGAGAGACATGGGGCTTGAGCGGGGGGTGGGGGGAATAGTAGGTAGACACGGGGCATGAGCGGGGGTGGGGGGAAGGGGAGAGACACATGGGGCATAAGCGGGGATGGGGGGAAGGGGAGAGACACACGGGGAATGAGCGGGGTGTGGAGGGGAGGGGAGAGACACATGGGGCATGAGCAGGGGGTGGGAGAAAGGAGGGAGACACAGGCATGAACGGTGGTGGGGGGAAAGGAGGGAGACACGGGGCATGAGCGGGGGTGGGGGGAAGGGGAGAGACACATGGGGCATGAGGAGGGGGTGGGGGGAAGGGGAGAGACATGGGGCATGAGCGGGGGGTGGGGGGAAGGGGAGAGACACGGGGCATGAGCGGGGGTGGGAGGAAGGGGAGAGAGACACGGGGCATGATTGAGTGTGGGTAACAAGGGAGACATGGGGCATGAGCGGGGGTGGGGGGAGGGGAGAGACACATGGGGCATGAGCAGGGGAAAGGAGGGAGACATGGGGCATGAGCAGGGGGTGGCGGGTAACACAAGGGAGACATGGGGCATGAGCGGGGGTGGGGGGTCACACGAGGGAGATACAGGGCATGAGCGGGGGGTGGGGAGGTAACACAACGGAGACACGGGGCATTAGCGGGAGGTGGGGGGGAGGGGAGAGACACACGGGGCATGAGCGGGGTGGTGGGGGGAAAGGAGGGAGACACAGGGCATGAGCAGGGGCTGGGGGGAAGGGGAGAGACACGGGGCATGAGTGGAGGGCGGGGGAAGGGGAGAGACACGGGGCATAAGCAGGGGGTAGGGGGGAAGAGGAGAGAGACACAGGGCATGAGTGGGGGAACAATAGGGAGACACGGGGAATGAGCGGGGGTGTGGGGGGGAAGGGGGAGAGACACACGGGGCATGAGTGGGGGTGGGGGGAGGGGAGAGACACACGGGGCATGAGCGGGGTGTGGGGAGGAAGGGGAGAGACACACGGGGCATGAGTGGGGGGTGGGGAAGGGGATAGACACGTGGCATGAGTGGGCGGTTGGGGGAAGGGGAGCGAGACGGGGCATGAGCGGGGGTGGGGTGGAAGGGGAGAGACACATGGGGCATGAGCGGGGGGTTGGGGGATAGGGAGAGAGACACAGGGCATGAGCGGGGGGTGGGGGTGAAGGGGATAGACACACGGGGCATTAGCGGGGGTTGGGGAAGGGGAGAGAGACATGGGGCATGAGTGGGGGGTAGGGGGAACAGTAGGGAGACAAGGGGCATGAGTGAGGGGTGGGGGGGAAGGGGAGAGACACACAGGGCAAGAGCAGGGGGTGGGGGGAAAGGAGGGAGACATGGGGCATGAGCGAGGGGCGGGGGGAAGGGGAGAGACACGGGGCATGAGTGGAGGGCGGGGGAAGGGGAAAGACACGGGGCATAAGCAGGGGGTAGGGGGGAAGAGGAGAGAGACACAGGGCATGAGTGGGGGAACAATAGGGAGACACGGGGAATGAGCGGGGTGTGGGGGGGAAGGGGAGAGACACACGGGGCATGAGTGGGGGTGGGGGGAGGGGAGAGACACACGGGGCATGAGCGGGGGGTGGGGGGAAGGGGAGAGACACGGGGCATGAGCGGGGGTGGGAGGAAGGGGAGAGAGACACGGGGCATGATTGAGTGTGGGTAACAAGGGAGACATGGGGCATGAGCGGGGGTGGGGGGAGGGGAGAGACACATGGGGCATGAGCAGGGGAAAGGAGGGAGACATGGGGCATGAGCAGGGGGTGGCGGGTAACACAAGGGAGACATGGGGCATGAGCGGGGGGTGGGGGGTCACACGAGGGAGATACAGGGCATGAGCGGGGGGTGGGGAGGTAACACAACGGAGACACGGGGCATTAGCGGGAGGTGGGGGGGAGGGGAGAGACACACGGGGCATGAGCGGGGTGGTGGGGGGAAAGGAGGGAGACACAGGGCATGAGCAGGGGCTGGGGGGAAGGGGAGAGACACGGGGCATGAGTGGAGGGCGGGGGAAGGGGAGAGACACGGGGCATAAGCAGGGGGTAGGGGGGAAGAGGAGAGAGACACAGGGCATGAGTGGGGGAACAATAGGGAGACACGGGGAATGAGCGGGGTGTGGGGGGGAAGGGGAGAGACACACGGGGCATGAGTGGGGGTGGGGGGAGGGGAGAGACACACGGGGCATGAGCGGGGTGTGGGGAGGAAGGGGGAGAGAC